>NW_008237885.1:3220701-3325545 GCF_000691975.1 Corvus brachyrhynchos | reverse complement strand
ATTAGGTTAATATTATTTATTCCTCTGATTACAGTACTTTTCTTATCAGGCTGTCAGTGTTGTGATAACTTCTTGTTCATGTTTTCAGACTCTCTGCTAAGATGGCTTTGAGCAACTGAAAGAATATTTTGTGAATGTATAAAATTAGAAGGCAACATGTGGTCTTTCTGTCTTTTGATAATTAGCCACAGCCACTATAATGTCCTTCATTTTACCTAAAAGCTTGTCCTTGAACAAATTCTAGATCTCTTCTGTTCTCATTGTGCTTTGTGATGATCTTTGCCTTTTCATTGATTCAGCACTTACCTTTGAGCCTTACATTTCAAATATGTTGAATTTGCCTTTTATCAGCTTAAAAATGTGAGTCTCATGCATATTTACATTGCAAGCTGTGACAGCTCTGGAAGAGGTCAGTTGTGTCAACTGCTCTATACATCCACAAGAAACTCTATTATCTCTTGAACAGACACAGCTTTACAATGTGTAAAACTAAGCACATTTTTCTGATAATATTATCTTCTTATTTTGAAACTCCTAGTTTGGGTGTTTAGTTTTACAGTTTTAAATAAGAATGGTCTTAAATTAATACTGAAAAAGAAGAAAAGTAAAGTTTGAATGAAAAAGTCTTTCTTCCACTGTAGTTTTGTGGCTGTGGCCAAGGAACAGTGTTAGCTTTAAAATTATAATTGTGACTTCCTTTTCATTGTAATATCAATTTTTCTAATTATGGTATGATATGTGCAAAAAAATCTTAACCAAAAAAAAACCAACAAGAAAGTCTGGTGAATCAGATATTTCGTAGGTTAGAACCTGATTCAAAACTCTTCTTTGCGGTACAAGGACACAAAATATTTGTATTTCATTGCTTTTAATTTCATCTTCTCTTTTTTGCAGCTGGACTTGGTCTGTTAACTCATTTTAAAAATATACATCTCTTTATGATGATCGACATTGGGGTAAATTATTGGTGAGATTGGGTTTTGTCTTGAATTGGCTTTAAAGATCATGGGAAGAGTCACAACAAAGAAAACATTACACAAGTTCAGTAAGTGAACTCAAGCCTGACCTTCAACATTTCAGAGTAGGAGCTGCATGAAAGAGGAAAGATGAGGCTAGGACAGCTGTAAGCTAAGACAGAAGAAACAAAGCAAGGGTTTACAAACATTCATGATAAAAATAACCTCTAGTGGGAACTGGTTCATTTGCTTTAGAGGAATCCTAACCTACCCATAGATATGTTCTTAAAAGAAGTTGCAAAGTGCTGCTGGCACTGTTTCCTTTGCTGCCATTTTGCTGGTTCCCATGATCACTCAGAGTGCTATTGGTCACTTACTCTGATATAAATATTTTTATCTGTTTTGCAGTTCCAGGATATTCTTTTTACAGGGCCAAGGTATTTACTATATTACAAAAGAAGTTATGCAATAATATTTTTGGAGCCTTATGCTGCTCTGATAATGACAGGCTGAATCTATCCAGAAGGAGACTCTAACATCCAATATAAAAAGGGAACCCAGTCCTTTGCAATGCTGAAAAAAATATTTAGAAAGTAGAAAGAATGGTAATTTATCATTTATGACAGCATCTCGCAAACATTTTAAGCCTTGTTGTATAGCTTTAAATTTTATACATAAGTTAGCAATGAAAAACTGAAGTTACTATCTTCAGAAATTATTAAGGGAGATATTTCAATGCAAAAATATAGAAAAGGAAAGAAGGCAGCACATGACATTTTTACATTGAGTTAAAAGAGACTTGTGACAACTTCATGAAATATTTTGATAGAAGGAAGAACACTTTCGTCAAAATGTTTAATTTTTTGAGTTCTTATTAATACATGCCTCAGTCTCTTGTTAGACTCTGAAATATACTGTTCCATAGTCTAGTACAGCAGAATTCAGACAGGATTTCTGTGAAGTGTCACATGTAATGTTGCATTTTATATAAGATTCATGTTTGAGGAAATTACCTTCATTTAAATATTAGAACATAGTCTCTACTAGAGGAAAGAAATTATTATTCTTATTCAAAATGAGGTACTTGAAAGGACACCATAGGAACATCAGCAGATATTGTTTCTTGTGTCACAGAACCTACATATTCCCAGTGTTATGTCTTCCATTTCTTCATCAAAGAAAAAAGAGAGGGGGAAAAAAGGGATTTTACCCAAGTTTTAGACTAAAAAGTTACTGTGGTTTGTGCATTTTTTTTCTGATTTCCTTTCAAGCCTTTTTCATTGCAGGAGATGCTAGGAAACAAGTTAACTAGAGCTGAATATAAGGTTCCTACCCAAGACTCTTCACTGCACTGGGCCACCTATTCTGCCTCCATTCATATTCTCAGAATTTTATCAGAGATTCTTACAGCGACAGGGAAAGATTCAAACTGATTTAAAAAGCCAGCAGTAAATACATCAGCATATTTTTCGTCTTACATATCTACCCAAGGTATCATCCTGTCACATTCTGTTCTTTTTGGCTTTCTTTATTTAGCAAAAGATAACTAGACCTGGTTTTTGTTTCAATGCTATTAAACCATAGGGTGTAGGGTTTAGTATGCCCAGGAAGAAAACAGATGTACTTGAAACAAACCAAGGAAAAAATGTTGCTCTAAATATCCTTCATTATTGTGTATATTTTAGAAAAAAAGTATTCAACCACATTTACAGACTCATTTGAGCAACTTTTAACACTTTTTCATACTGAATAACATTGCCCTTGGTAAACGGTGTCAGAGAAAAGATCACTGAAGTAAAGGCAGCTTTCATTATTTGTAATGATAAAAATCTGGTCCTTACACATCTGTCATTTGTTCTTAAACTATTTGGTATCCTTAATTAGTACAACAAAAGACTAAACTTTAACCTTGCTTTGTAGACTTTTCATTTTTAAGGAAGTGGTTCTAAATGGTCAGAAAGCAGGCTGTAATTGCCAATCACATGCACACTGTACCATAAAAAACACTGAAATATGGGCCAGCGGCAGATTAAGAAAGGCAGCTACTTGAAAGTCAGTTCTTCACTTCTTTAGCCTTTATACACACTTCCACTAAACTACATGCTTTAGGGGAAAAAAGAAAAAGTAATTTTTTTTGTTTTGTGCCTGTGTTACAAAGAAAGTGGAAATGGTATTGAAAACCCTGTAGATATGAGGTAAGGGTTCCATTTGGCCACTGCATCCTCTCTCTCTGTTTCTTTCTATATTTTTCATTCGTATTTTTTAATTTTCAGGGCACTTTGAAATGCACAACTCAATGTGAATTATTCCTCTTTTGGAGTTTCTGCAATAAGACTGCAGTGAATCTTGCTCTTTGTAGCCCCGGCCCTATCACAAGGCAGAGGAGTTTTATTTCTTTGTGTGTGTCAATTGAAACAATTTATTTGAAGACTTTTGAGAGTGAAAGAAAAAGCTAAAAAGAGGCTAATAAAAGTCAATATCTTCCCTTTGAGCAATGTCAATCAATTTGAGTGAAATAGATTCCCTGCTTGTTCAATAAGAAAATTACTTTGTGTCACAAATGACCTGGAGAATTCTTGGGTGTCATCATTATCAAGAAATACTTGGTGTTTTGGTCTAGCATTACTTGTTTAATTGGCAATGGCTTCTTTGTATTAAGTTATCTGTTTCAGACAATTTAGAAGAAAATACCATTTTATTAAACTATGTCAAACTGAAAGATAAGCAGCAGTTTCCATGACAAAAAGTGCTATGGTAAATTTGGAATTATTTGGCATTAAAACAGCATGGTAAATTGATAGTGTGTAGTGGATGTTTAATCAACTTGGCAAAGACATGGGTTTGAAATTTTTGTAATACTTTTGTAATAATTTTTGTAATACTCCAGTTCAAAGAGAGATTCCATTATATGCTTATTCTCTCTTATCTGGCTCATATTTTAGTGGTAACTGTAGTAGTGAAAAATAAATAGGAAAATGTAAAACTACTTAAAAGGTCTTTTTCATTTAAGTGGTAAAAACATTCAGCTTGTACATTGAATGCATTTTTTCTGACAATATTAATCAAGTAAGTCACAGTGAGACTTTAAAACAGTAGAAATATTATTTTTTAATTTTTTTTTTTAATAATAAAATATTCTAATGAATAATTTGTGTTTAGGCAATTTGCATCTAGGTACCTAAAAAAATTCTTTTTAATGTAACTTATGGTTATGATATAGTTAGAACATCATACTACAGTGGGCTTCAGTCGGGGAATGCTAAGGACTATTTTGTCTAAACATCCATAACAGGCTTGTTTTATCTGGCTTCTGATTTAATTTTTTTTTCTTTTTTTTTTTTTTTTTTTGTAGTTCTAATTTCCAGTCTTTAGGCTTGTTTTTTCACTCTTTACTGATCAATAAAAACATACAATCGCTATGCTAAACAGTGTTAGAAATGGTTCCTCTGAGGCCTCTAATGAGATTTTTGCTTGTTTTTAAGGCTATTTAGAATGCTTCTTAGCTCTTGTTCACACCAATCTTCTTAGGGAGACATGTTAAACACCCACACATTCTTTTCTATCCCTACCATAAATGTTGTACAATTCACACACTACAACACACAGCTTGACTGTAATTTGGTCCCTAGCTGATGGCAGGCTCCAAAGATCTTGTTTCTGCCTAAAATCTTTTGAAAAATGATCCTCTTCCTTCATAGACAACTTCTCTGCTAAATATTGTATTATTAATACTGGTGTGGGGGTAGAGAGGAAATAAAATGTCTGGCAAAATTTCCTTATAGAAAGTTGATACAGGATAGTGTGCCTGCTTTAAGGAATTAATAAATTTTATATATGGACAATTGCAAGGAAGATTTGAATTGTCAAAAATACTTGTGCCTGTTGGCAAAGTACAAAAATATATTCTTAGATGACTTAGCACTTTATCTTCCTTTCTTGTGGTGCTGCATGAAGGATGTTTTATTCTGGACTATGTGATTACTGTTGTCCTTCTGCTGCGTTATGCCTACACATTAAAGACAGGGAAAGACAACTGACCTACACAAACTTTTTTCTACAAGCCAAAAGTAGGTTAAATGTCTCCAACTTCAAAGCACAGTTGAAAAGCATGGCATTCTTCACCCACAAGGCTCCAGCTGTTCTTCTTATGGCCACACCTATAAAGAGTAGAAGTAGATTAATTAGAAATTCCTATTTTCTCAATCACTCCCCATATAAGGAAAATTCCAAGGTGATGTTTCTAACTCATTTTTCTCTTTACCATTCCCAATGTCTCAAAAAGCACTCTATTCTGTCATTATCTTCTTCACTGAGAAATATGGATGCAGTTTGCTGCACAGGTGTTGTAAGTTTCAACTTATGTGCTTCTCTGTAGGGGATGACTGAAGATGGGGGTTGATCATCACATAAGTTAAACGAACATTCCAGAAGTTCCATTTTCTGATTCTGCTGGAATATCCTACAGTGGGTTCAACATCCATAGAAAATGTGTCCAACCATTCATTAATTAATTTAGTGCATCTTGTGATAACATTACTTGTGATGAGTTCATTTGCTATTGCTGTAATGTTTTAAATGCTTTGGTAAGATTTCCAGAGTAATTCAGTATTAATTGCAATATTAATTAAGTGGATCCATGTTGCTGAGAATCCTCTGATACACTGAGTATTTCAGTATATTGGAAAACTTTGACATCCTCATCAGAGTGAACAAATGCCTTATTCTTCAGAAAAATAACAGTGGAAAAGGAAATAAAGAAGTCAGTGCAGAGTAAGCCTTCCTCTCTTATATGCTCTGCTTCAGATGTTCAGTTCTTAGGAGTAGGCATCATGTTGCTTACCTGTTATGACAATAAGGTGGTATTCATTGCCAAGTTAGAGAAAGAGAATGTAGTTCAGTTCTGTCGCCATAGGGTGTGCAAGCAGCACTGCTAGGACTTACTGACACATGAGGGACCTTTCAATGGAAGCAGAATGGCAGGATTGGCTCTGTTATTCAGTAAATTTTACATGTGATGATTTTTTGCCATGTTTAGAAGCAAAACAGAGGAAATATATTTTTGTTTTCACGTTGTTGTGTTATATAATAATGCACCCCATGCTCTTCACAACTAGGACAGAAGTTTACTGTCAATCTAGAAAAAAATCACGACATAATTAAACTTGAAATAATTCAACTGATGTTTGCAAAATGGTGGCCTGAGACTGAGTAGAGAGCTAAGAAGGGGGAAGGATGGAGAAGGGATACTCTTGCACTGTTATTGTGTGTTTTTAAAGAATTTCAAGGAGCTATTAATATGCAGAACAAAAACTCTGTCTTTATTCTACCTGTCTTTAGGGACAAGAAACAAAACCTAACCAATCAAACAAAATACTGTCACTTTGTGCAGAGCTATAAAGAAGAGAGAAAGTGCTTTTCCAATATGCTGCACCTACACTTCCAGAGAACTGAGATGTGCTTGAAAAGAAAAACCACTTTAAGTAAGCTTTTTGTGGCTGCTGTACTAGCATGTCTCAAACATTCTTCCAAAGCAAGCCCCAAAGTATGGCACACCACTAAACCTAAATTTCTATTTTAGTATTTATTATTAGATTTTTCAACTGTATGCTTTCCTTCAGTACTTTAAATTAACATTTGTAACAAGGGAATAATATCATGTTGCTCTGTTACATTGACTCCATCTCACAACATAAAATGATGAGAAATTGAATATATAAAATTAAGTGACTCAGTTAGTATTAGAAATTGAAGGGTGACTCTGAAACCTGGCATAAAAAAATAAGATACCTTTGTTCATTCCTTTTGTTAAGGCACTTGAAATGCCTTCTAAAAGGATTAACTGCAGGAAAAGATTTACAATCTCTCTAGCTGAATCTTGGGAATAAAATAGGAATTATGTTTTCAAAATATCTGAGTATATTATTACTCTCTGCTTAAAGAAAATAAAGTACTTGACAAAGGAGAGTTGGTATAATGCAAAATGTTGAGGTCAGAAGACATGGAAATTCCAGGAACTAGAAATTAATAAATTGGTGGGAAATCATGAAAAGGTTCCAAAAGGAAAATCACAGATCTCTGAATGCACCTGGGATTCATGGCAGTAATGATAAAAATTTGAGAGCGACTGCAGTGAAGACAAATGCAGGTGGACAGCAATATTCCCTTTATCAAGCTGATAACAGAGATGGAAGCGAAAATATTGGAGGATGAGGGAAAGATTCTAGAACAAATAAATCAGAAAAATAAAGTGTGATTTCTAAGCTCAAAATGCATTATATAACACTGAAGAGAATAGGGCATGGAAAATGGACTCAGGAGCTGAAAGTTCACGTGGCGATGCTAAGTAAAAAGAGCAAGGATTTAAAAGAACTTGTAGAGGTTGCATGCTAAAGAGCTGTTTTATTTTGGTTTGATTTGATTGATTTTTTTGGCTGGTTGGTGGGTTTTTTTCTTAAAGGGACATTTGTACAATCACAAAATTACAAAATAATGAAGAATGTTGGCAAGGAGTTGCTTGCTACAACTTATTCTTTATTAAGACGGCTTCTACCCAGAAGTCTAAAAAAGACATATAGTGAAGCTTCTTCATTTGATTGACTTTAAAGCCTCCCTTTTGCAACTATTATCCTGTATTTCTTCCCTATATATCCTTTAGAAACCATTGCATGACCCTCTGTGGTGTGTAAGAGTTCTATGAATCATGCAGGTGAATGAAGACTATATCATACAATATGAGAATGTGGAAGGATCTAAGAAAATTCTCAGGTAACAGGTTTAAAATAAGCGACTGTAATAGTTTTTCCACTCAGCACCAGACTTTCCAAAAAGTCAAATAAGGTTTCAACGAGTTCATGGAGAAATGGTTTGTTTGTGACCATCAGACATCACATTTCAAATAGATGTTCCTTCTGTAAAAGACACATGCTGTAGTTTCTGGAAAAGGAAGAACAAGGCAAGCCCTGTGCATAGCCTGTCTTATGTTCTTCCATATGTACAAATTATGGCCTGCTATTTTTTTCCTATTATAGGAAGTTTTCATCATTAATTTCTGATTTAATTCTGTTCCTTTTTTTTTTTTTTAATTTAAATGAGCTCTGTTTTAACGGTGACTGATCTCATGTTTAAACACTTTTTATTAACAGGTCTTTTTGTATGTCTGGAATATCTCTCAATACCTGTGTTTAGGAAGGAAAGGCCTAATGTCTTTCACAGGTAATATCTGAACTCTCTAAAAGAAGAGCTAAATCAGGTCAAGCTATAAAACACAGGCAGAAACATGTTTCATTAGGTAATATTCATAGTTCTAGTATTAGAGGAATATATAGCATAGAGTTCCTATCATTCCTAGAAAGACTTAAATGTACATTTGCTATTATTCCAAGGACAGTGAAATATTTAGTTACACAATAGACAATTGACATTATTCCTGCTCCATGAATTACTGTTTAGTAATATAAATTTTTTTAAAAGTGCTTCTGGAGGATTAATGTTAAGACCAATAATGAGCTTTATATCCAGATTGCTTGCATAAATTTAGATGAGTGGCTTTCTTAAAATAACAGCAAAAACAACAAAACAAAACCACTCCCATATTTTCTGGGTTTGGATTGTTTTTATGTAGTTTCCCTCAGTAAGAAAGAGCAAGTTTGTATACTCTGAAAGTGCCCAGACTCTATAGCCCAAAAAGTAAATGAAAAATTTTTTCAGGCTCAGTAAAATGTTTCTCACACAGAACTCATGGTCATGCAAAACTGAAGTGAACAGAGTGAAAAAACAGTCTAATTTAGCATCTCATTTTATAATGAGTGTATTGCTAAAGTGGTACAGAGAGAGAATTCTTTTTTTCTAAAAGAATACCTCATTGGTCTAGCTCATCCTTTCATTGTCTTGTGGAAAGATCAGTTTCAACATAAATCTTAACAAGTAGATAAGGAACTTGACTGTACATTTTCAAATTATAAAACTATAAAAGAACCAGATGTTCCCAAGAAACATCTATTTCCCTAACTTTTTACATTAAACATTCATCTTTCATTATGCCAAAAAGATGAATGGTTATCTTAAAAATATTTCAAGCACCAAAACAAATATACAGTCTCATTCTATGAAAGGTGAAGCAAAACGATAAAGGATACACTTTGGAATTATATTGTAATGTATGCAAATATAAACTTATGAATTTTTGTATGATGACTTTTACTTCTTTTCCTACATTGTCCTTGAGAGTTAAAAGCCAGTTGTTTGGGGTTTTTTTTAAGTGATGTTATGTCGCTGTTGTACCGGGGATGGCGAGAAAAACTACATGGACTTCGGTCCAAGAGGAAATGGAATGACTTATTAATTTCCAAACTCGTTTATATAACCTGGTTTGCTTGAATGGCATAAGGTTATTGGTCCTTTGACCATCCACCTCTTAGAATGATTGGTTAAACCCTACAACACCCATTTCAAAATATTTCTTCAGTCAGTATCATAACAAGCTGCATAACAAGCTGCAGGTGGCAAGATAAAATATTAGTTTACAAAACCCTCTCACTGTTTAGAGCTAGCGTGTGTGTGAGAGAAAGACTTTCACACGATGCTGGCAGAAAGCTGGAAAATTTCTCTGCATCAAACTTTCAGCATCCACAATATTATGTTTGTAAATATCTAGGGAGATAACAACATATTTCAAGTTATTTTCTGAATTCAAAAGAGCTTTAGATATCTGAAAAAAGAAAAAAAGTATTTAGATGTAAATCTCGCATTAACTTTCTTCTCACAATCACATGATGAGGAATATTACAAGCTTTTGGCTGAATTATATTCATACTGGTGTTCCTTCATAACAATAACCAGTAAGATACAAAAATCCTAGTAGCAGTATTGGATAGAGAGACTCTCTGATGTCTCAAGTTGAGTACTTGAATCATAAAGAGTTCAGGAATGCTTTTAGGTCCTGGTGCATTACACCATTGAGAAATATGGGGTAAAGTTCTATCTGTAGGTGTCTTCCAGTATCCTTTCAGTAGTCTTTCCTTTTCAGGAAAAGGCACATATATGTGCAGGTCCAGTGTTTGAACAAGTAGTGCTGTCAACACCACAAATGTCACTGTTTGCCTTCCTTGCAACTCTGTCTACCCATACATAAGGCAGGATCGAGAATGTGTATTCTGAGAAACAGAGCTCTGAGAAGTCAATAGACCCTGAAACAATGTGGTATCCTTTCAAAACAATGGAATCCACAAGGTGACCTCCTCTGACCTGTAGAGGGTAATCTTAAAGATAATAAAACTGGTTTGAACAGAACTTTAAAACAGATGCTTGGTCAGAAGTTTGGACTGGTTACCCTACATTGTAGAGCTTTGTATTGGGTGTGGGTGGCAAGGTTTCAATAGCAGGCGGGCTAGAGTGATCACAGTGAGACCCTGTGCCAGATGCAGTTATTTCCAGCTGCCTCCACAAAACGCCCACTGCAGGACACAGCTGAGCCCATCAGCCAAGTGTGTGGTGCCTCTGAAAACACATTTAAGAAAGGGAAAAAATGCCAGACAAAGAGCAATGTAATGATGGAGGTAAAAAAAAGGGAGAAACAACAGTGAAAATGTCAAGGTCAGAGAAGGAGCTGAGAAGGGGGACCAGAGAAGAGATTCCCCCACAGACAGTGAGGGAAAACACAATAAAGAAGGTTGTCCTACTTCAACCCATGAAGAACTGTGCTGGAGCAGATATCCACAGTGTGGATAGTGGACAACTATGCCGAACACATGAAAATTTCCTGAACTCCCTGGAAATACCCCTTATAAGCAGAGGAAAGGTGTGAGGAAGAAGGATGGATGAAGAGGTGCTGCAATGAACTGGTTATAATGTCCCATTCCCCATATCGCAGTGCCACTCAAAGCAGGGGGAAATAGAAGAGTTGGGACTGAACAAGTGCATCTGGATCTGAGAAAAAGATGGGGGGAAAGTGTTTTAAAATTTGCCTTTACTTCTCACTATCCAAATCTCTTTTAATTGCCAATAAATTCCATTAATTTTCAAAAATAAGCTGGGAATTCGCCTTTGGTAACATAGCCAGTCCCACTCAACAGGCCTGTTTGAGACTGTAATATGACATCTTAAATTGCCGTGCTCTTTTTCCAGAGAGTGGGCCAATTTACAGAGGAAGTGTTCCTAGATCATAGAATGGTTTGAGTTGGAAAGGACCTTTAAAGATCATGTAGTCTGACCCATCTGCCATGGGCAGGGACAACTTCCACTAGTTCAGGTTAGTCAAATCCGCATCCAACCTGATTGTGAACGTGTCCATTGATAGGACACCCACCTGTTCCAGTGTTCCACCACTCTCATTTTAAAAAATGCCTTCCTTGTGTCCAATCTAAATCTACTCTCTTTTAATTTAAAATCACTGAGCCTTGCCCCACCACTACAGGCCCTGGTATAAAGTCTCTCTTTGTCTTTCTTATAAGCCCCCTTTTAAGTGCTAGAAGGCTTCTATAGTTTTGCCATGGAGCCTTCTCTTCTGCAGCCTAAATAACCCCAACTCTCTCAGTCTTTCTTCAAACCACAAGTGTTCCAGCCTTCATGGATAATTTTCATGGACTCTTCCTCAAGTGAAGTCTATTTTGCTCATCAGTAAGTCATACTCATTTGTTTCTCTTACACACTATTTTCTCTCCCTGTCCCATTGAGGAATGGGAGTGAGAGAGCATCTGGGGTAGTATCTGACATGTTTCTCTGTATCAGGATATTAAAGCTAGCAAACTACAATGCCTTGTTCTCCCACACATTTCCATTTATTGCATTTAGATAGTATTGTTTAAAAGTACTGATGAATCATTTTAGTAACTTCACTCCCAATCTTAAATACAAGTGGAAATCAGAAGGGGAAACAAAAAAAAAAAAAAAAGGAAAATAAAACTGACAACAATGAGAAGGTTAAAGTTCCCTTTGTAAGGTAAATTGTAAACATTGTTCCCTCTGGATGAGATCTATATGTTTTCTGAGAGACGTCTTTCAAGATCCTTCTACCACCACCCCTGCAGTTAGTACAGACTAGCATTATTCTTACATGAGTAAAGTATTTTCTTGATATATCAGCATGTTTTATTCAAAAGCATTTTACATCTGTCTTGGTTGTCCATTTCAGCCTATTGAACATCAGTAGGTGCATTCATTGACACACTATTTGAATTGTTTTTCCTAGGCAGCATTTATGATTATGAAGAAAAGCCAGATCAGGGATGTGATTTTCTACTTGCTGAGTAAAGAGCAGCCACTTAAAATCAGATGGCTATTTTTGGCTACAGCTCAGTCCTTGTTATTGTATGTTTTCTTTTAATTATGGTTAAATTACTACCCCTGGAATCTACAGTAATGAGCAAAATGTTGTGAAATGCAGATTTTTTTACATTATTAATCTCATCTAGCAGCTCTGTAACACGTTAATCTCTGAATAACCTTTAATTTACACTATAACATGGATTTTAATGGTAGAAATTAGATCTGAAAATAGCTATTTGGTTTCCTATTTCATGTAGTCACTAGATTGTTCCCTAAAGAATATTTTCCAATGCTTCGTCTCATCTAGAGTTAAGTGTACTGAGCAATAAAGCTTCTACTACTTTCCTTTGGAGACTGTGTCACCATGTAATGGATTTCACTACTGGGATTCTTTACCCTATTCAATTGCAGCAAAATATTTCACCTTCTCTGAAACAGGAAAAATGTAAAACATAGAAAAAGCAAAAATATTTATTGGCTAGAAGCTAGCAATAGGGCTCTCTACAAACCAGAGATGTTACATCTCTTAAAACCTCATTCCTTCTATGGTACTATTTTAATTTCCTGTGATATGAAACCTGCTGTTGCGTTTTTAATCACATTTTCCTAAGGTAAAGGCAAATCCTACCTGTTCCCTTTCTCTGTATCAGTTAGTTGTCATTTCACATTTCTTGTTTGTAGTTGCAAGATTGTCTTGCCCTTGAGAATGAAGTGCTGAAATAGCCACATAACCACCAAATTTCCTTAAGTCAGATTTATTAAAAACAGTGAAAATGGATTTAAGACAAATAAGTGTATCAAGATGTCATCACCTTTATGAGGCATTATCTTCTTATTCCCCAAGGAAGGAACAAACTTACTTAAGCAAGAGAACAAGTTGTTATTTTTTAAGTTAATGGATCAGGGGCAAGGGTGAGGATGGTAATTACACACATTACTAGGCCACTGGCTAGAAAATACCAAAATTACTGACAGATACACATACCATTCCTAACATGTTCCTGGCACACAGCATGCAGAATATTTTGATGAGTGCTTGGATTCAAGGAAGTATATATTCTGGGTTGTAAAACAGTCTAGGCACTGTCAAAAATATTACATGAGGCTACAGGAAGGGAACAGAGTAAGGTAAAAAGCAGCTCAGGAAACAATAGAACTGTTTATGTGTAATAAAGCTTAACTAGCAAGTTAGAGTGTTATGGGGTAAGAATACATAAAAATTGCAAGGAAAGACAGACAGACACATGAATGCACATGCAATCCTGGACAACTGCACGTCAAAAGAATGAAGGGCTTCTGCAATAGGCAGAGAGAGGGAGAGCTGCTTCTCTTGGAGCAGGCAGCAAAAGAATGCAGCTTCCTCACTGCTCCAGATCTCACCAATTCTGCTGAAACAATTCCTGTCATAAATACTTCTTTCTCCATACCCCCATTCCAAATCCTGTCATTGTACACAATATTTGTGCTTTTGGCAATTTTAGCCTTTAGCCTCTGCCAACAAGACTGCAGTGTGTGCTGAGGGTGTTACTTTCACAGGCAGGTGCCTTATCCTGTTGCTCAGCTATTTTTTATTTTGCTTACCTGCTTCTTTTCTTTAGTATGCTGAAAGGAGTCTTTTCTCCATTGTCAGTGTTGTACATCTTCAGTGACCAGTAATTAGTTGACCATCTGGGGATTGTTTGTAGGTCTAGGTCCTCTGTTTTCAAATACGTTTTCAAGGCACTTGCTATTATCCCGTGCTTAAACTCGACATCATAACAAGAGACATCTGGTACTAAGCTCAAATTCACACAGCCACTTCTCATAGCAAGTTGGTAACATGTTTCAAAGGTCAGGACATTCTTTGCACAGTTGGCATAAGTTTTCACTTGCATTTTTACTGGGCCACTGTACAGTGTCCCTGTTCTGTAAACTAGAATTCCTTTTATTGTTGAATGTGTGGATGGTAAGAAGGGGGAGGGAGATAGAAAAAAAATAAAGTCACCTTCACTGCCAGTGAGTGCATCCCTTGCAAATTTAAAAAGATAAATTTAAATGGCTTTTCAACCTGTCTAATCAGATCAAAATGTTGTGGTTAAAAGATCTTTAGCTCTATTCTTGGAGAAGGCAGTTTCTTCAGGCTGAAGTTTTCTATTCTACACAGTTTTGTACCTTGTTTAAGAAACTAAGAAAGAGAACAGAAACATATACAGTTTTCGTTTTCATCTTTCAAATAGTTAAGTCTTTTGTTTTAGGATAATTTTGCAATTAAGTACAGATCAGACTACAGAATAGAAGCCTTCTGTGTCTTATGCATTTTCATAAAGGTAATTAATTTTTTTATCTTGTTTGGTGGTTAAGTAAAAAAACTCACAGCATCCCAAATAATTATGTTCCAGCCTTGATATTTTGTAGCTATCATTCAAAATTCCTTGACATAAAGCTACTTATGTCAGTGAAGTTACAGCTAAGGTAAATGTGCATGTCTTATTGTCTACTTAACAATTATGTGGTCATGAGTAGATGCAAAATACATGTCTATGGAATATAATTCCAAATGCATCAGTTCCTTTATTTTACAATCTATTTAATAAAATTTTCCTCTAGAAATCTGATTACAGCTAGTTCAAGTAACTTTGGCTCCTACACTGTGCTGCTAAATGCAGCAGGGAAAATTCTGGCATATTCAAATTACTTTTCCATGAATATTTATATAATTTAAATAATATTTTAAAATGTCATATCTGTTGGAGAAATTGTTGTTACCTTCACATTTACATTCCCAATGTACTTGGATATTTGTGAACCCTTAATTCACTGAATGGCATTTCTTTTCAATATAACCAAACTGCTAATATAGAATACAGGGTGGTTTTGTTTGGCCATTTTTTTTTTGTATGGATATATTTGCCTCGACTTTCAGGGGACTTCTTAAAAAAAAATTAGCCTGCTATAAAAGGAAACAAAGATTTGTCAATGAGGTAGGCTATGACTTCTCTCTTTTATCTGAAGAAGGGAGTTATGCTTTATACATTGCAGAACAGTGTGGATAGTGACAGTTTAGTTGTGGCCTTGAATGCCTAACACTGCTCTCAAATTGAAAGAGAATTACTTAACATGTTAACCTTGTAGTGGTGCAGGACTGCTGTAAGATATAGTCTGAGCACACCAGGCATACCAGATTTTATTAATATTAAATGTGTTTAGGACATGGTTCTGTGGGAGTGAGATTGGCCATGCTTTTTAGCAGAGTGAAATTATGTGTTATGCCTGCAGAGACACAATCTCTAGGATTTATGATTAGCATAAACTGCCATTATGACTGTTCAATTCTAGACTGATCTGGCAAAATTGCATGTGTTGGATAACTAGGTCCCTGAAAAATCTTTGGAGCAGAACTGCTAATTTTCTCGCTCATTCAAAGCACCAAAACAGTTTGAGGGTATTTTGTTCCTGAGAATCTTTTAGAATCTCAGTCAGAAGGATTGAGACACCACTGACTGGTATCCTCTGGCTATCAAAAAATACCTCTAAGCCTGCAAAACACGTAGTATGTCCTCATGCCATATCTCCAGTGTTTCCTTCATGTCCTCTGTTTCATGTCCTAGTAAAACCTAGCTTGGCAAGATTCATCACACTGCTCCCACAGCAACAGAACACTTGGAGAAGAGCACAGAATTATTATTATTATATTTGAAGCCTGCAAGAGACCCAGGAGAAGTGCTGGGTGACAGAGAAGTACCTAGTCCTAAACAGGAGGCTAAGATGCTTTCCACAAGGTTAAGGTTGTGTACTGGCAACTACTTGTAGCATAGAAGAGAGGCAGAAGCTATAACAATTCAGAGTGCTCTAGTGAGTGGTTCTGCCTACTGTGATCCTATGCAATCTTGCTTCTTCAACCTCTAAAGAAAGTCTTAAGAGCAGCAGCTCTCCAAAACTTAACATATATGTTTCATAATGTAGCAAGAAGGCAGGAAATTTTGAACCTTTACTTATTAAAACTCCCCTCTGATTTTCTCACTGGTGTGAAAAAAAAACCCTAAAGCAACAAAAACCTGATTCTTGTGGTTTAAGAGCAAATCACAACATGAATACTAAATGGCTGTGGATACCAATATAATTTAATCATAGATATATGCAACTTTATGAATTACACAGTGTCCATGTTCCATGGGAGTGACAATGCAGATGTGAAGTCATGCACATTAGCGCAGCAAGCCCCGCCATGCGATGTGCATTTCTGGGGCTGGGCAACAGGGTCTGAGGTGTTGGAGTTATGGTCCCAGATCCTGCTTCAGAGTCATGCATTCCCATCAACATTTCGCAGGATCTCCTTTTTCTGTGTCCCAGCTGGAATCTCTTCCTCTGGCTTTTCTGAGTATTATTGAGTGTCCTCAATTGGAGGGTTGGGTAGTAAATATCTCATTGACAATTAATATGATGAAATTACACTCTTTTCCCAGTCTGCTGTCACTGTTGTCTGCTTGTACTGGACACTTCAGGGCATGTTTGCATGTGATGATCAACAGGTTGCTTTTATAGTTTGGCTATCTGTGACACAAAGCAAATATTCTGCTGTTTGGAACAGACGGATTGTTATATTTTGTTTACTTCTACTACATAAAAGAGTTGGTACACTGTTTTTTGCTACCAGTTAGGCTAACTAGACTAAATTCATGAAACTTACCTGGGTGGAAGGGAAGAAGAGAGATTGTTTCTATATGAAAAATTTTGAAGACCTTTTCTTTTTCTGAAGCAAATATATGTATGTCTTTCTGTGAGTTGTGTTCCCACTATCTTCTGTCCACAATACATAGACAATTCTCTCAATAAATAGAAACATTTGCTGTAAAATGAACCTGTACATTAAAAAGTCACTGAATGTGAAGCTTTCTGACATTCAGAGCTCTTTCTATTGTGGAATGCATTACTGAAGATACTACTGCATATTGCAATGTTCCCAGCTTTATAATGGTACATCTGTTAAAGTATTTTATGATCAAATGACAATAAAATTTGAAATTGAACAACTATTACCGCAGGCCTGGTTCCTACGGTATATCACCGTGTCCCGCAGCTATAGGGAGGAGGAGGAGGAGAAGATCCAGCAGGCAGGAACTGTGCAGCAAGATTGATCTATTTAATTATTTTACAAACTCTTTTATAGACTTTTTTCTTCATAGTCTAATTGGGCAAAGGACCAGCCACCCCTTGGGGGTGATTGGCCAAAATCCTAAAACATCCATTATCAAAATATTTTCTACTATACCATAAACAAGACTTTCCAAGGTTGCAGGTGGCTTGGTTGTTTACATTCCCTGCTACCTCTTCTGTGAGAGAGAAAAGTCTCTCACGGACTTAGAAAAATAACAAGAAGATCCTCACTAACAGCATTTTTGTACCTACAAACAACTTTTCTTTTAGCTTTTAAAAATTAACCTTTATATCCCATTCTTCTTCACTAGTTCCACTTGAAATGTACTTCTAATCAGCAACTTTAATTAGGCAAGACATTGCTTTGGACATTTTTCCACTTACCTGTATAGCACATCTAGCATGGAGGACTCATACTTTAGTGTCAAAAAGTTGGTATGCACTAACATTAAAAAAGGAGAACATTTTATGAAACTGTATAAGAAAGCATACTTTTCTCAGTGACTTAAATATTTGTCAAAATTAAGAAGAGTATGTTGATATAAGCTCATACATATTAGATTTGAAATACAAAATTGCTGACAGAACTAGTGTTCAGCAATTTTAAGAAGGTAATTTCCTAATTTTGAACAACAGTTATCTAACACATTTTCTTTTAATCACAAGGAACTGAATTTAATTATGCAGGGAACCCAAATTTTTTTTTATATAAATGGCTTTTGCACAACTGTTCAATCTGCTATAATATATAACATTAGTTAAGTTGATAAGGTAAATATCACACAATTCTTTTCTCATTTGCACTCTCTGATACCACTTTATGATATAAACTGTGACACTTCAGTGGAAATGTTGTCATTGTGCCATTATATTAAATCCAATATGATTTTCATACAACTATAAACAGACCCTTAGACTGTTAGTCCAGAATTTTGATGGTATCTCTTTTTTTTCTCTCACTTAAACACATGATGCTGATGTCTTCTTTTTAGAGTTCAAGGTATGCAAATTTTATGCAAAAATATTTGAAGCATGGGAAAAGAAATCAATATGGTCTGTATGTGACTAGTGAAAAATGTAGTGCCTACCAACCCCAAGCAGAAAATATTTCTGCAAATAGACTTAATGTTCGATTTCATCGCAGTGGTATGAGGTATCCCATCTGGACTCTTGGGAGTTCAGAAATCATAGCCATTAGTGTGAAATATGTAGAACTAAAACCAGTCCAAGCAGAGTTATGATTTATTCTTTCTGAAAGCTAGAAGATTTTCGTTCTTCATTTCTATACTCATATGAAATTTGACAGCTTTTCTTGCTAAATCAATGGGAATTGCAGTATCAGGGCAAAAGTGAAATAGCTGGACTGAGCAGTAAATATTTTGTTCCCTCCGTTTTTGTGAAAGTCCAGTTATTGATTCTAAAAACAAAACAACGACAAAGTATTTTTTCTTCCCCAAGCACTAGTTCTAATACCTTTCCATGTTATTTCTATTTACACACTGATTTTCAGAGACCAGTCACCTAAGTTTTAATGTAAATACTAAATGAACTTTTATTTCCTGAATATATAAACCTAGATTTCTCTCATTTAGAATAAACTTCAATGTTATTCTTTTTAGAGTGAATCTACAAAACAGGTTTTGAATGCCTGAAGAGGAGCAGAAGGGAAAAGTAAATAATGTTCTATCTCTCTGAAATAAAAAAACCCATGAATAAAGGTATAAGTTTTATCAAAATATTAGACCTCATGCATAATATAAATGCCATCGAGGAGGACCTAGACAGACTTGAGAAATGGGCTTGTGTAAACCTCATGGAGTTCAATAAGGCCAAGTGCAAGGTCCTGCTCCTCACTTAGAGAGTCACAAACATGCATAGAGGATGAGTGATGTGGAATTGACAGCAACCCTGAAGATAAGAACTCGGGGGTATTGTTGTATAAAAAACTGAGTACGAGCCAGAAATGTGTGCTTGCAGCCCAGAAAGCAAATCATAGCCTGGGCTGTGTGAAAAGAAAAGCAGCCATCAGGTGAAGGGAGGGGATTCTCTCCTACTCTGCTCTTCTGAGGATCCACCTGGAGTACTGCATCCAGCTCTAGGGCCCTCAGGGCAAGAAAGACAAGGACCTGCTCAGTTGGGTCCAGAGGAGGATGAAAAAGGTGATCAGGGGTTGGAGCATCTGCTCTATGAAGACAGATTGAAGGATTTAGGTTTGTTCAGCCTAGAGAAGAGATGGTGCTGAGGAGACCTGATCGCAGCCTTCCAGTACATTAAGGGGTCCTATGCATAAGAGGGGGATGGACTCTCTATCATGGAGCACAGTGACAGGAGAAGGGGCAGTGGTTTCAAATGGAATGACAGCATTTTAAAATGGACAAAAGGAAGACATTATTTTACGATAAGGATGGTGGGACACTGGAACGGGTGAATGCCCTCTCACTGTGCTCAGAAGTGTTCGGGATCAGGTTGCACTTGATTAACCTGAACTAGTGGAAGATTTCCCTGCCTATGACAGGAGGGTTGAAACTAGATGACCTTTAAGGTCCCTTCCAACCCAAATCATTCTAAGATTTTTGTGATCTAGACATACTTCCACTGTGAAATGGCCCACTCCCTGGAAGCAGATGGAGCATGGCAGTTTAGAAGGTTTCTTCACAGTCTCAAACAGGGATATCAGGCAGCACTGGCTAAGTTACAAGAAGTGAATTCTCAGCTGTCATTTTTCAGAAGCTCTGGGGCTGATGTCTCTAACTGGCCAGGTTTGGAAGCATGTCAGAACTTTAAATGAGTTTGAAACAGTTCTGACATAAATACTACCAAGGATGCCATTACCCACAAATTTTTCAGGTAAAACAGAGGAATAATATTAGATATCGAGCTCTTGGAGAACCCAGTGAAATATCTCTATAATTTCAACATTGATCAATACTGATACCATCTGTCCTCACAAAGGTAATGCTGCAAGTGGCAATCATACCTCAAGGTAGGATGATCTGTGCTGTATTATACCTACCTTATCTTTTTTTCTTCTGTCATCTCTCCATCTATAAAAGGAGTAATATACTTCCAAAATAGAATCAGAAATAGATGAAAATTCATTGCATCTGTACAAATTTACCATCCTATTGTTACAATATTTACTGGAAATTTAGAATACTCAGGAAGAATAAAAAATATATCGTAATACAGATGAAGATATGTATTCTCTGTATTATTCAAAGCAGCAACTAACCTTTTAAAAGTCTGAGTGTTTTATCATTTAATTCCTCATAAAATAATACATAAGGAAAATGGGAGCACGGTTATTTTAGCACAATCTTAAGAAAATAAGTATCTTTTTCTGATATTTTAGTTTTGGAAGCTGGGTTGTTTGGGTTTTTTCTCACAAAATACTCAACATTAAACTCCATAAAGCCACATTCCATTATGTAATTCAGATGCTCATCTTTCTTGTCGGTAAATATTTTTTGTTTCTTTTTTATGTTTCTAGGGTCTGAACATTTTGAAACTTTCTTCCATGAAAGGTTACACTGCGAATAGCATTCATGTGCAGAACTGAAACTTTACATGTATTGGAATAAATGTTTTCTCAGTATGTAATTTTATAGAACATATAATTACTGTTGCTATTCCAAAGTGATCATGCCCTGCTCTGTTGGCATCTAAAACTCCCTTTAAACCCAATAGGCAGGAATTTCCTTTGAGCATGTAATCTCTATCATCTATCTGAGCTAAACATTTAGATAAAGATTTTAAGCAATTACAGTTCGCTTCCTTCTGTAGTTTAAGACCCCTAGTGATTTCTTGGCAATTTTTGTGTGTGCTCTCTGAAGTTTTTTTCCCAGATCCTTCATTAGCTTCAGAAATCATAATGTGTGCTTTAGTTTAAATTGTATGGCATCTAATTTATTGTAGACACAGTGAATATGGTACATTAATGGGTAGATTTTATAACCTTGAAATAAAAGTACATGTCATGCTGGGTTTTTCGCTTGTCTTCTCTAACAGTTTCTATCATTTGCATGCAATTTGGGGATTTCAGTATAAACATTCAAACAACTTCCTGATAAACTTTGTGTTGATAATGCCTACCTGATAGGGTCTAAATTTTGTTAGTGTAATCTTTCCGCTGAGCATAGGATTGACCCTAAATTTCATATTGTATTTATTTTGTATCCCTGTTGACTCTATAAATAGCATTAGAACCCCTGGAGCCATGCAAGATGTGAGTTTTAGTTCTGTTAAAAATATGACAAATTTTACTTCTCTCACAGTGTAGAGAAATAGCATTAAGGACCAAATGCATTTTCATAATAATAGTTGTGTATGTTTGTGTACAAAAGTACACAATGAGAAGAAACTCATTACACTTTTAACCTTTGCATAAAGTTATGAATATAAAGCAATTTAGGACACAAAATCTCTTCAACTTTCATGTTCTGCCCTAGTATCTGTTCAAAATAAATTCAATCACATTGTGCTGCTGCTCATACACCATTCAGAAAGCATATATTTTAAAAACACTTCTGTGTCTTCTTGGTGATGAAAATAGTTTGTCTGATTCTTGCAAAAAGGAATTACCTACTGGATTGTATTAATTCATCTGCAGACATGCCAGAAACTGAATATAATGGATTTCAACACAGTTCCCTGAGGAAAAACTGCCTGGCAAAGCATCATGCATCAGACTAAATATGCATGTATGGTAGATTTTCTATTCCTTAAAATGTCTACTCTGATACATAAAATTCCCTGGCTGTGGAGAATATGTCATAGGTTTATCAACAAGGGGGCTTGTTCCTTCATCTTTAGTCTTAGAATGCTCATTAGGTAATTCTAAGATTTCAGTATTTAATTCACCAGGGAGCTAACTAAGGTCATCAGCAAATTAGTTGAAATACTTTGGGTTTAGCCTTGTGCACCTTTCAAGAAAAGGTTTGGCCAAGCTCTTTATTTTTCAGTATACTCAGGGACAGTCAGGCTTCCACAATGAGTTTTGGGGATTTTTTCCCATTAAGTTCTGAAAGTCTTTGTCCAACTGTTTGAATGTATCACCAAGAGGATGGTGATCAGATATATAATGCTTGTCTGTGTTTAATTTGAATAGGGAATAAACTGCAACTCAACTGAGATGTGTTTTTGAAATAATTCCCTAAATATAAAACTTCTGAAAGCAGACAGAAATTTTCTGTGTGGATTAAGGACAAAGGAAAAAGGCTGGAGGGTCAGCAGGGGACTCTTGTCATGGTAGGGTCCCTGACTTAGGAAGACTACAATGACCTAGCCACAATAGAAGAAGTACACAATAGTGCAGACCTCACTGAGGCCTATTAAGACCAGTGAGCTTCTTTCCAGACTTCCTCCTTTGTCCTCACCCGTACTTCAAAGCTATATCTCTCAGAAAGAGCATTTGCTCCTCTGGGAAAAGACTGTTTGGTCTTTAAGACATCCACACCACTCTTGTTTTCTGGAGGCTACAGGAATGATGTAATTTACAGGTCAATGGGTTTTAGGCAGACCTTTGGTCTTAAAAACCTTTAATCACAATGCTGCAGTATTTTGTGGCCAGGAAATATTTCCACATTTAGCTCGTGTTTTCCTGGCACTAGAGAAGGAGGATGCTAAAGGGGGGCATTATGTCATCTTCTGTGCCTTGCTCATGAATGGGAATAACCTTCCTAAACCTGACTGTTAACAACTTGATAGCCCCAAAAAACACTCTGGCCACATGGTTCAAAGTAATCATCCTAAGACTTGGTCCTAGGAGCTTCTAGTAGAACAAATATGCCATTTTGCTAATTAGCAAGATACACAGTGATTAAATTTGTAGGTGTCTTTAACAATGCAAAAATACAGTTTAGAGACTCATTGCATTCTTGGATGTATTAGGGTTTTTTTTGAGTTTGAAATTATTTTTGCTCAAGTGAATCTCAAGACTATATGCATAGAATGAACTAAATTCACACTGAGACTAAGAGCAACAATAGAACTCCCACATGGAAATCTAAATTATTGAACACAAAGAAGAATGTTTTGCAACTTTGATTAGGGAATTGTTAATCAGGCCCATAATAGAATGTAGGTCAAAAACCAATTAAAAGAGTCTGACTAGAATTTATGATTAGGCAACCGTTAGAAACACTGAGTATTAAAAAAATTAAAAGATGGACTAGATCCATAAACATGAATTCTTTTTTTTTTGTGCTCTGGATACAATGTGACAGTTTGAGCATCAATAAAGCAGTTAAGTTAGCGATCAATTACTAACTTCAGGAACAGAGAAATTGTTTGGCGGATAAAAAGCATATTCAGCCTTTGACAAATACTTGGCTGTCACTATCGTTTATTTGAAATACCACTGTAACAACCCTAGCTCTAGCTTTTATTTTTTGTATCTTCCAAACAAATAAACTGTGTATGGTGTTTTTAGTCAGGCTTTGAAGTTCAATCTGTTCTGGCAAGGAAGTGGTACTTCACAAATAGTAAAAATACAGTTCCTGCTTGTACTTACCCTGCAGAACCATTCTCTTATTAGAAAGTCTGGCAAAACAAATGAGCAGTTGGATCTCTGGTAAAGTTTTGTAAAACTGCAACAGTGTGACAATAAAAGAACATAACAACAACTCCAGCACTTCAAAGTGCACAAAAATTCCAAAGAAAAAATATGTATTTATTTGATTTTCTGATCAACAAAAAACCATTATTTGCATACCTCTTCATCCCATCTTCACTTGTATCTCCAATAAATATAATTTCATTTTATTAGGACCTTGTTTCAAATATTTTTTTCCCAGTCAAACCTGACTGTTTATGCATAAAGCACTTAAAACTCTGTCTTTAGATTTAGCAAACACTATCCATTTCACTTAAAAAAAAAAGCCCAAACAAACCAAAAACCTTATTTTTTTGTTTAGTCAGAATTTTTTGGAAAAAATGTCAAGGAGAAAAGTAGCGTTTGATATTAGGAGAAGAGTATTAAAGTGGGAACATTCTTTTAAAATAAAAATTGAAATCAAATTTCAGATTAATACAGATTAAGAAATCTCAAATGTAAGTGAGACACTGAAGAGACGTCATGCATGAACCATACTCAGTTTAACAGGATTACTGATAATGATATGCTCATGTTGTGAAGAGAAGATTTCAGAGGAAATTAAGGCAATAAAGTGGGTGTTAGAAGAATTTCAGGGCACAATGTATGTCTCATCTCTTTCAGAATAGTTTATTCTTTCATAAAAAATCCGATAAGGAAAGGTGACAATGTCGTCCCCTGATAGATATATTGTGGCAGTGAATGTAAGAAACTTCAAGAAAGGTTGCGTGTTTTAAAGAAATAAATATGCTAGTAGGAAAAGAGATATTATGAAGGCAAAGGGGGAAGAATTGCACGTCTGTTTATCTTTTAAAAATAGTTTTGATGATAAAATATAGTATTTCTGTTACTAATTTTTAATAGATACCTGTATACTTTTATTCTCAAAATAGAAACCTGAGGTGTTATGAATATACATGTTCTTCA
The DNA here is from genome assembly GCF_000691975.1 of Corvus brachyrhynchos. NCBI lineage: Eukaryota > Metazoa > Chordata > Aves > Passeriformes > Corvidae > Corvus > Corvus brachyrhynchos. The sequence continues at coordinate 3,300,675 of NW_008237885.1, read as the reverse complement.
CTGAAATAGTTTGGGAACCAAATCAAACCTTCTGGAGAAGGTAGCTTCAAATGAACTTTTTAAGAAGAATTCATCTTTTTTGTACTTTTGGACATGGCCTTACAAACACCTTCACAAAATTTGAAATCAGTGCAGCACAAGTGTTTTAATTTGCGTTATAAACAAGGAGACACAAGCATGATATAAATGGTCTGCTTTATCAAGAATAGAGTAGACTGGAAGCTAAAGGAGGGGGTTAATAGCATTTGAGCATACTGCTGATAGATAAAGCTCATGAGGTTTTTTTCTGGCCTTGAAGACAGAGGAAAAACATATTTGTTGTGTTCTCCCTCCATAGTGTCTAGCCCTGGACTGCCTCTGGCTCCGAAAATTACAATTATCTTTTGTGTGTACTGTTTTTAATAAGGTAATATGAATACTCTCTTGTAGCTCACCACAATGAGATTTTTCACAACATGAAACTGAGGGCAGAGTAGGCATGTGAAGGAAGTTCTGGATGTGGCACAAGACATTGGAACAGCTGAAGTTGCAAAGACAGCTGTAACAGTGTTGGAAGTGTTGCTGTCATGGTGACAGGATGACATTTTTGACCAAAACTGCCCATAGATGGTAACCTCGAACTGTGCCTGAGCATTGCCCAGAAGCACATTGATCAGAAGGACCAGGACTAAGCCAGGAACTTTGGCTGAGAGTCCCTGCTTGATGTTCCTCCTTCATCTTTTATGTATGAGTACAGACATGACTAAAGGGGTTAGGCCTAATCTCAAGGACCTGCTCCCTCAGGCTCCTCTTTTGATTAATGAAGAAAGAGTTAATAACTTTTACAATAGTTTTCTATTCTGAGTCTCTAGAATTGTCTGTCTTTCTTCATTGAGTGTAAGGAATAGTATTTGCATATGTTTTTCCACCTTTCTGAAGTGGCCTCAAGACATAAGTAAATTATAAATGTAAAAAGCACTATGACATTGACAAACTTAATTTAAATTTTTCATAAAAATCGGATGGGAATAAGTAGATTTTATAATATCCTCTATTTTACCTTGAGGGAAGCAGGACCATATTTACATTTTTGGCTAATTCAATTGTTACAACTAGCAGGCCAAATTTAAAGGAAGCTGTTGATTTTTATACCACGTTTCCAACCCCTTATCTATATTGTCACTACAGCTATGATGCCTCGGACAATTTCGACTAGGAGATGCCCAAGTTACTAGACAAGGTCTTGAGTTTGGGCATGACAATTCCAGTAATTTATGTAAATCAAAGTAAAGCATGTAGAAATAGAAAATATTCCACACCATTTAAAGATGAGAGATGTCTGTGTGTATCTACGAAGCTTCTGGTATTTGGTTTCTTTTTTATAAACATTAAATAATGCTAAATAAGCTTGAAAATAACCAGTTTTCATTTTAGTTCTCCCCTGTGGTGACTATGAACTTGCCTTTTATATCCCTCCAGAGACACAGCTGGAAGCCATTGTGGACACCCTAGAATCTCTAAAATGGCACTCAAGTCTTATTCTTAAGCATCTGAGTTTACTATTGGATTAATTTGATTTACAGTTAGAATTTTACAGGAGATGCCAAACAGACCACAGCAAGCACCAGCTCAGAAAACAAGCTATACATCTCTATTCATCTTTTTTAACATACATGAGTTATCCAAGGGAAATGTTTTGGTTACAACCTTCTGGTCATATATGTAAATTTCCAAATGAGATTTTGGCTGCCTTTGCCCTTATAATAAAATTAGAGCTGTTCAATCACACAGTACTCTATTGTTTTTCATTTTAATATATTAACACAGAATCACATAATTGTTAGGATTGGAAGGGACCTCTGGAGATGATCCAGTCCAACACCTCTGCCAAGGCAGGGTCACCTAGAGCAGGAGACACAGGAATGCATCCAGGTGAGTTTTGAACATCTCCAGAGAAGGAGACTCAGTGACCCACAGAGGCTTGGCAGCCTGTTCCAGTGCTCTGCCCCCCTCAATATAAAGAAATTTTTCCTCATTTGCAGTGAAACTTCCTGTGTTTTAGTTCATGGCCATTGCTCCTTGTCCTGTCTCTGGGCACAACTGAAAAAAGTCTGGCACCATCCTCTTGTCACGCACCTTTGAGATATTTCTGTGAATTGATGAGATCCCCACTCAGTTTTTTCTTCTCTAGACTAAACAGGTCCAGCTCCTGCAGTCTCTCCTCATAACAGATGCTCCAGACCTCTCATCATCTTTGTGGTCTCCAATGGACCCTCTCCACTGTACCTCCTTGTCTTTCTTGTACTAAGGAGCTCAGAACTGGACACAGCACTCCAGATGTGGCCTCACTAGGGCTGAGTAGAGGGGGAGGATCATCTCCCTGGACCTGCTGGCCACACTCTTCCAGTTCACCCCAGGATACCACTGGAGTTCCTGGCCACAAGACCACACTGCCAACTAATTGACAACTTGTCATCCACCAAGACTCCCAGGTCCTTCTCTGCAGAGTTGCTCTCTAGGAGGTCAGCCCCCAACCTGTACTGGCACTTGGGGTTAATCCTCCCCAGGCAGGACACTACACTTGCCCAGTATTCATCCCTGGGGAATGCAAATGTCTACAAGCCTTCAACCAGATCCTACTCCACTGATCACGACCCTCTGAGCTCTGCCATTCAGCCGGTTCTTGGTCAACCTCACTGTCCATCCATCTAACCCACATTTCCTGAGCTTACTGCTGAAGTCAAGGCAGATGACATCCACTCTTTTGTCCTCATTGATTCATCCTGCTACGTCACCATAAAAGGATATTAGATTGGTCAGCATGATTTCCCCTTGGTGAATCCATGCTGGCTACTCCTGATGACCTTCTTTTCTTCTACATGCTTGGTAGTGATGATGCCTGGGGTGGCCACCTGAAAACAGAGACTAGACAAGAATAAGGGAATAAAGGTAGGTATTTATTTGAAGAGCCTTCAAAGGTACACCCTGGGCAGTCAAAAGGCTACACCCAAGATGGACCCCAGGTCATGAGTTCTTCACACTTTTATAAGTTTGGTCCATTTGCATATTAGGGTTAATTCTCCAATTAAAACTTCAGTTAACGATGTAATTTTCCCAAGTTTACTCCCTTTCTTAAGATGTTAGTTTACACATTTTGAGCCTAGGACAATCTGGGTGTCCTTAGAGAGCAAACTTGGAGAGGCCTGTTATGTCTAACCAGCATGAGAGAACAGTAGTTAACAGGCTAAAAGAAGCTTCAGAGTTACAAACTAGGCAGTACAGAATTTGAAAAATATAATATTTTAAAATATTAAAATAATTTAACTATTAACATTAAAATTTGTAAAAAGTTAAAACCTAAGGCATCAATGACCTCCACAATGATCTGTTCCATCACCTTTTCAGGGATGGAGGTGACACTGACTGGTCAATAGTTTCCTGTGTCCTCCTTCTTATGCTTTTTGAAGATGAGAGTAACATTTACTTTCCTCCATTCATCGGGCACTTCTCCCATTCTCCATGATTTTTCAAAGATGATGGAGAGCTGCAGAGAAACAACATCTGCCAGCTCCTTCAGCACCTGTAGGTAGACCCCACCAGGGCCCATGGATTTATGGATGTTTATTCTGCTTATCTGTCCTGTAACCCAACCCCGTATGACCAAGGTGAAATCTTCCTTTATCCAGCCTTCTTCTTTTTCCTCTGAGATCTGGGACTCCTGAGGGCTGAGCTCATTAGTAAAGACTGAGGCAAAGAAGGTACTCAGCAATTCTGCCTTCTTGTGTTCCTCGTTACCAGGACACCCGTATGATTCAGCAGCGGCCCCACATTTTCCCCAATCTTCCATTTACTGCTGATGTACTTGTGAGAAGCCCTTCTTGTTGTCCTTGATGTCCCTTGCCAGACTCAATTCCAAGTGGGCCTTGGCCTTCTTCATCATATCCCTGCATACTCTGTCAGTGTTCCTATAGTCCTCCCACATGGTCTCTCCCTTTACCCACATCCCATGAATTTCTTTCTTCTGTTTGATATTTACTAGAAGCTCCCTATTCATCCATGCAGGTCTGCTGCCCCCTTTGCTTGATTTCTTGATCATTGGGATACATTGGTCTTGAGTTTGGAGGAAATGGTGCCTAAATAATGACCAGCTCTCTTGGATCCCTTTCTCTTCTAGAGCCCTAACACATGGAATTTCTTTGGGTAGGTCTTTAAAGAGGCTAAAGTCAGCTCTCTGTAAATTTAGGTTTCTAGTCCTGCTTACTGCTTTGCTTCCTCCAAGCAGGATCTTGAGTTCCACCATCTCACAGTCACTACAGCCAAGACTGCTCCAACCTTCACATCTTCAACCATTCCCTCCTGGCTTGTTAGTATAAGATCCAACAACACACCTCTCATTGGCTCCTTCATCACTTGCACCAAAAAGTTATCTTCAATGATCTGCAGGAACTTCCTGTGTGTCAAGCCTTGTCGTCCCTCCAACAAATATGAGAGTGGTTGAAGTCCCTCAGGAGAACCAGGGCCCGTGACCACGAAGATATTTCTAGCTGTCCACAGAAAGCCCCATCAACCTCCTCCTCCTCTTCCTCCTGATCTGGTGGACTGTAGTGAACACCCACAACAGTGTCACCCATATCAGCATGTCCCTTAATTTTTACCCATAATCTCTTATCTCCTTTGTCTGTGCCTGGGTAGAGCTCAATACATTCCAGTTGCTCTCTCACATAAAGAAAACTCCACCACCTCGCTGTCTGACTTGTCCTTTTTAGAAAGTACACGGCCATCCATGACAGCATTCCAGTCACGTGAACTATCCCACCATGTCTCTGTAATTGCAATGAGATTATGGCCCTGCGACCTCACATAGATTTCTAGTTCTTCTTGTTTATTCCCTGTGCATCATGTGTTTGTGTACAGGCTTTTAAGAGAGGTAATGAAGCATGAAGGTTCCCTAGAAGGGGTGTAAGAGGAACCCCCTTAAGAATGTTTTTGCTCCCTGAATTCTTTACCATACCATTCTTCTGTGCCTTAATTAGCTTAGTTTATTCTATTATATTTATACTATTACCTCCTTCAGCTTTCTTGACAACTGCATTTTTGTTGTTCAATAGCTATTTGAGTATGTATCATTACCTGTAAGAATCCACAAATTACCTTTCTGTTTTTACTAACTATTTTTAAAAGTCAGCTTGAAGTTTTTTTACAAAAATCCTGGAATATATGTGTAGCTCTTTCAGAAATAATTATACTCCCTTTTATAGGTATTACTCCCTTTTTAGACAGCATGGTCTGAGTAGATAAATTGGTAGTTTGACCTCTAACTGTCACAGTGTACATAGGCTAAAGAGAAGGTTGCAGAGTATAGATCACCTGATTCAGTGGGACTGAATTTTTTCATTCTCAGCAAAGATACATGTAGGTCTGTTGACTCACTGAATTATTACTCAGAAAAAGTACAAAGCCAAGGCACGAGCAATTAAGCTTTGTGTTTCTTCAGTGAAGAAAGCAATGAGAAAATTTGTGATTCCTTAATACACCCTTATTCTTATGAAAATCCCCTTACAATTAAAACTTAGCTTGACAAATCAATAAGTATAATTTATTTTATATTAAAAATATAGGATATAATACCTACAACATTTCTGTTATGATAAATTAAATGCAGAAAATTTTAAGATTTGATTATCAATAGCTATTTATGATTTAATTTTCAGAGATTGATGTTGCTATACAGACACAACCACACAATTTAATTTGCAGATCATGTTCATATCGCTTCTAAAGTCTGTCTGTATCAATACTGCTCAGTCAGCTCCATCAGATGGTGCACATTGAATCTGCCTTATCCTGCTTACTTTCTCTCCTACAAACAGAGGAAGGAGAGGGACCCTTTCACTTCTTAGGCCAATATGCAGGGTGGTGTCTAGATTTGTTAATGTAAAAAGGATGGATCTGAGCCAGAAAGTTTCTCTGGTGCCTATGAGTGAGTCCAGAGAAACATTGCCTATTATTCTTCCCTCATGTGCATGCTTAGAAAAATTAATATTTTTGGATGTAAAATATGCACATGAACAAACACAAAAGGTCAAGTATACATCTGGCAAATGGAAATAATGTAAATTTAGCAGCTTGGATCCATCTAAATAATATGTAACTTGGGGATACTTTGTTAAAAAAATATCGTTTCTCCTCAGTGTTATGGAAAGTCCCAAGTCACAGTACGGTACTATTCTACGGACTCTTAAGCTTTGCATTTTCTGAGTTAGAAAAGCAGATAGACACCTGTAAGGCCTGAAATAATTGCAGAGGTATTAAATCAAAATTTCTTAGCAATGAAGCATAGGTAAGAACAAAGAGGGCTACCTATCTGCTTTAATGCAGTCATTCATATCTATCCTATTTGTCTTACTATACTTAAAAGCAACATGCTGTAAAAATAATGATTTTGATTCTGGTTGATGCATTGTATGCTCCGCATGTGTTTTAATAATATACATGCTGTAGTAAGCTATAGTGCTACAAACATGCTATGAACAGTTATGATCCCTGTCCTTGTCTGAAGGTGGTAAGATCAGACACAAATTCCAGCTTTTAGCGGCCCATGCAGAACCAGGATTTTAACCATTTAAACAGGAGTAGCATTGCAGAGTTGAGGCTAATACACAACTGGCTCTTACATGAGTACGCTCCTAACTTCATCAGTATTGAGTCACTCCCCATCTGTGTTCCTTTCTTCTGGAATTGAAGTGCACATCCTTGCAGCATTGTTACACTACCCCCACCCATACATACACATATTTATTTTTTTTTCCCCCTGTGCAAATTTAAATATCTGTACATAACCTCATACACACCAACATGTGCCTATGAGCCATGGCACATGCATTTACAAGGCAGAAATGGAAAAGCTATTAAGAATCCATATAGCCTTAGAAAAATTGTTGTGTAAGACCAGAGATCAAAAAAAAGTGTAAGCTGTTTTGTAGATGTAATTTTTCACATCATCCCACAGATTACTTAACCAATCACTTTTACTTTTCTATATATATTAAAAATCTGATAATTATTGTAAAAATGTTATAGTAATGCTTAGGGTGAATAGCTTGAAGCTCTCAGGTTTTTAACTGCTGAAGATGTGATAATGTTATTCTTGTATTCTTAATCTTGTTTTGTTTGGTGTTTTTTTTTCAAGAAAGCTGCCACTATTTGCATATAATAACCATAGAATTTTATTTCTGCATCCTGTACATTGTTTAAACTCTTTCATTTTTTTAGAGTCTGTGGCCTAGGTCTCTAGCTATAGAGTCAGCAGAGTGTGTCCCTGTCATAAAACCAGCTTTGGGCAGACATTTTGGGTGCTATGGGGTTACCTGCCCATGTTTAGATGTGTGAATCCCACCTGCGTCATCAAAACTCTTGCCCTGTTTAGTCAGAAACTAAAAAAGCCTGTGTCCAAAGACTCTCACAGGAGTCAGCTATAGAGTCTACCAATTTCCTAATTTAAAAAAAAAGCACAGTTTTTCTTCAAAAGGAATTGATCTTATGACCCTGAGCTTGTAGGCATATTTTATTTACTTTTAACTGTTCTTCAATGAAATATCTTATTGACTTGAAAGGTTTTGTCTGGCAAATTAGTCTTTCTCTATTTCTAAAAGATTCTCTGATAAAGTTTTGTTGCTTTCTGGAAAACAAAAAGGAAAAATATTTCATCTCAAATCATTTTTATGCATATTAGACTGACACTAACTCACCTTTGCTTTAAATGCTAGATCAAGGCTTCAGAAGCTGGTGGGAGATAGCATATTGTTGAGAAAAATGAAATACTGTTGAGTGCAGAAGAGTTCACAAAGTCTGCTGATGTACAACCCCTGCAGAGGCAGCACTCTGACAGCTAAATGTCTTCCTGAAAGAGCACTCCTGGACATCCAGCCTTCAGCCATTCCTTCCTTTCACTGCAAATTTAAGTCTGAACAAACATATTTTAAGATATCACGATCATATTTTTTTTAACAAGAAACATATCTGATTTTCAGTGGAAGGAAATATTTGTAATTTTATCTAGTATGACAGAAGACTGGTCCACTTATTTGCTTAAAAGTCACAGAAACAGAATCACAGAATGGTTGAGGTTGGAAGGGCCCGCTGGAGATCTTCTGGACCAACCCTCCTGCTCAAGCAGGGACATCTAGAGAGGCTTGCCCAGGACTCTGTACAGACAGATTTTGAATATCTTCCTCTCTGGGAAGCCTATGCCAGTTCTCAGTCACCCTCACAACCAAAAAACATTTTCTGATGTTCAGAGGAAACCACCTGTCTTTCTATTTGGGCCTGTTGCCTCTGGTCCTGTCACTGGCACCACTGAAAACATTAATCAGATCCACCCACAGGCCTTCTATTCTCTAGTCTATACAGTCTCAGCTCTCTCAGCCTTTTTTCATAGAAAAATACTCCAGCATCTTTGGCATCATCTTCATGGCGCTTTGCTGGATTGCTTTTGTTTTGTCCATGTTTCTCTTGTACTGGGAACCCCAGAACGGAACACAGGACTTCAGGTGTGGCTGCACAGTGCTGAGTATAAGGGTAGGATCACCTCCCTTAACCTGCTGGCATCACCACTGGCCTTCTTTGTCACAAGGACACATTCCTGGGTCATGTTTAGACTAATGTGCAGAAGGACACCTAGGTCCTTTTCTGCCAAGCTGCTTTCTGTCTGTTCCAGCGTGTACCAGTGACTGGAGTTTTTCCCCCCAGGTGCAGGACTTTGTGCTTCCCCTTGTTGAACTCTATGAGGTTTCTGTTGGCCCATTTCTCCATCCTGTCTCTCTGGCTGGCAGCATGTCTCTCTGACACATTAGGCCCATCTCCCACTCTGATGTCATTATCAAACTTGCTGAGGGTACAGTCTTACCCATCTTCTGGATCACTAAGGATGTCAAACAGGACTATACCCTGTGTTGTCCCCTGGTGAACACCACTATAACTGGTGTCCCGCTGGACGGTGCACTGCCAATCACCACAGTTTGGACACAGCCACGAGGTCAGTTTTCAGTCCATCTCACAGTCTGCTTGTCCAGCCAGTACATGAACAGCCTCATAGTAGACAATGTCAAAGATCTAACCAAAGTCCAAGTAGTATCCACCACTCTCCCCTCATCTACCAGGCCAATCACTTCATCATACAAGTTTTTTAAGTTGGTCAAGCATGACTTCAACTTGTTGAATCCATGCTGACTACTCCTGATGACTTTCCTCTTGTTAATGTGCCTGGAAATTGTTTCCAGAGTTAGCTACTCCATCATCTTCCCTGGGAACAAGGTGAGGCTTACCAGTCTGAGTTCCTTGAGTCCTCCTTCAGCCCTTCTTGAAGACAGGGGGTGACATTTACTATCCTTCAATCTTTGAGCAAAATACATTTTTGGATCTGGACCTAAATAAATGTGCTCTGTATGGTCTTAAAAAAATACAGTATAATTCTGAGCGCAGTATGTTCAGACACTAAATAATACAAAGATTAATGTTTTGTAGGCATCACTATATCATAAGTGAAATTTATCTTTGGTGTGCTAATTTTCATTTCAATACTGCTCTTGTTACTATGTTTCCAAATTATTATCTGCAGGTGGTTCTGTGTGTCAGTCAATGCATTATAAGAAATCCTGAAAATAACTACATTTAGAGAGTGCTGTAGTGTCTTGTTACCTATGAAAACTACATTTCATTTATTTATTTCTGTAATTAAAGCTGTATAAAGAACAAAGCTAATATATAGTCCTTGCACAGTACAAGCTAAGACTTATTTTTGCAAATGTCTACATATGTGTTCAGTAATATTGCATGAGAATAAATATTTATCAAGTATTCAGGATTAATTTTAAGGGTAAATTAAAAGGTTTTTTCCTGAACAAGTACATTCTGAAACAGCCTTCTCATCAAAGTAGCAGAAACAACAAAGGCAGTTGGATCAAAAAGAGTCTAAATGTTTTTCAGATTGACTAATGCAACTGCAGGCATATAAAGTAAAGAACTCAACCACTCAGGACAGGTTCTTTGCTCTTATTTACTAGACTTGTGCACATATATGGTAAATAGATTTATCTTTGTTTGTCAGTGTTTGTGGGATCAGAAATTGAATACCTGCTGGATAGCTCATTTTTAGGAAGCCTGGTCTCTTAACTTCAAAACTAAATTTGAAAATTTGTCCTTCCTTATGTGTGTAGAGATTCTATCTCATTACATCTTGTAAAACACTTTTCAAACTACTTCCAAAACGAAAGTATACAAAAGGTTAACACAATACTTATTTTTAGCTTCACATTCATATGAAAAAATGGCAATTTGACTGTATTCATTGTGATTTGAAATCAGATAAATAATGAACAGTTCAAGTGATAATTACCTTATTTCAATATTTACAGAAAACTGGCACTTCATCATCATCAAAGCATATTGAGAATTGTCTTATTATCTACACAAGTGCCTGGTTTCTATAAATATTGAAATTTTGTAATTATCTCTAGCACTATTTCTTCCTTATCTACTTTTCAGAATTGAGCAAATAGAAATATCGTTTAGTTATTAACATTTTCCAAATATGTATCTAGTTTCTTTTTAATGAGAGTCCATATGTAAAGAAAGTAAATTGCAAAATAAGGTCAATGAAATGGAATGAAATATCTTTGTATCCGAGGCATCCAAAAGAATGAGTTAAAACCTTGTTATTCAAATAGCTAGATTTAGCCTAAGTCCATTTCTAAAAGGCAAGACCTCTTCATTAAGAGACCTAACAGACAAAAAGGAGCCATTGACATATATGCATCATGAAATTAACCCCTTTTTTTCTCTCTAGCACATATTGAGCCAGGTTGTGCAGAGCCATTCAGCGTGTTTTGCTCAGTCAAGCAAAAAGATGACATTTCCCCAGGTTGTTATCCCTTGTAAGTCCCTTTGGGACACGGCAGACAGGACCAGACTGAACCTGTCTGTATGTTGCAATTGTGTTTTTCCCCATGTTAGTTTATGATCACGCTGATCTGTACCAGATTATCAAGAATTAATCTGTAACAGAAAGGTATAGAAATCTGTTAAACGCTCATCCTTCACAGCAAAAACTCAAGTAATGGAATGCTGTGAAAGAATCTCTGTATGGTCTTCAGGGAACCATCCATACCCTGAAAATAGGGCACACGTTACTCCACATCAGTATTAGGTGCAGTTTGTTGCAGATCTTTTCAGTGTCCTAAGTTCAAAATCTCTTTTATTTTTGTCAGTGTGTTTGGGCATGCTCTGGAGTCTAGCTCTAGTCTGGAGGGATCTTTAGACACATCTGTACTGCATACAAATCAGGGCCTATGATAGGCCCAAACATTGTCCACTGTGGTTGTCCATATAATTTAATTATTTGCCTGCTCCTCATCAGGTTTGGCCCAGGTTTGCACCCTCCAACACATGCTGGGGCAAACATGTAGACAATGCTCCTGAGAGTAATTTAGATTATTTGTTTATTTACTGCTTTATGTACTTATTCTCCACATGCATTTTTGTTTCTCTTAAACTAGATGCACTGACCATTAAAATTTTTAGTGAGACTGATTGGATGGGACCCACTTTATCTAGCTCGAGATGTCAAGTGACTTTATTATCTTAGCATAACTGAACTGCAACCAGGAGTCCTTTTTTCAAAGAATATATATGGAATCAAAACAACTAATTCGAATGTAGATGTAAATGACATATAATATGTATTTTGAGGGTGGATAAGATTGATCCCACCCTTCCCTGTATTCTTAGCTTCTTCTTTTACACTTTTAGTCTCATTACGATATATACAGTCATTAGAGATGAACATCCTTCACATCCTTCAAAAAATTCTTGATCATCTGCATTATAAATGAGTTCAGTTAATCTGTACTTCTCAAATGCTTCCTCCCCTAAAAAAGAATCACTTGAAATAAAAGAAGTATCTGATCTTTTTTACCACATTTCACCACACAGATATAAAAGAACTCTAATGTTGTCACAGCAGTGCTGATGTTACGGCAATTCAGCATGAAATTATGCCTTAATTAAGACCACACAAGATAACACTAATTCCCCTCCTTCTTTAAGATTCAAGTACCTACAGGCCTAGATAAGACAAATGTGCATTCTTGGCATTTATTGTATCTTTCCATTGGAAAGAGCAATGTAGGTATAAACCCCATTATTCATAACTCAGTGATACGTAGACAGTCCAAGCTGTCTAAAGAGATAAAAAAAATTATGGAATTATTTTCCCAAATTGCTGTCATAGTGAAAATAAATTCTAAGTCCTTATGCAAATATTGTACTGGTGAAACTGGTAACAGAGCTCAGTCCTGGGGCCAGTCCTCTTTGCTGTCATTTAATTTTAAGTCTTCTACTGAGGGAAGGCTGAGAGGAAAGTTACTTCCCTGATTATTCAATACATTACAGAAGATAAATACTAATGTCAGTCCTGTGCACTTTTCAGCAACAGGAAAGCTATGAAATCCCTACATTTTATTCAGTGGCCTTTGAGGCAAGACGAATTAAATCAGGAAGACATCATTTTGACTTAATATATGATGAGCACAATCAGAGGTGCAATTTGTAAAAGTAAACTAGAAGTGAAGAACACAAAGGGTGCTCTTTCTATAAGCAATTCCTGCTATAAAAAATTACTTAAATACATAAAACCAGTAACATGTCAGGTCTAGGATAGTTTAAAAAGGAATAGGGCTGAAAATATCAGCACTATGAAAAAAATACATATTACATTTTTGCAATACCCCTTTTTTATAAATAAATCTGTAATTTTTATTCTATAAAACAGCAACACCTTTCTCAAATTGTATGTAGAGTAATGAAGCCTTCCTTTTCTTCTTTGCCTTGTTGTACCTGTTATCCCACAGTACCAGAGACACACATAAAACAGGCTCTAGACAGGAAGTAGAAGATGGAAAATAACATGAAAACCCAACTCATTAATGTTATGTCTTGCATACAACAAACATAGTAGCATATAGTATTGAAAACAGGCTCTAGACAGGAAGTAGAAGATGGAAAATAACATGAAAACCCAACTCATTAATGTTATGTCTTGCATACAACAAACATAGTAGCATACAGTATCATGTTTGCCTCTCCCTGTACTCCTACAAGTTCCTCGCTTGTTGTAACCGCTGGACTCTGCCTAGCAGGCTGCTGCAGCCTGAAAGCTCAGCGAGGGTTTCCCAGGGCCATGCGGTTGATCGCATCCCGGAGCCCATTTCGGACAGCCCTGCGATTTGGCTCGGGCAGCCAGCAGCGTTACAATGCAGTGGATGGTAAAGAAGGTAGAGAAGGGTCTCTCATGAAGGTTTGAGATAACTTTAATTACATCTTGTCCCCGCGACGTTCAGAGGTGGAGAGACTACGTGGGCTGAGTGCGGGGTGGTTTTGTCAGGGGCCCGGGGGAAGTCCCTGGGCAGGGTTGGGGTACAGAACAAATAGGGAGAAACCAAGGGAGTGGCCAAGGCTAGGGAGGGAACAGGCCACCACACTCGCTCTTAATTCTGACATGCTCTTGTCAACCAGTGGCAAAAGCTGCCGTCAGACAAGCGTCTCTGCAGAGCCTTGTAAGTGGGGCCTCACAAACAGCATTTGAACACTTCAAGGGCTTGGGCAGAACAAAGATCTATCTATCGCCCATGGCAGGCAATCCTATCACAGAAATATAGTCCTGAAGCACTTTCACAGCATCCCATTCCTGAAATTCTGCATCCACCTGAATCCACAAAAGACTTTTCCAGTCCTACTAATATACAATATCTATAACAAAGTGTAAAAGCCATAAATTATAATGTGCCATAAAAAGAGACAGGAACTTGTGGGTATATTCAGCAAAGTCACCTAATATAAAGTGACATATTCCAGATTTCCATATCATTTTCCAAGGTTCTCAAGGCAGTTTTATAAATGTTATTGGTTTATTACTTTTGCAAGTGAAGACTGTATGTTCAAATAAAGAACATTGCAAACATTATGAGTTTTTATACGGAGTCAGAAGGAAGTATGCCAGAGCATCTTGACATCAGAATCTCAAAATTTAACAACATTATATGTATCCTTCAGAAATGGAAAATTGGACTCATACCATGAAAATGATGACGGAAAAATTATTAGTTTTCAAAGTACAACTGCACTATCTTCCTTGTTACAAATAATTAAAAAATGTGTTCTAAGTTTCATATTTAAGATTTCCAAAATAAGGAGTATTAATTTCAAACAATTTTGCCATTTTAAAATGTTATACAAGAAACAGTACTGACTTAACTGCAGAAGATAAAAGGGTTAAATAAGAAATAGATATCTCAAAGTGTATTAAAGGATTGTCTGTCAATGACTTAGGAAAAATTAATATATTTATAAGCAAGCATAATTTACAACAGGTTTAGAGAAAGGAATAATTTTAACATATTAACTACTGCTAATGCATTCTCTTTATTTAAAAGATGCATATTTCATTATAAATGGCTTGCTGAATTATAAGATGGCTTTTATATCTCTTTATTTCATTTTGAATGTGTTAAGGTTTATTATAACCTGCCAGTAACTACCACAACTATCCTTAATTCACTTTCAGAAAATGCTATTTTCATTACATATTGCTTCTAAGTATATTTAAAGTATTTACAATGAATTTTGAAATATGAAAATACATTTTATGTTATCACAGTGGGATTTTGTGTCAACTGTAAGTGCACTGTAGATATTTAGAATTAAAGTTTTTATGGGTTTATTTTTATATCCTTTTGCAAATTTTTACATGTTACTAATACTGTAACTGATGTGTGAAGGACTGGCTGAAGGGCAGAGTCCGAAGAGTTGTAGTGAATGGAGCTGCATCTGGCTGGTGACCAAATGCCAGTGGCATTCCTCAGAGCTCAGTCCTGGGGCTAGTCCTCTTCAATCAACAATCTGGATGAAGGATCTGAACATGTCATTAGCAAATTTGCTGACAATATCAAACAGGAAGGTGCTGTTGACACTCTTGAGGGACAAAAGGTTTTGCAGAGCGATCTGGATACATTGGAGCATTGGGCTATGACTAATGGGATGAAATTTAACAAGTCCATATGCTGGATTCTGTACCTAGGACAGAGTAATGCTGGGAACAAGAATAAACTGGGAGAACAGAGGCTGGAGAGCAGCCCTGCAGAAAGGGGTCTGGGGTTGCTGGTTGGCAGCAGGATCAGTGTGAGTCAGCCGTGTGTCCTGGCAGCCAGGAGGGCAAATCCCATCCTGGTGTGCATCAAAAGCAGCATCATCAGCCTATTAAAAGAGGGGATTATCCCTCTGTATCCAGCATTGGTGCAGCCTCACCTCGAGTAGTCTGTGCTGTTCTGGGCCCCACAATGTAAGAAGTATGTTGGGGTCCTTGAATGCATTGAGAGGAGGGCAGCAGTTCCGCTGAAAGGACTGGAAGTCATGTCCTGTGAGGAGTAGCTGAGGACTTCGGGATTGTCTAGTTTGGAGAAATGGAGGCTGAGGGGCCACCTCTTTGCTCTCTACAGCTTCCTGGGGAGGGGCAGTGGAGAGGGAGGAGCTGATCTCTCCTCTCTGGGATGTGATGACAGGATGTGTGGGAATGGTCAAACCCTGGATCAGGCATCCTAGAGGGGTGGGCAATGCCCCAGTGTTTAACAGGCATTTGCCCAATGCCCTTAATAGCATTCTTTAACTTGGTCAGCCCTGAATTGGTCAGGTAGTTGAACTAAGGGGTTTTTGTAGGTCCCTTTCCAATTGGAACTATTCCATTTATTCTATTTTATGCTATATATATATTTATGCTCTATATAATTTTAATATAATTCATACTGCTGATGAAGTGTAGAGACTGACCACTTTATCCTCAGGGAAACACACAGGATGTATTTAAGTTGCTTAAACATTTGAGATGCTTTCACACATGCTGTTAAGCATCCAGCTGTGAGCCCAGAAGAATACAATTCTGTTGTTGGTCTAGGATAGTATCTGTTCCTATCTGAGAAAATGCTTCTGGTTACTTCAAATGGCATGATATTCTTTGGCTTATGTATCTGAATATCCCACTCATTGAATCATTCCCTTACTCCTCATGGAGGGATTCCTTGAGTCTCTGTTGACTATAGTGGTGTTTAGACATGTATAGCTCCCATGTAAATATCTGCACTCTTAGCAGGGCAGGTTGAACCTCAAGCCCGCTGCTTACCACTGAGTTATTTTTCTATGATTGTACTCTTTCATGTCAACCAGAGTTGAAGTCAGAAGATGTTTGATTCCTTTGTCCCCTGAATATGAGGTTATCATTTATTTCTCAAATGCCTACTATACAATGTATTTGACTGAAAATTTGGCTGGGTTAGAGTGATTACCTATATTAAACTGCAAAACTTTATCCCTAAAGCAATCCTATAGGTATAAAGTGATTTGGAGAACACTCTAGGTGAAACAGTTCACTCAAGACAGTTCAAAAGAGAGAAAAAAAAGAGTTTTATTCTTTCATTTTCAATAAATACCTCCATTGCCTTCATTCTTTTTTCATAGCTGTCTTGTTAGGTTTTGTAGATTTTAGCATCACAGTGGCAATTGATACTAGGACATCAAAAAAGATTAACCAAAGATTAAGTTGGCATGGGAGCTTTTTTCCAGCATGTACTAAAAGTAAACATCCAGAGGAAAAACCCAACAGCATATGGTAATACTTCTTCAAGCCTACAAGACTTCCTGAGGCAGAAAAAGTTTGTATGGATTTTTCTGACATGAATTTGTCTAGTCTTCCTACAAGCCTATTTACATTTTTATCATCCACAATACTCGGTGTCAAGGTGATGCACACTCTATCTGTAACCATGTTTTGAACCTGACAGCTGACAGCTTCATTTGATGCCTACTAGTGCCTTTGCTGTCAAGGGGCAGAGAACAATAGATCAGTTCTCTACATGCTCTATCATTTCCCCCTCAGTCATTTCTTCTTCAAGCAGAAGAGTCCCTGACTACTTATTTATTCCTTGTAAAGACACTGTTTCATACCTCTCATATTCTTTGTTGTCCTTCTCTTAACCTTATCCAATTCCTCTCTATCATTTTTTTTTCTGGGTGCTTCAGTACATAGAGTAAGAAAAAAAGCTTTATGCAGCTTTATAATAACATTCTCTGTTTTACTCTATGCTTCATTTCTAAGAACTAAGAAATTATTGTTACTGAGATTCACCTAGTATCTTAACAACTTCTCTGGTATAACTTCAAGATAATTTCTTCAATTGATAGAAATGGACTCAAAAGGAAAGGTGGTTCTTTGCCATGAACAACACTTTATATTAACCTACACTGGCCGCATTTCACTAGCTATTTTCTTCCCTAATCCTCTAAGATTCTTCGGTGGATTCTTCATAGTTGACCCTGGTCTTTGCTATTTCAAATGGCTTAGTAACATCAGAAATATTTTCACTTCACTTTTCACCTATTTTCTAGGTCATTTATGAGTATCTTGAATGATATGTGGGCTAACACAAAGTCTTATGGAATATCATTGGTGTCCTCCACCCACAATGAAAACTGGCCATTTACTGCCATTTTCTCATTCTCTTTTAGAACCATCTTCAAATATTTACAAACACCTGTTACTCTGTAGTTTACCAAATAAATTTTTGTGATATACATATTAAGCCAGATCTCCTTCAGTGCTTGCTTGTTATAACCCCAGAAAGTCAGTTGTGACAACATAGGGGTAAAATTCTGTGTGTATCCATCTCTAAGAAGTGAGACTAGGTGATAAAAGATCTTGGCCCACAGCTTTGTGAAAGTTTGAAGACAGCAGCCATCTGAGAATGAATAAGAATGTGAAGGGCATGAGCATAGGGGATTCGGTGACTGTGGCTAGATTGTATTTATAAACTAACAAGCTCATAAAAGTATTACAACTAGTACATTTTAATATTAAAATGAAATAAAATCATACTGAATCCTCACATTTTCCCCACATGTCCCAGAAGGCTTTCTACAGAATGAATACAAGAACAGCTATGAATCAAGTATAATTCTGGCTGCAATAAATAAGATCAACAAGCAGCCCTTAAGGGTAGCTCCAGCACAGTAGTTTACCATCTTTTTTATTAGTTATATAAACAGCCTCAAGATATTTTGTCATGTGATATCCCCCTGGAATCTTTAAAAAACCCAAAACCTTTTAATCTGCCTGTAAACGCTTGTAATGTGTAGCTCAGTCTTGCAGCCCTGTGCCTTATCTCCATGTACAGCAAAGGCTAATTTGTCCCCTTTAAGCCTTTCACTGCAACCTGATGCTCTCTTAATCACCCCCTGAAACTCTGGTCTGTTTATCCTCTTTTACAGAGACAGGTGCAAAGGATTTTATTAATGCAATACCTTCTTAAGTGGTTTAGTTTATCCCTTACTATTGATCCAATGGTTTAAATCTATTAAGAGGGTGAAAACAGACACTTTATTCTTTGCTTAATAGAATCCATTCTAGAAAAAATAGGACATAATATTCTGTCCTCTCAAACATCGTCTTTTTTCTGTAAAACCTGAGACCAAAAGCAGATTACAGAACATCTAGCTGCTATGTAATTTTGATCGATGCTTGTTTTTCTGTTAATCTCCAAGTAATTTATTCAGATTTTTAACATTCATATATAACATTTTTGTAACACTTTTAATATTAAAAATATGACTACATACCAAAAATTTGCTGAACTTTTCATACAAGCTATATGTTACACAAGACATGGACATACTGGAGAGATTGCAGTGAAGGGCTACAAAGGTGATTCAAGGTCAGGAGCATCTCATTTGTGAGGAAAGTCAGAGATGGCTAGACTGCTCAGCCTGGAGAAGGCTTAGGGAAAATGTCATCAATGTATACAAGAACCTGAAGGGAGGGTGTCAAAAGAACAGAGACGGGCTTTCTTCAGTGGTGCCCAGTGACAGGACCAGAGTCAATGGGCAGAAACAGAAACACAGGAGATTCCCTCCGAACATCAGGAAAAAATTTTGATTGTGAGGGTGATTGATCAATCACTTCCACATCTTTCCCACATAGGTTGTGCATTCTCCATTTTTGGAGATCTTCAAAAGCCTCGTGGGCAACCATTTCTTGGTAGCCCAGCTTGAGCAGAAGGATTGGTCCAGATGACCTCCAGAGGTCACCTCCAACCTTAACCTTTTTTTTAATTCTGTGAGAGTTAACAAAAATTCAGTCTTTTGTAATCTAAGCATGTAAATTTTTTTTTTTGAGAACACTCAGAAATCCCATTCATTCAAGATAATATTAATTCTTATTAGTCTGGAGAAGCCTTTGTGGTTTCCACATGAGTTATGATACATAGCAGAGTCAATCCAAACTTTCAGTGTGCTCTGCCTTGGAAAATAATTCAATGATAGCTTCCTGCCATGAGCATTTTAGCAGCTAAAGTAAACAAGCATAGTAAGAGACAACATGAAAAAAGACAGGTATAATTTTTCTTTGGCTTTTTAGTACTAATAAATAAAAGTAATGAGGCTTTGAGTAGTATCTAACCCCTTGCATGCTTAGCCATGGAAAACACCAAGTCTTTATGACAATGGCAGTAGAACCAGCAAAGCACACTGTCTCCATTAACAAGACCTCAGGGATACAGGCTGGTTCACCGCCTTTCTTGATGACTTTTTAAGCAGTTGTTCCAGCATGACTGTCAAAGAGTGATGCATCTATATGTGTAAAGGAAGAGTGTTTAGAACAGTCCAGGATATTCTAATGAAAAGAAATATTCAATCAGCAGCCAAGAAAAATACTAGTGTGCTAGTTACACATTCAGTGGAGATGTATGGGAATATGTGCTTGTTTGCATAACAGAGATACATCTATTAAAGTGAAACAGTCCACACACACAGCAGTAGGGAAATAGTTCTACCATAAAATATCTATGGTTTGAAAGCTATCTATTTTTTTTTTTTTTAAGATATAAATTTGCTCTTTAGAGGTGAAAATCTGATCCTTTACCCAAGTTTCATGTTGTCCTGGTTTGAGACAAATTCAGAGGAACGTCCAAAATGAATGTCCTCTGAAAGAAGGCAGGTTTCAGCTGCCCTTCCCCCACCAGGTTCGGAAAGAATTTTCCTCTGAGGAAAATGAAAGGAAAAAAACCTATTTATTTAACAGAGACAATGCACAATGGCAAAAGAATAATGCCAAATAATAAAACCTCTCACTGTGGAGAGAACGTGGTAAATTTTCAGAGTCCTTTCTGCGGGTGTGGTCTCTCGCTTCCTCTCTTTGGGGCTGGGTTGGCACTGGCCCCACCTCTGGGCCAACAGTGTAGGGTCTCCTGGTGTGTTCCGAACAGTTCCAGAAGAGAAGAAGAAGCCAAAGTCACAGGGAAAAAAAGGTTTAACTCTCCACCTCTCTCCAGAGAAACAGAGCCAAAAGCTGGCTGAAAATCAGGAAAGGGTGCTTCCTCCACTCTTGCCACCGCAGAAGCACACAGAAGAGATAGACTTACCTTGGAGCACACTCTGCTTTGAAAAGTTTGGCTTTTTTTTTCTTTCTCTCACACACAGTTTTAAAGACACAGAAAGGCACAGGAATAGTGTCTGAGCATAGAGCGGCGATAGGGGATACACATCATAAAGTCACCCCAAGACACATATTTATCTAAGTTTTCCATGAGTTTTACAATTTTGTTTGTTCTATAAGGAATTTAACAACCTCCACGTTACTCAGTTACCTCAGGAAAAAAAAAAAAAGAGTATTTCCCCTGAAAGAGTAGTACTCCCTTCCTGTGAGACAAGAGGAAGTTTACAGTCTCTTGCACTTTAGTACATGCTCTCAATGAGGTTATTATACTGCTATTGGCTCTGCAACAGACTGAAACCTTAAGTTTCAGTTAAGTATTAAATAGTTCACTTTAGCTTTCGTGGTGGACCTATATTTCTGAAAGACAATATGGTGGTATTTTACATTTTTTTTTGCTGTCTTCAGCAGCTCTGTTATTTAAAATCCTCTCAACATCTTGCAGTTTTACAGATGAAATAACCATATGTTTATACAAGTGTTCTCAATACCGGAGAACAGAATGGCCTTCAAGTACAAACAGAAGAAGCTGAATAAGATGGCAGAAGAAGGTCTTATGGATATATTCTTCTTTCCCCTCTCCCCTTTGTATCTTCTTAGCTTGCAGTCTGGTTGATGTCAGTGTGAGCTGACATCAAACAAGTGACACATACCTACTGCTGTGGAGTCACCATGTGCCAGCTGACTGCAGCTGGTGCCAGCTCTCACGGAAGGCTGTAGAAAGAATCCTTCCAGCCTATTTCTCTTTAAAACGTGGGGTTTCTGTCCTGTGAGGATTCAAGTACTTTAAGCAAAGTCCAAAAAGTTCCAAAATAATGTTTTACAAAGACACTGCAAATCTGAGTCATTAATACACACAGAATAAAACGTGTGAAGGCTTATGCATGAAGCAGCTAGTGAGAAGGATTAGGGAGGAAGCTCAGGTTGTTTTTCTTTCTCTCTCAATATCCTTCTTCTCAGGTTTCCACTTTTAACTCCTGCATGATTTTTTTAGGGTGCTGACAAGGCAGTGCGGGTGCAACTATATGAAATCTTTTTTCACTAATGCAGGAACCAAGCATTATATCCACTCTTTTTTTACCAGATGTCAAGGGTATTTTGTTATGCTAACAACTATTGGAATTGGAGGGGTTACTGTCTAGTGTAATTGCAGCCTTCCTCCATTCTGTTATTGCTGCCAGTTTCTACTGAGCCAAATCAATCCTGACAGCTGGCCAGATGCTTCTTGTGCCAGTCAGCAGGACTCTGGTCTCAAAAGAGCATCTGGTTATATGGAAATTTTGCAGCAAACTATACAGTCAATCTTGTTTTCTAAAAATATCAACATAAACACTGAAGAAAAAGTATTTAGTAGCTCCACTAATACACTGTGTTTTTTAAATGTGGGGGTGAGCACTTGACTTTCTCACTACAAATTCTATTTATATAGCATTAATGGAGAGTAGTAAAAAGCTCTTTTTTTTGTGAATAAGCTATATATGTCATATCTTTATGACAGTCTGTGTAGTCCACAGACTCAAGAGCAGCTGCTTAAAGTGCAAGCCAGCAGCACAGAACACATTTATCCTAGTATTTGTTTCATGAGGTCACAAGTTATTTTCATTTGGAAGGTTTTTGGGACATAGACTCTTCAGATGCCTTAGACATTTTTTTCTACTACCCTTTAATTAGCAAGTAATAGGAGGGTTTGGGTTTTTTACTGATCAAAGCAGTTAGAAAAGTACAACACTTTCCATAGAAGACACCAATGTTCTCATGCAGTTTCTTTAGACAAACCTGGACTTATTTTCTTGCAGTTTATTTTCACTTTGCTCACAAAACCTTTTAAGGGAATAATGAAGAATGAATTGTTTCCGTATTACCTTCACTGCATCTGCTTGATGAAGTAGAGTGTTTCTTAACACAGAAAAAATGCTAAGTATGGATAGGCTGTCTAGTTTTTCACTTAATCGTTTTCTTTCCTCAATGGAAGCACTTGGCATTATGATCTAAAAATACATCTATTCATCCAAGGAGTGAAGAAGAGGGGATAAAAGTTCCATGCAGGGTAAAGCCTATTTGCTGTTCCTAGTGTGTTGGTCCGTATGCAAGAGATATTCTTTGGATGCCTCTGCATATGCTGAAACATATTCACATATGTTTCTTGCAAAACTAGAAAGCAGGTACAGCTGGTGAAACCCTACTAAGCCCTCAAAGAGGCCTCCCACAGCCATGTTCATTCAGTTGTTCTTACAATACCACATACAATGGCTTGCTCTGCTTTCATTTTCTGTCATGAAAACAAGCTGATATAGTCTATATATAAATTCCAGCATCTGAGTTCCACATGCTGGATGGAATTGTCCTTTGCTGAGGATATCTCTGTTGGGGAAAAAATGATGCCACAAAGTCAGAGCATTTCTGGTGCAATTTGTTTATTGAATTAACATGGTATTTCTTTCAACAAAAATATTTACAAATTGCAGCCTACTTCCTATGAAAACTTCAGGTTTTCAGCTTTTCCCTCTTTTGGACTTACTCATTTTGGTGGTATAAAATATCATTTAGAGTCATTATACTAAATTATACCTCCACTAAAGAAACTCCCCTAGAGTTCACATGTATGGTGCACTTGAGCTAAACGCAGTGGGAAAAGGGGTGAAACAAGGAATTAAAACTCTTGGATTCTCATGGGACTTCTCACCGTCTCAGTCCTGAGTTACTTGAGCTTACTTTTACCATATTCAAAAGGCAGTTAACATATGTCCCCATTTTTTCCCCTTTAGTCACATGGCTTACACTGAGAACATATGTTAAGTGATTTTTTTTTTTACTTTCTTTTGTGTTGTAAGTGCTGTCTGGTACTAAACTTTATATCACCATATAATGGATTCCTCACACTCACTGTTTTTTCCAGTTAATGGAATGTCCTGATTTGAAAAGTTTAAATATATCTTCCATTTACGTCGCTTCAGAAATAAGGGCACAGGAGTTAAATATCCTATTCACTTAACTTCATCTTTTATTTCTCCATTTTCCCTTTCCAACTGAAAGCCTGGAAATTTTACATCTGTTTACCAATGACCACACACCATTTAACATGATAATACCAGAAAAATAGATCTCTCTTAAGTGTAATGCTGTTACATATGTCAGAACTGAGCAGCAGTTGTTATTACCCTTACTTTAAAGGTAGTGAAATTAGCTCCTGGGGATAAATTCCTTTTAAGGATCAATTAGTATATATCTCTTTTCTTTGCCATTGCTAGTGCAATCTGCTGTGACCAGTGAACAGCAATTCAGAAGACCTAAACATTGGCCCAACTTTTCTACCTATTGTGCTGGGAAACAGTAATTAAACTCTTTGCATTCCCTCTCCTCTTTGGCAAAGTCGTTTGAGCTTTTATCAAAAAAAAGCTCCATATGTGCTGTGAATCCTCATTCTGAAGTTAGCAGGAGATATTTCTGATTAAATATTTTGCCCACAACCCTTGTTCTTTCTTGTTTCTTCAATGGCCCACCTCTGTGCTACCCTTTCTCTAGGTTTCCTGCCCATCCCACGACTGATCATGTTTAGATCAGGGCCATCAGCATCCAGAGCAGCACCAGCTGATTGAAAAGCCTGGTATTGCTGCTATGGAGACCCAGTTGAGGAAAAAATACTGATTTTTTGATGCCACTCAGAACTGGAGGAAGATCTATGTGAATGGACTACAAGGCAAACCAGCACAGAAAAAAAAGAGCACCTGTGACTTGATCCCCCACTTGAGGAGGTTGCGAAGTACGGACACATTGCTAGGAATGCTATGCCAGTTACCTGAGAAAGCAAAGTGCTGGGAGGACAGTTTGTAGTCTTGAAGAAATCCAAGGGATCCTGAGTAAGATGATGAACAGAAAGCTTCAGTACTGCTGTAACCAGTCAAGTATGATTGACACAGCTTTCCACTTTCTTAACCATTTTCCAACCTCTCCTCATGACCTCAACTAATCGCAGCCGTTTTGCAAAGTGTGTTCATTGAGGTGGCTGGGCTTTCTGCATGTATTTTTGGCTCTCTTTTCCCCAGGACTGTCTGATTCTGGTGGAGCATCATGCTTTCTTCCTCCCTTGTTCAGACGTCTGATGTGAGCATGGAGGCAGGTTTCTCTGCTGCTATCACAAGTGCTTTGGACAGCAGCAGACAGGCCTGCTAATTTTCTTCCTGTTTGTGCCTTTGCCTGCTTTCTAGAAGGTCAGTAATGATCTCTGCTCCACATAGCATTGTCAACATGCATGAACAGAGCACTGATGGGGATTATAATAGCATTACAGCTGTGCACTTTTAGCATTTGCATGCAACTTCCTGCCTATGGATATTTTGCATGAGAAAACAATTGAAGTCACTTAGAGAAAGAACTAGAAAAATTATCTGAAAAATCAGAAAAAGGTTTCCCTTTTTCTGGGCAAAGAGCTTTCCAGGATAGCACAAATTGAAGTGTAATATGTTCTGTCTTGACAGAAGTCGCTATGTATAAAGCAAAGCTTAACTTTCACATCTTGGTGCTCATTTCCCTAAAAGTGAGGCTCACGTAGAAAATCAGATCATTTCAACTTGACTACCAGTTGAATGACAGGTAAAAATATAAAAATGTTGAAACAATCATGATTTCAAACAGTAGGTTTTATTTTATTTTATTTTCAAAGGCCATTTCAAATTCTACTAAGTGCTCATTATGATCTTTATTTGTGTGCTCTTGTTTTGAGTTACAACTCATAAGAGAATTTAAAATGGTAGAACAATAAGGATATTTTTGTTGGTAGATATTTAAAAGCAGCTGTCTGTCCAATTTTCAAGTGAAATATTTCTGAAATGCGTGATTTAATATAGAAAAGGTTTTTTTATATGTGTTAAATGATTTTTATATTAGCTCCTTATGTTATTTCATGAGCCTTATGCTATATATACAGTTATTAATTAATGTCTAATATTGATTTTCATTTTGCCTGAAGAAGGTAGAAATCTTGCAGAAAATATAGCTAAAACATAGATGAATAGGCAGAAGCTAAATGAGTATAAAAAAATTCTAAAAACAAATTAACTGTTTTCAGTCAGTTTCTGCACTTAATAAACTTATGTAACCATGTGGTATATAGAACTAATTAATTACAGTCCTACTTAAGTTTGTATGTACCATTTTGTATTAGCATAAAAATTTTGGTTATTTTAATCTCAAAATTAAATTCCACTTTAAAATGAATTAGGATTTGTTGGCCAAAGAAAAAGCTATAAGAAAATAGAAGTGATATAAGAAAATAGAATAGTCTCACATCTAACGTACGCAAAATATTCCATTGAATTTAATTTTGATTTACTGCCACAGATAAAGAGGTTTGGCTTTCTGTAAGTGAGGGAAAGATAACGCCAGGCAGAGAGAGGTTTGCTGAGGAGCATCCATATTCTTGGTATTGTATCTCTCTTCTCTGTGTCTTGCTGGCTTTTGTCTACCTCTCATGGATTTTTTTAACTGAAGACTTTCTTAGGATGTGACTTCTCAGGAAGGTATTCCATTGTAGAACTGAAATAAAAAATTCAATGCTGAAGCTGTCAACGCAGTCATAATCTGTAATTATGATTATGTAGTCAGACTGGAGTGACTTGTTAAGAACCATAATCCCCATAAATAGCAGGATCTAGCAGAGCACAGTGGTTTAAAGCTGTTTTAGTCAAATAATTAACAGAGAGAAATAGGCACCTCCAAAATGTGGTTCACTTGTGTATGGCCACCATGAGCCTACCAACAGCAAAGAGTAAGGACAGGAGCACACCTGACATGGGGCTGACCCAGGCTCTTCACCACACCTGCAGCCACCCATCTATGGAGTTGATGACAAGGCTTCAGCTTCTCTGATGGAGACAGAAGTCAAAAAGCTCTTCTAATGCCAAACTGCTGTGGTGACAGCATTGGTCTGGGGAGAGGAGGCTGGAGGCATGAGTTTCCCAGAGAGATGCCCCAGCCACTGGCTGGTCAGCAGCTAGCTGTAGACAGTAAAGAATTCAAAAGGTATGGAGGCAAAAAGGGAGAATAAAAGCAGTGATCAGACAGTATTTACTCTGCAGCACCTGTAGGCCAAGCCGAGTGTCTTCTTATGATCCTATATCTGTTCTGGACCATAGCTTATTTCTATTTTTGTTACTTTTTTGTGGGGTATGTAAGGAAAAATAGCTTCAGCCCAGCTCATGGAAACAAATTCGAAAGCAGGAGTGCTTTGAATCTTATGTCTATTTTAACAAATGCTTTCAGACATGTTTCTATCAATTGCCTGTTTCTTATAAATCAAGCAAGAAGTGCATTTCCAATTCATATTCAGGTATTTTAACACATCAGACCTCATCAGGATTCATCTCATCAGAGAACAGAAATATTCCATGAGACCTACCTAATCTATGCAAAATAACTCAGAAACTTGCTGAAACTCCTGCAAATGATAGAAAGAATCATATTCTAATTTTTTTGTGTGTGTAATGATTTCTGATAGTTTATATCTTTAAAAAGTTGCAAATGATTCATACAGCAAAATGGTGACACCTGCTGAGTATGTTTCGTGAGTTACTCATCCATCCTAATTTAATATGCCACTTCATTAAAGTCATATGTTCACAGATTGTTAAAACAAGAATTTAATTATTAGGAAAAAAAAAAACTTAGCAAACCATACATTTTTAATACAATGTCTTGCTATTTTTTCTCAGTAGGAACACTTTGCTTTCATGAACAAAATTTTACAATTTTCCAGAGTTTGTTATTTTTGTTGTGATTCATTTCACCTGACTTTAGATGTCTAGATTGCCTAAGCTTTTACAGCTAATGGAAAGAGCAATTCCAAAGCATCCAAGGTATTTAACCTATCTTATGGGTACTTCTCAAGATGACCTGAATTACCTTGTAATTTTCTCTGCATCTCAATTAAATTTGATTTTTAGATGTAGTTAAAGTACATTCTGGTGAAATTAATGAAAGATTTTTTTCCCCTGTTCTGCAGAAAGGCTTAACATGGTCTCAGTTGTTAGAGGCTGCAAGAGTAGGATAAGAAATATCTGTGGTGTGTTTGCTTCTCTTTTCCTAAACCCACAATAGATAAGATAAACTTATTTTCCTTGCACACTCTTCTAGGGATGTTCATCTATATTCAAATGTAAGTTCAATTTTCATACTGCTCCAATAAACATGGTTCCTGCAGAGTGGCTTTCATAAAGCTTATAGAGAAGCTGGGTCATTCAGGAGTGCCACGTGGGAGGACAAATGTGTGTTCCAAAGGCTACATATATATATATCCCTAAATCATAGGAGAGAGATAACTCCAGCAAATTATGTGAGAGAAAAAAGCAGTCTTTCATTCCTTAATGTAGGCTTGATCTAAAGCCTTATGTTGCTATATTGAATCTTTTAATATGAGTTTAATGACAATCCAGACATAATTGAAGAAAACTTATTGAACTGGAACTCAACTTCCATTTTCCTGCACAACAAGAGCTTACAAAGAAGATGAAAGGCCTCAAGCAGAAATTTATCTTAACTAAAAGTATTGTTTTCCCTTGTTAGAGTTTAGTCCTCATTTTATTTGTTATAGCCTTTTCTACTATAATTGAAAAACTAATGAACATTAGGAAATAAATTTAAGTGATTGACTCATTTTCTCATGGAAAAGGGATAGAGCTTTCCTTTAAGGATCTCCGGTTGTCTTTGAAAACTGACTGCTGTAACTGCTAAGCTTCTTACAGTTGTTGGAATAACCCTGATCTTTGGATTGTTACGAAACAGCTCCAAGCAACTGGAACTCCTTGCTTATGTCGATATTATATCTATTTACTGTAAGTTCAATCCAGAGATAAAATTAGAGAAGACCAGACCCAATTTCCTGTTTTTCACAAGTTTAGTATATTTCAATACCATAAGGGTAACTGGCAACCTCTAGTTCCAGAGCATGTTTTCCAATGATTCTGCTGCTGCACACCAACTGTAGACAGATTTATGTTCCAGTTTTGTATAGTGACAGAGGTTGATTTTTTATAGACATAATTAAAGAATGTTTTTACTAAGGTTTGTAAATTCATAAACACTTCACGGTATATAAATTTATTTTTTTCAACTGTAGCTAACCTGAATTATCCAACAATATTTTATAGAATAGGGTCTGTTGACCCACACTGGACTTTGATTCTATGAAAAGTGCAGCAAAGGCTGTCATGAGATTTTACAAGATAGTCATTATGCTTTGTAGCATTAAATCATCTTTCTGGATATGATTTTTACATTGTTCTGTTTCCTACCAGCAAACCAGTGGCTATATAGTTACATCCATTGCTAGTAAAAGGAACAACATAATACTGCATTATTCTAGGTTTATCCTAGGTGTATCCTTGGTGCTGCAAATGAAATTATATCAATATAAATCTAGTTTATCACGAGCATGAATTATTTTTGCATTTTTAATTTAGATCTTATGGGATAGTATTGATAGTTGAAAATGCATTATCTCATATCAATGGTAAGATTCCGTGTATATGTATTGAACTGATCTTAGTTCTATCTAGCAATACATAACAGTCTCTGAATACTCTCTAAAATTCTGATTATCTGCTGGTTTTAAATTTTAATATTTAACATCACTATACTTACTTTTATATACTCATTATATTGGGATAGTAATGTTTCGTGCTGAGAAGTATATGAAAAGATTAATGGGTTGTGACTCAGTACCTGCTGAGGATTCAAGCAAAATAATTTATGCATTTAACTTTGAATTTGCTCCCCAGCAAAAACTATTATCTAAGGTGAAAGCATTCATTGACTTGTAATGGTAATAATGCTATCTGGATGTACAGGTAATAATATGCATATTATTGGTATTTAGGATAAGATAAAGGCAGCAAAAAATCAAAATATGTTGAGGCTAACCGTAAAGGTCAATGGGAAAGAGACAGTCTTTTACAAATACATCGGCAGTGAAAGAATTACTGGGGAGAAACTAGATATATTAAAAGAATAAAGTAGTGCGGGAAATTAAATAAATGGTAAAAATTGCTGCCATGGTATTTTTATTTGAAAATTTTCTTCAGAAAAGAAGTAATATGAGTAATTAGGAAGGAAAAAACTGCCTGTAAAGGTAAGATTGAACATGTGAAAATCAGACAGCCGGGATGCTGTGTTGCCCAAGATGTTTATATCGTTGTTTAAAAGGTGGAAGAGATTTTCAAAGCTGTGGACAAATGCTGTCCTACTCTGTGCAAGTCAGTGACAGCCAAGAGCCTTGTGACTGCATGTTTTGGCATAGTTACTAAATGCGAGATCAGTAATGTCTTTTCAGCCTAGAGAAGAAGAGGCTCAGGAAGGTTATATCACAGTTTCAAGTACTTAAAGGGCAGCTTCATAGATGACAGAGGCTCTGTCGTCACAAGAAGCCACGTGGAGTAGACAAGGAGCATGGGTGCAAGTTACCTTAAAAGAGGTTTCATCTTGATATAATATGGACATTTTTTATACTGACAATAGTCGATCACTGGAACAACTTCCCTAGGGATGTGGTGAAGTCCTCATCACTGGAGATTTTCAAGACATGACTACAGAGGATGCTAAATAATCCCAAATAAGCTCCCTTTTCCATGGAAGATTAGACCAGATGGTTTTCCAGGGTCTCTTCAGAGAGGGCCATTTTGTGGTTTTATGATTTTACATCTGAGGAGTCATGGACAATGAGGAGCAGTAGCAAAAAACTAAAGGCACAGCTAGGTAGTCTTCTTTTTGCTTTTTCTTTTTAAAAGTACAAAGTGAACAGCATGGACACATGAGTCCCACACATGTGACTTCCATTCCAGTAATGCTCTGGGCTGAGAACCCCAAACAGCTTCAAGACAGTAAGGTTTTGGTAAGCAAGCAGCATGAAATTTTAGAGTAATTTTATTTTGCAGACTACATTCATTTCTTATACAGAATTTGTGGGTAAAGCCTTCTTATTTTATAAAATTATGCTGATCAGCAAAGGTCATAGCTGACAAAAAAATTTCTATCACAGAGGAGGGAAGAGTTGTGACATGAGAAATAAGTCTTTTTTCATGTATGCCATACTATTTTAAAGAATTTGTTTTCATGTATCTGTCCATAAATTAGTTTTTGTCATTTGAATATGTGGTTCCAACATCTTACCACTGATCACAGTGCCTGCAGTGAGTACCCACATCTTGGTCTCAAGAGAATACTTACCTGTCTCTCCCATGCCTTGTGGTAGCTCTATGTATGCACCACATTTACAGCCCTGCTCTGGATGTGAGTCTAGCAGGGAATCTCTCTGAGGGGAGAGAAGAATTGTTACACAAATCAAGTCCAATCACACCCGAAGGCTTCATTCTGAATCGATCCAGAAACTAACGCAACCCTCAAGATACATTAATAGTGTACTGTCTTCTTATTCTCAGGCTCTTCACAACACCACAGAAAGAGTTGCCCTAGTAGTCAGAGTCTGCAGCCAAATGACACTGCTGAGAACAAGACAGTAGCCTGTTCCGAAAAACAAGATCTCAGTCCATGACAATTCACCTTCCTGCAGATCTTTGGAGTGTGTGCTTTCAGAAAGAATCTATAAAAAATATTTAGAAAAATACAAAGGATTCTGAGGGAGAAAATATTTAAGTCATTTTGACTAACTTAGGAGAAGCAAAAAGACTGGATAGACATATGTACTACACAGAAGGTACATCTTGGGTTATATGGCATTCTTTAGTGTGTGCCCCTTTCTTATGGTGGTGAAACAATAGCTGGTAAGGAGCAATCTAACTGAGGCAAGGGCTTTGTAAACACCAGCATTCTATGAGATGCATGTCTTCCATTTCTGCTTTTTGAGTGTTGCTTTCAGGTAAGCTGGGAGTATCTTGTGTACAAGGCACACACAGTTAGCCTGACACATTGGTATTCACTTCAGCAATTGCCTGTGAGCTGCACAGATGGCCAGAACACATACAGTATGCTTTTCGTGTTCTGGATGCATTGCACTGATTGCATATGCTCAGCAGTCTGTTATTCAAAACATTTAAATACTTGGCCACTGATCAAAGTTGCAGCTACTGCTCAAGCCAGGTCATTGATGCTCAGTAATCCTGGAGGAGTGTTCTTCTCTAAGTGGTCTTAAAGGAAAGGTTAAGACAACTTGCCCGCTTCTCCCTCACAGGGAGCATGACATGGTTGTGAGCAATAAGAACCTGTGGAATCCACAGCTTCAAGTCATAAGGGACTGGAGGGGAGGCCGAGTACTCTTGAAGAATCAAAACAAATTTGCATGTGAACCATTGTGACGTGGACTCACAGAATCACGGAAACACAGAATGGGTCAGGTTGGAAGTGACCGCATTGGTTCAAATGGTCCAACCTCCCTGCTGAAGTAGAGTCATCCTAGAGCACATTGCACAGGATTGCATCCAAACAATACAAAGTACTTGAGTCTCTCCAGTGAAGGAGACTCCACAACCTCTCTGGGCAATCTGTTCCAGTGCATGGTCACCCACACAGTAAAGAAGTTCTTCCTCATGTTCAGGTGGAACTTCCTGGGCATCACTTTCTGCCCATTGCCTCTTGTCCTATTGCTTGGCACTGCCGAGAAGTGCCTGGCTCCATCCTCTTGTCACCCATGCTTTAGATATTTAGAGAGAGGATCTATCTGAATTGCCTCTTCTCAAGGCTGAACAGGCCCAGCATCCTCAGCCTTTCCTTGTAAGGTAGATTCTCCAGACGCTTGACCAACTTAATAGCCCTCTGCTGGACCTGCTCCAGGACCTCCACATTTCCCTTGTGCTGTGGAGCCCAGGACTCATTTCACTTTCTTTAAAGTACTAGACATTGACACTACTATATCTATATCTCCAGAAGAAAATGCAAGAGGACACTCAAAGTGACACTCTAGAAATTGGTACCTCTCTCAGCAACCACAAGAGTACTCTAAGACAACTTTAGACCCCAAACATCACTACCTTAGCTAAGTACTGAAAATAATGATGGTGAATCTGATAAGATATGAATAATAAAATACTTTGTAGCTAAAGTAGAAAAGATTTAATTTAAAAAAAGAAATATGGAACAAAGAAAAGGTTCTTTGTTCTCTTCATATAGGAATAAACACAGAATATTCCATGTGCAAGCACATGGTGCCTTTTTATGTTGCTCTGAAGTTCTTAGAAATGGCCTCAGTTGGGATGACTTATCGAGGAGAATCATTGCTACCCTGAAGAACTTTGGTTAATGTAGTGTAAAATAATGAATGCTATTCATCAGTTGACTTGATAAATTTGGTTCTGATTTATTTATAGCAAATAGAGAATGAGGATTAAAGTACCTAACACTGTAATTGAACTCAAGTCCTTTTCAAAATCCCTGTGAGAAAAGCACCACTGTACCTTTTATCTATTGTGATATAGTCTTTTATTATATCTGTTCTCCACTTCACAGTTGTTTATTAGCTCCCTGTACAACTGTTTACTGTTCAGAATTACTTCAGGTGCCTTTCTAAATAAAAGTATCCTGGCTTTAGTGAAAAGAGGAAAAAAACCTCACAGAAGGCTGTCATGTGTGTAAGGCATTTTAAAGAAAGATAGTGAGGCAACCAACACATCAAACATATTGTTATGGATATCATTCAAATCAATTTTTAAAATATTCCTAAATTAATAATGAATATAAGTCCTAAAACTAGGAAATTAAGGTAAATAATATTGTGAAATCTTTTATTACCTGTGATTATCCCCCCTTTGAGTTCATTAGCATTTTAATAATAAACCTGTATTTCAATAATTATTTTTTCCCTTCTTAATTCTAAAGAACACTGTTGATTTTGAAGACTGATGATTAAAGGAATAATGACTTTTGTCATAAGGGCTAATTCTTCAACTGTTCCTGTAATTACAAGAATGAAGTCTTGGCCATGGCAATTTTCATAAAGGTCAGACTAATTCGCAGCCTAAGAGCACTGCTTTACTGGATACCTTCATTTATGTTTTTTGAAACAAGCATTGTTCGAAAAGTCACTGCTTGTCTCTCCCTCTCTGACATACTATGCAAAACGCTTGCAAAGGGCAAATTAAAAACCTGCTTCAAAAAAGCTAAGGATACAATAAAAGTGGAGTTTTATTCTGCCTTGTTCTGAGGAAGATTTTGCCTCCCCTACCACTAATTTAAAAGGTTGCCAACAGTCCTAAAAAGATATGGATTCCCATCCTCTATCCTAGACACCTCATTTAATACTTTACAGTTATACATCTGTGTTTTAAGAAACAAAAGCATTTGGGGTTTTGAGCACCTTCTTTTGCTGAATCACTTATCCGAGGCTGGCTTGATCAGAGACTTTTTTTTTATCAGTTCTCCCCTTCTAATCAACTCCCTGGCTAGGAATGTTCCAGGGCTAAATTTTCTTGGGGGTACCAGCAGTTATGGCTTTTGCCCATATGTAGAGGATCAACAAAATTATCTTCATCTTTGCTTTCTTTGTATGATGCCAATTATAATTTGAAGCCTATGATATGATTTGAAATCATATCTGGAATTCAATCCTGAATGGAGCTGTGCATGTCTTAAAAACTGAATTTTCCTTCAATGCCTATTGGCAGTGGTTCTTAGGGTGTTTGACATCCGATAGGAAACACTTAGCTTTATACAGATGGGGAAAGAAGGCTGCATATGATAATATCCCATAGGACAGTTCTTAATTGCAATCTATACTTTTATGTCTTTACTGAATATATATAAATCCCTTTGCATAGGTAAATCTATTAAAAGGTGACCTGCTAAGTTTTTCATTTAAAAAAAAAAAATTAAGTTCTGCTGTCCCCCACTGCCCCCTTTTTATGATCTTCAGGTAAGAGAAAATAATGCATCAGGGATTTGTAATATCGTAATTACCTTTTAAATGCAAAATTAACACCTGAATGGTCTGAAAACCAAAGAGTTCCTTATAAAAGATAAGTGAACAATTACATAAATGACTCAGTTAAAGACCAGCACAAGGAAACAGAACATAAAATCATGGGTTTATATACATAGAACATTAACATTGTCAATTTACCTATCTATATAGCAGTATATTTTGATATGAACACTTGGAACATCTGAGATGAAAAAATTCAAAAAATTTTTTTGGGTCTTGCTCAAAATCTCAGAAAACAAACAGCGGAAAAAGGATTTCTTGACATCATTAAACTTTTGATCTGTCTTTACAATATATTTTTATTCTTTACATGTTGTTCTGTGCTGCAAATACTGTTTATGTATTTAGTATTCTTTAACAAATAAAACAGAGCTTTTGGAACATAGAACAGAAAACGGATTTTTTTTTCACCTGGGATGTAGAAGTAAATCTGCACTTATTTATTATATCCCTGGATTTGTGCATATGGTGTTTGTTTTTGTAGAGTCTTTCAGCTGAAGTGAAAGGCTTAAAAATAGTTCCATTTAAGTCTTCCTCATACCAAACACAATGTACTTGAACTTGCTTAAGAGAAGAAAGACCTGGAGCACAGGTTTTGCCACTTGTAAATCACCTCTAAACATGGCTGCCCTTTGTTTCTTCCCCTCCTGGGACACACTGATTATGCCTATTTAATACCTGATAAAACACGTTAGAAACCTGTCTTTAGCGACCTGAACTAGTCAGGCCAGTTGAACACAGGTATTGTGGAGAGCCAATGGCTGCACTGAAGCAGATGAAAACTGGTTTGAAATGCTTTTTCTTACTTGTCACGTAAACAGTGAGCATTTCTCATAGCTCAGATAGCCACCAGTAGAAAAGGGAAAAATTTGGTATTTAATCCCATAGTCTTTATTTTCCTTATGGCTCCCTGTATTTTGGCTCTTTGCCAGTGAAACATTAAAATCTCTTATTCTAACTATTTTTTTCCCCGTGCATACTGCGTGAAACCAGGCTTATCTACAGCCAAATAATGCAAGAAAGAGTTTCAAGATACCAGACTTTGGGTGGAATCTTCCATTTTATTTGGCAAGTTACGTTGGTGGAAGTTGGGGTGACAGAGAGCTGCTGGCTCTGTGTGTGCATATATTTTATGAGAGAGGAAAGGGAGGTGGCTAAGTAGCAGGAGCCTGGCTTGCTTCCATGGTAAAGCAGGAGGTAAATCTGGTACTGTCCAATTGATTTGCTTAAGGTGTTTGCTGGAAATGGCTGCTGTCTTACCTATATATTTCATAGCATGAACCTTGTATATTTGTCAGAAAGATTATTCTGGGTTTTCACAGTGCAGCATGAGTTCTTTCCAAAAACAACTGTCCTAGGTCTCCAAAGCAGATGGTGTCATCAAAGTTTTTATTGTGGGCTCTCACTAATTTTGTTTTGCATTAAGTAATAAATATTATTTCAAAACAGATGTTTGAAAAGGGGTGGTAAAAAAAATCCACTTTAAAATGCTATAAGTGTGTAACTAAAATCCTTTGAGTCAGGAAAGCGATCAGATAAAAAAATCAGCAGTAATATAGGGATAATATGACTCTCTTTTTGGATTCAAAGTAGTGGAGACCAAACTCAATTCATCTTCTCATTCTCCCATTTGCTGTCTTAATGTTTTTCAAATAATTCACCCTAAACCCACAAGAGATGAGGAGACCTGTTTTGAATGTTGTGCAAATTAACCAGGGGTTGCATAAGTATTAGTAAGTTTCTGTGCAGGAAATTCCCTAGATGTGAATATTTCTAATGGAAGCAGTGATTGCTGAAAAGAAGCAAAATGGTATTTCAAGAAGAACAATGATTTGGTTAAGGGTTTGAAAGAAATTAACGCAGAACAAAGAAATAAATGGCTGTACGTGTCTAGCTTCTCCAGGTGCCAATTAAAAATGCATATAAAATACATATAATACAGTTATTTGTAACAACTGAAAGTACAGTTCTACAAAAGTTTAACATGATTTAAAGTGGTGCTGCTGCAATTTTTTCTTCCCTCCTGCAATTGTTGCGTTTCTGACCCTGCTTTGCAGTTGCTGACATTCTTTTGTCCTTATTTGTGGTTAATTCAGAGAACTAAAGTAGAAGAAAGCCAATCTCTGGGTGGCAAAAGAACACACTCTGAAAGGCCAGAATTATAAGCAAAGTGTTGTGAAGGAGGAAGATCATCTTGGAATAATCTAATGAATTAAATTATGGTTTAGTTTTATTAAAACACCTGGGATTAATTATTGACACGTTACTTTAGGAAGTCTCATCATCCGTTGTAGGGTATGCCCAGCCACTGCCCTAGAGGGGCGTCTGCTGAGATAAGGAGAGTGCTCAATCTCCCAGGAGGACTCCCCCGGGAAGGCAGCTACTCTCAGTTACAGAGAGAAAAAGACAGACCCAGAATCCTCTGGGAGACCCTATGCAGATCCTTTGTAACCCACTGGCCTTTACCCTCTGACACCCACCCCCTGTATCCCTATAAAGCTAGCCCTCTGCCGCTGCGAGGGGGATGGGGCTTGTCCCTAGCTTCCCCTTCGCTGGGGTACGGACCAGGAGTACGAACCAACAATAAGTGACTTTGTGTGGAACCAGCTACACGGGCCTCTCGTCTCTCCCTGGTCTGGCCTGGAGGCTGCCCTGCAGAGCTGAGCTGAAATCATGAGCTGATATCACTAAAGAGCTGACAGCTTCTGCAAGGGCTCCCCTGCCAGCAGCTGAGGGAACACACTGGGCCTCGGGAAGGGGATTCCCTTCAGGGCCATCTCCCTGGACCGGTCACCGCTTCGTGGGTCAGAGCTACTGACCCCTCACCAGCAGTAATAATCCAGGACACATTAAACTTTAAAAAGTGAATGTAAACTTGATATGAAGAAAAATCGTACATGGTTGTGAAAAAATAACCATGCTTTTTCACCATATTTATTAACTTTTATTAATAGAAAATATGAAAAACAGTAAGCAAGATTTAGATATTTCCCACCACTAGAAAATTGGTGGAGGAATTGAAATTAGGAAGAATCATTCCGTTCTAAAACTATCATTAACTATAATTTTTATATTATTAATAAAGACATTTTTTAAAACACTGTGGAAAAAAAATTTAAAAACATCCTACACTACACAGACGGTTGCATTGATTATTAATTATTATAACTGTTATTATTTGCTTCCATTTAGAAATTTGTTTAATTAAAATAAATCTTCCCAGTTCTATGCATTAATATATTATGTGAACAGCTTAAACCCATTTCTTATTAGTAGAAATGTAATACAGCATTGAGTATTTAATGCATTCAGTGAAAACTAGTCATGAAGTTGAATGAAGTTATTCTGGACATATATTGATATGATGGATTGCCAACGAACACAAAGAACTTGGAATTCAGCCACTAAAATCCATCTGCAGAGCATTAATTTAGTTCCTAAAGGGGAAACCTGGGAACTCCTACCAAAAGGGAGTCAGATGATTCTATGTGAATGAGGACAACTGAAAAACGATTGATTTTGCTGTCCTTGAAAGGAAGGACTTATAGCTTTATTATACATCTTTGAGATGGCAAGAATTAAGAGTTTTTCTTGTGAACAAAATTTGAATATTTCTTTAGCTGCAGTTGCATGCAGGGAACCACTGGCAAATTCAGATAATTTAGATGTTTGTAAGCAAAAGACTTGCCATTTCTGTTGGTTCTTTTTCTGTCCCTATTCCTTTGGTTATCTGAGTACCTTCAGGGCTGCTCCACTTCTGACTTATCCCTGCTGCTGCTGTGCTCAAGGTGCCTTGAAGGATACCTCAGGCAGGGGTTCAATGCCAGCTGCCTGGTAGATTCCCAGCAGGAGTTATTCGGGATGGTGACATCCATATTACAAAGTAAAGCTTGTGCAGAACCCTAATTTCTCTCAAGAGTACAGAAACTGAAGTGTATTAAGCCATTAATTTAGGAGAAGTCAATAATTCCGCTTTCCTGGAATCTCCAGGCACCATTTATTTTATTCCAGATACCTTCGCTTACTTATTGTTTGCATGGCAATGGAAAGTGTATTATTTTTTTAGTTTTAGCTCTTTGCTTTGGTCTCTAAGACTTAGTATTTCATCTAGGCTACATCAACAGCCTCAGAAAATGATCCAGTGAAAAACAAAGTAAATCATATGCTGAGTAAATATTTTGTTCAGTAGACTTCAGGCAAGTCTGTCAAGAAAACATGCTAAACTCCTCTGACACAGAGTTTTAGCTACCCAAAACTCATCAGCAGAAGAGCAGCTACGACTTCTCATCAAGTATGTTCTCATACAAACAAATTCAGATCTTTTGAATATTCCACCTTACTGCTACTGGAAGTATGAAGCATTAGTCATCAAGACTGTGCAGAGAAAAGTGAATAGATTCTATAAGTCAGAATAGTTACAGTTTCCACATTATCATATGCATTTTGAGAGACTGACTAAGTTTTATTAACAATAAATTGTCTTGAGCTGTTATTAGATAGTTCTCTTGGGCACAACACCGATAATGCCATATGTTATTTTTTTGGACTCCTCATTCTCAGGTTTTTTAATTAAGGGTGCATGGGTGAAATCAGTGAAGTCTCATTAATTTAATTAATGGATTGAAAGGCCACATGACCATGAATTAACGTGAATTACTCCATGGAGACAACATTTTGTTTTTGAGGAAAGAAACATTTCACTGACCTCTAGTCACCTAAGTAAAATGAGCAGTGATAATCAACAGCCAGGACTCAATCATTAAGAGATCAGGAAATTTAAAAAACTTTAAAACTATTCTTACATGTGAATTTCTTTTAAAGCTGCTACTTCAGTACTAAAACAGTACTGAAGTTTGAAAAGATTTGTTATTTCATTTTGGTTTCCTTTTATTACTCACAAAAGTACTTGCAAAGGAGAAAAAAATTGATTTTTATTAGAACTAAGAGAACATAATGCAAGATATCTGTGGGATATTCTGTTTTACTTTTCTGCCAATAAGATGGGACACGTGATGAGAGATTTTTCTGTGCTTTAAGTTTCTCATCTGAAAAATTATGATGATCATTCATAGGAAGGTTTGTTAAGCACATAGTAATGGAGAATAAGATACATGGAAAAATGACCGCTACTTATTATGTTAAGGAATTCTAAAGGAAATAGTTGAATTTTTAAGGAATGTATTTGAAGCCTATTCGGAAACTCTAAGACTCTTCTTTCCAGTGCACTAGTTGATACCAGCATTTGACCATCAAAGAAGATCTAGTTTTATTTAGGATTCTTTTTCTAAGATTTAAACATTTTGTCAAAATGTGTCTGCAGAAAAAAATAATAGTAACAGATGAATACACACTAAGAAATAAAGTGGATATTTAAAATATTGAATTAAAAAGAAGATATTTCTACAGCTAATCAGCAGTAAGTGATAATAATATTTAGGATGTAAAGGGTCCTGAAGGACAAGTTATATTTTTTTCTTCTCTTTTTTTGATTTTTTAAGTAAATAGTTCTATGGGATTTAAAATGTTTTGGTTTTTTATGTGTGACATTTGTCATGGATTTTTAGAGGGGTGAATGAATACACTGTTATCTAAATATTTGGACATCAGAGTTTTTTATGTATCTGGTCTCTTATTACAACATGAGAACGTGTCTGCAGTAATACAAATGAAACAGACATGAGATTTTTAAAGATGTAATAAAAATACCTTGGTCTTGTCCCAGAAACAAAGAGAAGTTATATATCTAATTACAAAAGAATACAAAAGAATAATTCTCCTCAGTTTGCCCTATTACTTGAAGTACCTCCAATCGTTGAATCAGCTTCTAGCAGAATACATATGGTCTTGATGCAAGTGTTGGAGTTTTTTTGTTTACAAAATGCTGCCAGAGTCACCAGTGGACCACTTACAGATGTAGACAACTGAGGTGAAATCTGCATCTGAAAACCACTCAGAAAGTGTATTTATGAAAGAATATACTTGCTCTGCTACTGGTAGTGTTTCATGTGCAAGGAACTATTTCAGCAGTCCTGTAATATTTTCTGTGTCTTCCAATTTTTTTCTAAGTAGAGTTCAAGGTATGGTATTCTGCCCATAAAACCTTTTACCTTTTGACTCCTAAGTACCTTAAAGACCTGCTCTGTCTCTTTGCTTTATGTCAGTAGTTGAGATCAACTGAGACATTTAAAGTGACAGCCTCTATATTTAGTTTAAATGTCATGGGGCTGGTGACACTTTGTCCTTAGAGCAAAGCCATAGATTTCTATGATTCACTTCTGTTGTTACATCAGAATTAATTTTAGGCAGACTTCATTCACTAGCTGTATTTGGATGGAGCAGGATGCTTAGGAAGACTTCTAATCAACCGGGGAATTCTTTTCTGTCATTTGCCATTCTTGCTGTCAATCTATATTGTTATGAGACATGCCTTCAAGAAGTCTTGCTGTATTTGTGCCTACAATTTTTCCCCCTCCATTGGGAAAAAGAGCAGCTATACTGGGAAGTTGCCAGGACAGCAAGAATAGTCTCCTAAATGGGTACACAGAGCATATTTTGAGACCTCTGCTGAATGGAAAAAAAAAGCAGTAAAAAGCATTTTGTAATTTTAAGTGTATAGAATAACTCAAAATATTCTCTGCAGTAGGCACAGAGAATGCCTCACAAAAATGAACCCATCGCTTCTATTTTGATCAGACTTCCTTATCTATAATACATTTTAGCCTCTTTTACACCTTCCATTAGACTCTGGAATATATGAAGCTCACCACCATGTGAAATATTCTTCATGATACTCACTGAGCTATTTTAGTTATACTGTTTAACTTCAGCTGAAATACAAGAAGAAGGCGGGTTACAAAGGAGAAATTCTCTATGCAGCCCATCTCTTATCACTGTGTCTATTGGGTTGACAGTCCAAATCCCATTAAAGTAAATGAGGATGATGTGATCAAAACCTCACAGGTTTAAAAGGTTATCTCTGACTCAATTTCTGATCTGCAGTTTAGGAGAGGCATGACTGTATGCTTTGTGAGTAGGTCATTTAAACACAGCCCAACTATCTTCTCTGTCCACTTGTGTAAGTCAACTTAGTTTCACTTGATGTGATTTAACATAATGAATCCCAACACAAACTCCGGTCAAATTTATTAATGTTAATTCACTCCAAGTAATTTCTACCCTGCCCTTAGAAGACTTTGACACTGTAACTCCTCAACAGTTAAATGGAAACAAAGTTGAGCTGGGCCAAAACTGACGTTAATAAATCTGTCTGAAGATCTAGCAAGTCACTGGAAATATATAATGTAAGATTATGCTCAAAAAGTGCAGCAACTATTTTGGCTTATTAATGTTTTAGTTCTATTTTTCTTACTTTTGACATAATTTATTTTATCCTTTCATTTTAACTGGTTATGTACATTTTAAACAAATTTGCATGGATTCAAAAAAGAAAAAATAATTTCTTCAAAATTCCTTTCAAGTTAACCTGGGTCTTCCCTTTTGAGTATCTTCTGCATGCCAATAATCAGTTTTCTCTTCTGTTTTTCCAGTGGTTCTGGTATAGCTTGTTAGGCAGCAGAAGAGGGGGAACAGCAGTGAAAGAAACTGTGATAATTTTTCTTGTGCTGGCGATCTAAAATTATGGAAACTACAACCAGAAAGGTTGAAGGGTTGTGTAAAAATAAGTTTATATATCTGTATGTGTGTATACATACATATTTGTATAGGCTCTCAAAAGAATCCAGAAAACATGTTTTCTAATATTTCAGAAAAAAATGTATATATATACTATATTAAAAGTACATTTTAATATTATAATTTTCAATTAATTATGTATCATACACATACTATAAACTGCAGCTGATAAAAGATACACTTATACTGCCTAATGACTGCATTTTGAATCATAAATCAATTTGCCAGTGGAAAAAAAATGATTAGTTTTTTAAAATACCCAGCATAACACAAAATTATAGATTTTTGGATTATAGGGAAGATAGTACTGAAATTGTGCCACAATAATGCATATGGGCTTCAAATGCAGTTACAGGAATATCTGCATGTATTTCTCGTCTGAAAGACACTAGAAGGTTTACTGGAAAGTCCTAACATAATCACAGTACTCTAGTGGTTAGAAAGCTTTTTCTGATTTCCTCTTTGAATATATCTTATGCATAGTCCAGTTTTTGGTTCTTCAACAAAAGTAAATCTTACCTTCTTTTGAATTCCAAAACTCTATAGACAGTAAATATACCTCATGGGTTTTTTTGTTAGTCTAGATAAACTAAATTATTTTACTCCTCATCCAGACATCCAGTCGTCTGGATCATCCAAATTTTCATTCTTTGTAGCTATACTAATCTAAAGGTGTATTTGTTTACAGCACAAGTAGTTCTCTGTGGATTAGTGTAGCTGCAAAGTGCATATGGGTACTACCTACAGCACTATGCTTTTTACTTGAAGTAATAACGTTTCATTCTGCAGCCAATAGAAATAACACAAATAAGTTCTAAATCACTCAAAATACCTGTGTCTCTACTGTGACAATAGAGAGATAGTAAAGCAAATAAAGTAATAAATTAGGCATGTCTTGATATTTACAAATGTAGAAAATTTAGGAGGTGAGTACTTTGGGTACTGAAAAATGACTTTCTCAGGCCTAACCAGACAAGGTTTCTCAAAACAGAGATTTTAGCACAAAAAGCGTCTTGCTCCTATGTTAGGATGCGAATTGCATCTTATCTGCAAAAAAGTCAAAAAATGCACTGTGCATATTTCAAGGTTAATTTTGTTGTTTCCCACCCAACCTTATGTTGGTTTGATTAAAAAAAAAAAAAAAAAAAAAAAAAAAAAAAAAAAAAAACAAACAAAAAATGATTCATGCGCAACATTTTAAATATATCCTTACTCAAAACAGTAAGGTAGGATAAGGAGTTTCTCAAAATGAAGGAAAAGGAATCATTAATGAATAATGTAAAATAACCAAACCTATACCTATGTTGGAATTTATTTTTTCTCCTGACAACAAAGTGTTGAAAGAAAGTGGTTCTATATCAAGCTTAGTGCTAGAAGTTACGATTCCCAAGATAACATAATTTCTTTTCATTTATTATCTAAACTGCAACAATATTTTTAAGCTGTTTTCTTCTTAGAATCCATTCTAATATAAATTATCTTATTCTAATTAGCCCTATTTTCCATGCCATGTGAGAAGTAAGAAATGTGGTAATTCACTATTTTTCTTTAGAGTAGAATAAAGACAGCAGGATTTGTCACAAAATAAATTCCAAGGTTCCATAGTTTATAATCGTGAAAGTCAACTTACAAAGAAATTATTTTGGAAAATGCCAAAGCAGTTCCAGCTCTAAATCATTAGACTTACTGTCAGGAAGCAGATTTCATTCATCATATTTTGTAAAACAAGATATCAGACCTGTACTAGCTCAGCAGTATTCTGATGACAATCACTAATGGTTTGATTCTGGCTCAGAAAGTTGTTGATTCCTAGAAGATAAATGAGTCTTCAGAAAGAAAGAAATGAGCATCAGTGACACTCCCTAAACCAATATGGTTGTCTGACCTATGCAACACAACAGGAATTGTTCTTCACATTTGCTGTCCACCTCCCACAGTAGAAAGCTTCAGGGAATGATAATGAAGTGTATTTTAGG
Organism: Corvus brachyrhynchos; assembly: GCF_000691975.1. NCBI lineage: Eukaryota > Metazoa > Chordata > Aves > Passeriformes > Corvidae > Corvus > Corvus brachyrhynchos. The sequence continues at coordinate 3,256,526 of NW_008237885.1, read as the reverse complement.
GCAAAATTCTTAACTCTGCAGGTGGGATTCATTAGCAGCAACACAAAAATCAGATAACTGAAATGGGTTTAAAACTGTGGGAGTAAAACTGTCATTGAGTCTCAAGGTTGTCAGAACATGCTGGGGATAAGTATTCCACAAGAACTTTAATCTGATATTTCCAAGTATCTACTGCAAAGCCTGTTCTAAGTATTCAGGAGAAGAAAACCTAAAGCAAAACCAAAAAACCCCACAACAACAATGACAACAACAAAACAAAAACACCAAAACAAAACAACAACAACAAAAAGAACCAGAGTACAATTTCATGTTTGGTAAAAGTGACAACACAGCCTGGTTGACGTACATTTAGTATCATATAAACACTGGGCCATCTGAAGTGGTTACCACCCAAGATGCTCATAGACATGCACTGAGTGTTCCCCTGTGGCAAGGACAACCAACCTGCAGATGAAAATGCAATCTCACAGCAGCCTACATAAACTTGCATCAGGTTTTGTCCTTGCTACAGGTTTTTCTGCTTCCCAGAAAGAAGAGGTACCATCATATGCCATCACACTTTCTGATTCCCCAGTTATGTCTGATGTCAACACATGTTAAACATCCAAGGTCTCACATCTTCTAGGGTACAAGGAATTATAAACATTCTACTCAAGAGAAATAGGCACAACAGGCATAAACCTACATATCCAAAATGGAAAGATTGGCCTCAAGCTGCTTTCCCAAGGTTATGTATAAAATCCATGGCAGAATCTAGAAAAGAGGATTGAAATATTGACACATTTTTAAACAGTGGCAAAGATCAATCATCTTTAATAACGTTACTATTAGTATTTCGTAATAGCTCTCCTCAGTTCAGTCTTGGGTCTTGGTTTTAGATTGTGTATGACACAGTATCTAAAATCATTATGCAAAAAGGAAAAGGCAGCATACACAGACACAAAGTGAATTACAAGTCTGGAAGTCTTCCCAAAGCCGATGTGGAAATGCCAAGGTTGTCAAAACCTGATGATGGGATATTAAGAAATCTTTCATCTTATATTTCCATGCTAGTATTACTGAGTGTGTTCTAAACATCTAGGGAAGCCATAAACACATGCAGTACAATTTTGTATACCATAAGAGTGACACAGAGTAGCTACTGCATTAAATTAATTGTGAAAGCATGTTTTTCTTAAATTTTCTAGGTGTTACCAAGCACAACCTTGAATGTCAGTATCTTAGAAATCATTAATTGCACCCTATGCTAAATTATCATCTAATGTCAAGGAAAAAAAAATCAGATTGTATGAATTATTCATCACCTCCAATTCAATATGAATGCTGTTCTAGCTGAGTGTTAAGCACTTTTGAACAGTATCATAGAAGGTGAACACTTTTCTATAACAGAATACCAGAAACTTACCTGACCTTTGTAAAATACATGTCCCAAAAAATCAAGAAGATATACCTCAGGAGAAAAAATGAACTTAGGACTAAAGATATTAACTTTGTTAATAGGGTCATATAAGTATTTGCATAACATGTTTCAGATGAAATCCCCTCACATAGGATTAAGACTCTCAAAAAACAATGTTAGAAATCTCTTAATATATGTCCTTCCACTCTCCCAACAATTTCTTCAATTGCGTTTTCAGTTAAGGTACAGAGGCTGTTTGCTATATGCCCATAAGTAGACTAACATCTTGTTTCTGGGGATATTCCTAGAGCAATTGTTGCAACTACCCTGGTTTGGTAGGAGATTTTGCCTGTACTTTGCTGAGGATGCATATGTTGGAGGAGAATGGTGAATTGGGCTGCTGATTTTTATATCTGTGCATTCTTACAGTAGGGATATTTCCCAGAGTTAAATGTTTGGTGTCAATTAACGAAGGTGTTATTTGGATAAAACATTGTTGTCATGTGACTACTCTATAAGCTTCCACATTTCATACTGCACACTTCAGAAGCTCCTTTGCCTACCCAAGTATACTTGGGTTCACAGATCTTACTTTCTGGACTGATCATTTAGAGGTGCGCATGGAAGGAAAAGTTAATAAAACAACCACAGCACAAAAAAAAAACCACAGCAAGAGACTGTTGTCAAAATCCAATTACTGAGTGAAAAGTGGAATTTAAAAATCCAATGACTTGATGACCTGAAAAACGTATGGTGACCTGATGAACTGAAAAGCCCATGGTGACGTGATGACCTGAAGATTTGAAATTTCCTATCCAAAGTAAGATTATACAACTTGCTTTCTTCAACATATTTTAATATTTTTATTTTATCTTTTTTTAAAATTTATATTAGTTGGTGTATACTATTATTGTACAGGAAAAGTATCAGATGTCCTTAATTCACCATAATAAACACTGTTCCAGAGAAGCTGCCTTACATACTGTTTAGAAAGTGACTAACCTCCAGCTAGCCCATGAGTCTGCCAGCTAGGAGGAAAAACCGTAGGGAAATAGAAGGATACAGCAACTACTTTATGAAGTACGTCAAGAATCTTTAGTCCAGGAGAAAGTAGCACTGTCCCACTCATGCTTGTGTTCTTTCTGTGTCACTCTACACATTACTCATGCTCTGAAGCTTTTTTCCTACTAGTTACTAGCTATCTTTTAATTCTAAATTAGTTTATTTAAAAGTTGATTGTAAATATTAGTGTGATAGAGTTCTTCCTTTGGATTTCCAGATACCATGTCCAGCACATGATATTTGCTTAATAAAAAATAGTGAAACACTGTTGTGAACCTGAAATTTTAAACAATATTTTCATACAAGTTTGGACTAGGAAAGAAACCAAGAGGTTCCCTAAGACATCACTTCCACAAAAAACTCAAAAATCACGTATCCCTAAATATGGGAGGTATATTTAAAGAAATAACTTTTTCTCGGGTTATTTTTTCTTCACTTAAAGCATTGACACAAATCTATGGTACCTTCAGTTTCCTCATGGATGCACTCACTTATGCTGCTAGGTAGAAGAAACCCAGGGAGTGAAATTGAGCATTGGATGCTTGATTGAACCGCTATTTAACTGGTAGCTTCCTCTATATTTAGTTCAGACCACTCTGACCATTTTTCTTGGGGAAAAAAAATGGTTTAGAAGAGAACAGGTCTCAGCAGTTTAGGTAGAAGTTAGTAGTATAGAGGTGTCAAGCCTGTTGCACTTGACTCCAAGCTTCAGGACTCATATCTGCCCCCTTTCCTTTTTAGTGGAACAGACAGAATCTATCCAGATTCCTAGGCACAGCTGCATATTGAAAACAGCAGTCTGAAGGCTAGGTGATCTCAGCCACCTATTCATCTCACAAACAGAAGTGACTGAGGAATCTTGCCTGAAGATAGACAAAGATGTCTATCTCTAATTTAGTGTGTAAAACAAGATGGAAAAAATTTAATTCCTAAAATTATATGGTACAGCCATACATTGTATGTATTTGTACTGAAAATTTAGAAGTAGTGCTAGAGCTCCAATGAAGCTCAGTTTGCAAAGGAGAGAAGAAAGGAGTCAAATTGCATAGTTCTTTAAAATAAAAAAAAAAAAAGAATTAAAAAAATACAAAATTAGGATAATGAAATTTCACTTGCTGCTATTTTATGATAATTTTTTCATTATCTGCTTAATGGAATTCTAGTTTGTGAAATCCTTCCTTAAAAATTTTTAATGAATCAAACAGACACATAAAATGAAGGAATGTCATTCAGACAATAACCAGGCACTGCATGATGTATTCTGGCAAGTTACTGAATCTGTTTTAGGCAATTGTCTGAGACCTGGGTTATGCAGCATAAACTGATAGCACATCTGCTACGGTTTATAGCTATACAGATAAATATTTATCTACAGTAAATTCTGGTACACTCTGAAACTTGAACAGTGTGGAAGTAAGAGTTCCATGGTAAAAGGAAAGTGCCAGAAAATACATTAATGGGTGAATTTATAGCTATTTTTTACTTTAAAAGGTCAAGGGTTTAAAACAGCAGGCATATATGAAACAAAAACATTATGGTATTTCAAGTATACCCTGAAAATAGAAACATCATGTACACTGGTCTTTGCATGAGAATACAGCAGTTCTGGCTGTCCTGGTAGATTTTCTGTACAAAAGAGTAATAAAGGCATTCAGTTAAAAAGGAATCTGGAAGCTCCAGAATCATGGGAATTGAGTGCAACTCCTGGCACCTATTATTATGCAAGAATGGTTCAGAAAGGTAAAGAGTATCTTCTTACACAATATTGAAAAAAATTACCAGTATCTTTACGATGTGTTTTTTCTCTATGTTTTTTTCTCTAACTTATAGATATGAGTACACAGAGACTTGAAGCAGGCGTCCATAAATAAGTATCTGGTAAAATCTGAGATGCTCCAGGGAAGGTGGGACAGCTGCATAGGTTTATCAGATGTGACATAGGAGCTGTATGAGAAGCTACCACCACCAGAGACCATCTAAGGCTGGGCAGGCTACCGCTGGGAATCTCACCTTTAACCATCACCTCTACGTGGGCACCTGAATTGAGCCCAGGGTTAAGACATTAAATAGCAATACAATAACAAAAAGCGAAACTTAATGGAGTGCAAGTTATTTTCTTGAATATAAGTGTCTTGTGCATTTTTACATGTTGAGAGTTGTCCCACCTAGTTTTCATCTCTAGAAAACTGTAGGTCTCCTATGGCTCCCAGCTCAGGATTTTGTAGATATATAAACAGCTTCCTCAGAGATCCCAAGCTGGTGGACACCTATGCCTGCACTACAGAACACAATCCCTAAAATCATAGTCTTAGTATAATATTTTTATGCCAAATCATCTCTGATGGATCTTATTTCCAAACATTCTGTTTTTTCAGGTGGTCAACTACTTATCTGTGTTTGTGAGCTCTTTTCTGAACTGAAACATCTCTCCAAGAACTGGAAGTGATGCATAAGTATCCCAACCACTACAAAGGTTTTTAATTTTTCTGTGTTTCAAGAATACAAATAGTTGCATCAGAGACAACAAGAGTTAGAAAAGTGAAAAAAAAAAAAAAAAAAAAAAAAAAAGCACCAAAATTACCTAGAGAGCTTTTCTATTTCATTATCCAAAGGATTTCTCATCAGTATGCTGATAAGAAAAAGACACAGATGTGTGTTTCCCATATCAAATAGTGCTTGTTATTCTGTTCTTGTGGCTGCCCCAGCAACCAGTGACCTGTGTGAGAACCTGTGCTGACAAGCTCCACAGGTATCCAAGCTTAATGTAGCTCCGGAGTGCTTTTAATAGATAAGCATAGTCTATCTGTTCTGGCAAAGAAAAATAGGGCAAGCAATCAGACAACCATTTTCCATAACCTGAGTGGAATATTTAACACAAGTCAAGGGTAAAGAAAACAATCTTCCCAGAACAATGCCTTGAAATTCCATTGAAAAAAGAGCATCTGTGTTTATACACATTTGTATATATATATACATATACATACATACATGTGTGTATATATATGTGTGTGTGTGTAGTATGTATGCACTTATAATAGGAACGAGAGATTGCTCCTTTGTTTCCTTAAGTATATTATTTGACAAAACAGAAGCCCTTTCTACATAATAGTCTAGATATTCCAACTAGTAAAATTGCTGGGAGATATCATATAAAACCAGAAAAACATAATGACAAAAAAGTGTTGACCCACAAGAAAATGAAATTTTCTTTACTCATTCTAGCTGTCTAGAAATGAAAATTCTAGTGCTACTGCATAAGATAGCACACAGAAAAAATCTCATAAGGTTTTATTTTTTTAACACATTTTCCTTTTTATTGAGCTTTATTCCCTTTTTATTGCCAATAAAATCTACAGTACGATGATTCTGGTGTAATACTGTGTATTGCAAATTCACTTCTACTGAATTTCTTTTTTCTTTCTGTTGATTTATAAACACAGACAACTGAGAACAAAGTACAACAGATTTTTAAATTTTTTTTGTTTAATTTATTATCATTACTTTTTTTAACCCTAAGTTTTAAAGTTTTACCTATTAATCCTCATTTGCTATGTACATTTAATCATGTTTCTGTAGGGAATAAAGTCTGTGATCATTAATTTAAAAGAACAGATAACAGCTTACTAGCTTATTGGTTAGAGAAGCTCTAATCACTTTTGAAGTACAAGACATCCTGAAAATTAGAAAAAGTATCTCCTTCGAGCAATGAAGCTGGAGTACCAATAAGCTGATAACACAGAAAGGAACAAGGAGTTGTTTGGAAGTTCCCATTCTCTCTGAACGGTCATCTCACATGACATGATCCATATCTTACTAACGTCAGTATGAATGTAAGATGAATAATTCTGTGGAAGTAGATATTGGCACCCCGTCAAGTTTTCGAAGTGTTACTAAAGGAAAATGGTGTAGGGAGGAAAAAAAAAGAATGAATAAGCATAGAAAAAAAAGCATACAGGAATGAAGAATTAAGTCAGAGTGCAACTGAAATAAATCTTATGATATAGGGGAAGACTGACCAAAGGTTCATAATTCCTGCTCTCAAATGTCTAAAAATCAAGATATTTGAAAGCTATCAAAAGGCTCTAATGCTTCCTTGTAAGGTGGGGGCTACTTAGGTCTTCAGAGCTGTAAAGATTAGACACTAGATATGCTTTATAATGAAATCTGAAATTATTTACATAATCATCACTTTCAAAAGCTAGATACTTATGTAAAACACTAGATATTAAAAAATTATAACAATACTATGAAGGATGACAACATTGTGCAAGTTTGTTTAAAAAAATGGACAAAGAAAAAATATATTGTGTGAGTTGGTAGAATCCCTTTGCTGCTGTAATATGAAAATCAAGTGCCATAGGAGAATGTTCCTTAAACTCACTGTCATTCATGCTTATTTACTTCCTATTTGGAAGCTATCACAAAATAAATATAGTTTACTATCAAGATCAGAGATATAAGAAAAAAAGGTGGGAATAGAAATTTGGTAAAAAATTAGGGGTTTTTTAAATTCAAATATTACTTTTCTCTCACATTTTATGATCCACACAATATTTTAGGCTCCTTTTCAGAACTGCCATCAGTGGAACATACTCTAAGATGATAAAACAAGGATACATTAAAGATTGATATGTAAAACTGAGCCTGAAGCCTGCCTTTGTTAAAAGAAAAAGGATGTGCTTCATGTAATTCTCTTTACTTGTCTCATTAAAGTGGTGATAAAATTCCACTCTGCTGAAATCAGATAGAGTTTTTCCATTCTTTTTCATGTTGTCAGCATTTAATTTACAGGTTCAATATCCACTGTATTTCAGACAGAGAGTGTTGGCTCAAGTTTTCCCTTTACTCTCTGTCCCATCTCCTAGAGATTGCTGTTCTCTTAAAAGAAGGGGAAGAGGATCCTGAACTACTATGGTCTACAGAATAATATATCAAATACAGTGGTCATGAATTCAGATTATCCTTGTATACTTTCAGGTTTTTGAAAGATAGAGGCTTAAGAACTTTATCTATTTCCAAAGACATTGTAGCACAACAAAACTTCCACACCATAAGAGATAGAAAAATGGAACAGTGACTACTATAGCTTGTTACAAAAATTAGGTGTATTGTAATCCAGGAATAAAAATAACCAAAAATAGTTAAATTAGTTATTTTTTTAAGCCTGAAAATATTTTTTTCTACTTTTCTGTACCAGCTTCACTTCATGTTGTTTTTGAGCATCAAAAAGAAAAGAAAAAGAAGACATAGAGAAATAAAGGGAGGGTAGGAATCTAGGAGAAAAATAAAATTAAAAAAAAAAAGGTGAAAGTATTCAAAATAAAGAGATAAGCAAAGAAATAATTCATACTTTGAAACAATCAAATTTTTAAAAGGAAAAATAAAAACCCGGACCACAAGCAAAGTCACTTTCTTGTCCTAAGCTGCAACTCTGAGGGGCATCTAGACACATTCTATGTGCCCCGAAATATGCTGGTACATGATTTGTTATACACTAAAATCCAACAGTAAAAATTTTCTTTCCATGACATTTATTTTAAGCATAGAGGTCCTGAAATGTAATCATTGTTCTCTGGTGACACTTTCAAGGACTTGTCCTGTCTTCTTAGTCATTTGTCACTGAAAGCAAGGTAGCAAGGTCTGGAGCAAAACCCATGATGGTTTTGTGCTGTTTTCCAGGAGAGCATTTAAAACAGAGTGCATATTCTCTAGATAAATATTCTAAGAAATTTCTATCAGTAACAACCCTGAAACATTTCAAGAGCTCATTTGCTTACGAGTGCAGCGTCCACAGGAATGATGGAGTTTATGTGATTGGCTGCAAGGGGAGGGAAAGGTGCCATCAGTTTGCTCCGTGGAAGGTTTATTCAGCCAGCTTATTTCCACTGCATGTGCAACCAGGCTCTCTATCTCCCTGCCTGGAGCACACTTAGCTTTAAGCTGCCCCTTGTTACTTGTTTTTTTTCCTGTAACAGTTTAATCTTAGGTCATCCAGGGGTCAATCCAGTGTATATGTTCCTGAGATAGGGCTGTAAGCCATATGGAAGAAACAATACACCAGTTCATGGTTATGGAAAAGCACAGTGTACCTTCTTCGTCTTATTCTTCCTTTCAGCTTTAATGACAGAGAGGAAGCTAGATTGGTAAAAGCTACACATTAGGCTTCTCCTTGGGGAAAGAAGTGGAAAAGTGAGATTTTGTGCATGAACAAAGGGATTCAACTAAAACGAACTAACAGATTTTTTCCCTTACTTACATGGAAGTCATAAACTTTTTATAACATGTGTTCTTAAGGATTTAAGATTCTCAATGTAAAAAATGTGTGTAATTAGTAAACCCCATAATATATGATAAAAAAGGGAGCGATTTTGCTAGATGATTCTGTAGATTATACATAAAAGAGTTTATCACATAATATCACTTCATATGAGTTCCAAGAGATTGATGTATTCTGTGGGGCAGAACCGGACCTGGATTTAGATCCTCTTTTGACATATCTTTCCTTAATAAACAGGCAACTTTGTTCTGAAACAATGAAAAAAAGAAGCTGTGTCTCACTACAAATTTGTCTTTCAGCTACATTGTATAACACCTTCAAATTATTTTTTGAAATTTTTTCTCTTCTGGGCCACACTTGAACAAATATTGTCATTCTTGTTGTTGACATTGGAGTTCCTTTTGATAAAATGCAACTCATCCTACTTTTGATTGTGAAACCAGTACAAAGAACATTTTGCTACCATTGCATCTTGATATTTGAAATTACACATTCCAAGCCACATTGTGTGTGAGCTCATTATGTTCAGAAAGAGGAAAATCTATTTACTTATTTTTTCTCTAGAGGAATTATTCAGAAACCGGTAAATCACATGCACTGCCCAATTACTTCATTCTCAACCATAACAGCAACTTTTACTTTCTTGTCAATAAACTCCCTGCAAGCAATCAAGTCACTCACTTGGAATAAATGACGGGTTGACCTCTGATAGCTGTGGATGAAAAATGTATCAACACAAAGATATCACTTATGCTTCAGGAAGTCCCTGTAGTGGAGATTGTTTAAAGGTGGGAAAATGGCCTGAAAAAAAAGTATCACACTTTCAATTCTTTTCCTAAACTTCATCTATAAACCATTATCAGATGAACGATAATGAACTTTGGTTCTTATAAAACACTATGTGAACTTTGGTCTGACCTACTTAACTAATATTTTTTGTTGAGTGATTTGTTCTGTTTTCAAGCTTCTGTCCCTTTATTATTTAATTCTTAATGTAGTACCAGCCAGAAAGAAGAGGGAACCAGTCAAGAAGAAGAAATAAAATCAAGTTTTCTATGGTATCATATAAAGACTAAGAAATACAAACTGATACTGCACATATTAAAATGTACTCTGAACAATGAAAGTGTCAATTGACCACACAGAGGAATCTGATGCTATTTGACATCGCCTAAGGCATCCTGGACACCACAAAGGGGTGGCAGATATGATACAGGGATGGCCTTTATCCTTCTGGAGTTGCAACTCAGGGTCTAGGAGGATAGCCCAGGGTAGCCCAAACAGCTCTAGGCATCTTTGGTTAGGCAAAGCAATTGAGTCTGTTGGTCCAGCACCACCTTTTGCTCATTTATCTCGATGAACTTGGAGCTTTGCTCTACAATATGCCACTTAATAGTTTCTACTGGAGCCACATCTTACAAGTTTAGACAGTTTTTTTGAGTTTTAAAGCTTCATTGATTTACTGTAACTCTTATCTGCAACTTCACCTCACCTGTATATTTCTATTATCACATCCACAGGTTATTTCAACAAGAACACTGTATGTTGCTATTTAATTCTTCATGACAAGTGCAATACCTGGCAGTCCTGAGAAGAGATTCATGTAGGCATTTCAAATAAGAACCATCTTTGATGAAGTTGTGGTTTTTTGTTAGAGGAGGCTGCACTGATCATGGAATCAACAATAAATTTTCATTTACTATTTTTGTTTCCATTAATAGATAATAACTCTGAAATTATGCTGCCAAAGCTAAGCTCAGTTTTAGACATTTCTGATAGACTCAGATATTTCTGTACTGAGTCAGACACTTGCAATTAATGTATCTTTACAGAGAGGAACTTCAGAATATTGTGTAAATGTTTTATATAACTAACTTTATTCCCCTGAAGAGAGAAAGAACTACATTACAAATCTGATATTCAGGATTCTGAAACCCTTTTTACTTTCATGTTAAATTTCCCTGTGGTTTCCTTTTCTACTTTATTGGCTTTAATTGTCTTTTTGCTCAGCTCAAAACACCATGAGCTTTACGACAGACAGCATCTTCTAGTGACAGTGTTGTTTTGTTTTCTTGAATAAAAGGTGGCATTTATGTTCTATTAAAGGAAGAAGAACAGAGGATAAAAAGAGGTTTTGTTTGCTTGTTTGCTTTGCTTCCATTTGCCAGAGTCTTTTCCAGGATGCAAAATACAGAACACAGTGGTAGAGACTGCACTAACACTATGTGGTGCATTATGAAAAACCTTTTATCACATTGGAAAATAAAGGCAGGAAATTGTGTCACAGTTTATTGGACATAAAACAGTCAGCCATCTCACTGTGATTGAAGGAATTCGGTTTATGAGCTTGGGTTCTTCCAGGTCTGTGTGCCATGATCTCTGCTGGAATGCCTTGAGCACCAGGAAGGCTGACACCCTTTTGTGTCTCTCCCATGGACTAAGGGAAAATATAGCATCATGAGCCAATTCCCTTTTCCTTTTATCTCCTTTTATAGAATCTTCTTTTCTTTCAGCAAACAAGCAATAATACCTTGCACTAAGACACTGGACACTGCCATTTGAAATGTCTGCTGCACAAGCAAACAGAGTGGAGTATATACTGTTTACTCACCCTCTGCTGTGCATTTATATGTGAGGTCAATGATGAATCAGACTTGGGCATAGAGCTGTTTAAATCTTGTTTTTTAATGCCAGCTTACTTAATACTTGGTTGAAAGACAAGCCAAAATTCTACCATTTCAGGACTTATCAGAGCATTACATGAAGTTAACCTCCAGCGCTATTCCCCATGAAACTCTGATAAGCACCTTTTAATAGTTCACAGTCAGCTAGAGTAAGATAGTCACAGAGAGTTTTTCTCAAGAAATTAATGTACCCTGTAAATCAATAGCATTGAAAATACCAAAGAAGATGAGTATATGGAATTCACTAGTTCTGCTTTAAAAGGAGGTACAGTCCACTTTGAGTAAGGATTAGCCACAAAGTTTATCGGTATTTTTACTCACACTCCACTGCTTTAGTTGGTCAAGTATAGTGAACCACTGCATGCTGCCAAGGTTTAAAGAGGGAAGAGCTGTATAGATTTACATCTTGCTCAAGAAATTGGATCTTCTTCCGAGGCATTATTTTCTAAAAATTCTACTTTCCATCTATCATTATTTTGAGAAAAAGGGATGGCTCTTTTTTCTGAAAACTTTTGAAAAGCTTTGCTAGAGAATTTGACAAGTCATAGATGTGACTGTCTACTCCACATTTGATTCAAAATAATGTTAAAAAACAGTATCAAATTAATTGTCTGAGTTTTAGTGCCTTTTTGATGGAGAATGTACATGAAGGTGTGCTACACTTTTTCATTTTTCTTCCAAATAACAGGAATATCTTGCCCTTTGGGGGCAACAGTAGTTCATGGACTAGGAGTTTTCCATTTTATTAATTTAAATTATCAGTGTGATAAGATTATCCTTTTTTTTCATTCATTCAAAGTTTTGTTATGCATGTACCATTCTACATCATCAGAAATAAATGAGAGCTTTGCAAGCAACTCAACTGAAAAATTTCTCTTGAGACAAAGTTTGGCTTCCAATGACTGTATCAGCACAGGGGCTTGTATTCAAATTAAAATACAGCAGTAGCTTTAGTTTCTAATGACTAATGACAAACTAAAAAGCTAAATAGACAACAAAGGGAACATACAGGAACTGTTAACCTGACAATATAGTATACTATAACCATGGATTAAGTTCTCACAAACTTTAGCGTGAAAACAATTCTCATTAAAGCATCCTACTGATGTAAGGGATTTTGTGTCACATGAAAGTTAGGCATTTATTTTAATAAAAAGTGAGATGGTCATGATTATAGAACCTGGAGAACTAAGGAGATAGAAATATCAGGCTCTTTATATTTGGACATAGAGCTGCTGTCCCTAGAAGAGGGTTTATATGTGATCATGTTCTGAGCGACAGTACTTGTGTTATATGAGGCAAAAAAATAAGAGTTTATGCACCTCCCTGGGCTTAACTGTTTTTTGTCATGAATGTGTAATATTGCCCCATCTGTTGTAACAGTATAGAAGAGTAGAGATAAAGGATTAACTACATAAAGTATCACCTTCCTCAAATAATTGGCTTTTGGTGTTGAAGATATATTGATTTTCCTCTTAATATTTCTGTCCTCTTTTTTTTCATATTATATGAGAAGAACACTTCTCCACACAATTTGTTTGACATATTATTCTTGTGTTATGCTCTATATAGTGTTTGTGGTTTGCTACTGCCCTATCAGTACAGTAGATTCAATTACAGAAATACTGCACGCATAGCTGAACTAAGAGTATATTAAGCATAGAATAACTGAACCAGTTTCATATTGTAACATTTAGAAAAGCTAAAAAATAAAACTTTTCCTATTGGAGGAGCATCATCGATGATGTATAAAAAAGAAACTTGGTGTGAAAAAAAGGTTCATAACACAAACAGGTTTTATGGTAGTACATAAAGTTGGAACATAAGCATAAATACAAGATGGTGCAAAACCCCAAGAATGTGAAAGTACATTGCCTTTTATTCTAAAAACAAGTAATTCTAGTTTGTTGGGAAGAAACATCATCCATGCTCACACTGCATAACAGAGAGCAATGCAAGAGCAGCTGAGCTAACACAGACCTGATTGAATTTGTTAGGCTCAGTGTTACAAGGTAGACTTAGCGGCAAGCACCTTAAATGTGTGCTGGCTGCACCCTGGTAAGCACACTGAATCCAACATTACCTGGGTACTACACCAGCCTACGAACATGTCAATGAGTATGTTGCTTGTACAGCTTCTATGTCAATGAAAACTGGCTCACAGAGCAACAGTTTTTTATATTTCCACTCCAGGGTGTCTTTCTCTACTTTTTTTGCCAGTAAGACTATAAACAGATTGGTCCAAATTGAAACGTCACATGAAACTCTTGCACCAAGCCTCAGTGCAAAATTACTGTAAGTTTAGATGATATTGTCCTTAAGGAACTGTTTGTCCCAAAGGGACATATTTCCTAAGTCCTGGTGTCTACCAAGATAGATGTAGTCCAAAAAAGAGGGATTATTTTAGGTACTTTCCCAGGAATTTTCATCTTTGAAATAGACAAGTAATAGAATTTAGTCTCTACATTCAGCTCATCCAATACAAGGCCAACTCTCTACAGCAGCTCTGTTGAAGACATATTCCAAAGTAGAACATTTATAAAATAAAAGCATGGATGCACTATCTGGAGTTTCATTTGTGTATGTTTCATTTTATATATCCATGTATTTATTTATACAGTCAAACATATATAGAAAAAAATCCTAAAATGGAAAAGTGGGAAAATGGAACATGATTAATGTTGAAGTAAAACAGTGTTTGTATAATAAACATAACAAAATTGAGTCAGTGAAATAGAGGAATTAATTGGTAGATTTAAAACAGAAGCAAAAGTAAAGCTTCCTGTTCTGGTTTCTGCCTGTAATAAGGACTGTGAAAGCAAATTTGAATTAAGATATTTTTCCAGTTTAAATTCAGGCATTAAGAAAGATCCATCAGTTGTTCTTACAGAGCAAGAAAGACTACATTTGTCTCCCCATTCCTGGACTTCAGTGCTCCTGTATGTACCACCGGCTGGTTAATAATGTGAGAGGACTCATTCTTTCTGAAAAAAATCTCAACTTTTTGTTAAAATAACCAGCACTGAAAATACAAGAAGCTTCTCTCTATGTTTGCAGTCAGCTTTCTGTTGTGTTTGCTACAAAATCATTGCTGCTGCAATTTGGGAGGTTTCCAGTGGGCAGGCTGTAATTGTCTGCTTTCTGCAAACCCTGTCATCCTCCAAAGAAAAAGAGGTCATTACATCCAATCTCTAACATGCATTCTGGTATCTTTCCCAAAAGGAGAAACTTTTGCAGCCAAAGCACTTTGGTATTTTCCCTTGTGTTCAAAAAGAGAGCTAGTAAAGCCTTTTATTGAGGGCTCTGCTCCCATTACATGTGGCCAGCAGTGTGAGGCTGTGCAACACTCCGAGTCTAAGCACTGGCATGGATGTTGGAGGATGTCCTAATGCTCTATAGCTGGCCTCAGATGTGCTAGATATGCTTTCAGACCAGGGTACTGGGATGTGAAGGCAACTTAAAATCAATTGTGCCCTAAAATGGAAAAGGCATGATGATCAAGCGAGGAAAAGCATAAAACAGGGAGGCAGAAATTGACACTGAACAGAGCTGCCTTTCACTCCTCTAAGGCCTTCCAGAGAGCTGGATCTGCCCAGAGTTGTGACAAAACAGATGAACCAAAAGTGGTCTCTTCATCATCATTTCCCTCCCCTGAAACTTCTTCCTCAAAGAATGAAAGTTCTGTGGATGGAGCTTTGGTCCAATCCTACCATGGCCATCATTTAATCATTTTTGGAATGCAGATATGAGAATATAAGAGTTTCAACAGGAGTACCACTGAGTTCACAGACTTGCCCATCTACTTAGTAACTATCTCTTGAAAGGGTCCCCTATGCAAAGTTTAGCCAACTATGAAGGACCAGAATGTACAGTGATGCTTGCCTGCATGAAACAGTCTGCATCTCTGGTGATCTGAAACAGTCCAATGTTGTCTCTTAATATTTTATTGTTGATAATGTGCTTTCCTTTCATGGGTTTAATAATTACTTAACATCTTGATGAGTGCAACAGCTTATGTATATATATATTTTTTTTTAAAGTCTACTATCATGTCAAAAATCATGTTGATCCTATTTCATCAGCCGAATAAGGACTTCCAATTTAATTTCTCATGTGAGTGATTTTATTTCACATTATTGTCCAGCTCCTTCCTTCAATGAGATCTAGTATATTTAATTTCTCTTTGCACAGAAATCACTCTGTAGAAATCTTTAATAAAACTGGTTTATTTTCTCTACCCCTATGAGTTCTACTGTACCCTTTGCACAAGGAGGAGTCAGAAGTCCATATATTCAGGATTCAAAAAATTATTATAGAAGGGTTATTTCAGCTGCTTTTATGTTTATTATCCAATAGTTCTTAAAATTTCATTTTTTTTAAACAATGAACATGAAAACAAAATATTCATATAACCATTTTTAGTAAATCATAGCTCCCAGACCTCTCTGGCAGTAGCTGGTTAGAATCAGCCATTGTATATAGTTTGGCTTGTTTTCCTATGTGTGCTAATTTGCACTAATCAACACTGAATTTCATTTGCCACTTTATTACGTAGTCAGTCAATATTTTGACATCCTTCTGCATGTCTTTACAGTATTTTTTTATGTTTATGATCCTGAATAATTTAAAGTTGTCAGCAAATTTTATTCTCACTACTTACCCTCTCTTTCGGATAATTAATGAGTATGCTGAACAACACATACTAGGAGAAAGAGGGACTTAACTTGAGTGCCTATTATTAGGAAAATGACTGCTTATTTTATGGTTTGTTTCCAAATATTTTATCTGGTGTGACTGATATAATTAGAGGTTTTTCTGTTTGGTTTGGTTTTGTGTATTTTGTGGGTTTTTATTATCCGTTCTAGGATACCCTGAAGTTTAAAATGTATGAGGCTAATATTTGTTTAGATGATTTTTTAGGAAGGTCTCCTTCTGGAAAAGCTTTGTTGATTATCCCTTTTCAAACATAGCTTTCATTGTGATTTTTACAATACCTTATATTCTGGGAAAATACTGTTTTTTCTATGCAGTGTCCTGCTGTTACAGCAACATTTAAATAGATCGGAACCTTCGGTTCTCAAGACAAAATGTTGTACAACAATAGTTGATAATTACATGGCATTCAAGGCTTCAATCCAATGTGTCTCAACTGGTTTAAAATATATGTATTGAATCATCCAGTTACAAGACTAATGTTTTCTAAAATAATACAGCTATCCTCTAAGTATAGGTATTTCTTTCAAAATTTTCTCATCAAGTTTGAAGGATGGTAAAGGTCATTTACCACTATGGATATCCACTGGTACAAGTACCGAATACAAAATTGTTTAAAGCTATGATTTGCTTACTGACAAAATAATTCCTGAACACCATTAATAATGTTGTTAGTCATTCATCTAGGAGAATATAACTACTAATTTCTCTGTACTTGTACTAGTTGTCTCATAACTTGAAGTGGTGTAATGGGTTCAATGTTTGCAGTGAAGACTGCATTTGAGTAGATAGAGTCAGAGTACTTCTCTTCAAAGTGAATGGTAACGTGTGCTTGTTAAAGTCATGGTTGCTTTGTAAGCACCACAGTATTGGGAAAAATTAATTATCTCATTGAGGAGGGAACAAGCTAAGAGGGAGGGGATATTCTGTTCCCATATAAATAGCAAATAAAACAGAAAAGAAAGATATTTTAGGAAAAACAACTAAACACAACTTTTAATTGTAAGAACACTGGAATAGGTGGCTGGGGAGGTTGTACTGCCTCCATCATTAGGCAAGTCACCCAGGAAAATGATTTAAAGATATCTGACTGTAGCATGTGGCGAGAAGTTCGGCTATATGATTATTTGCATTTCCTAACTAATTTTTTCCGGTTCTAATATAACTTTTAGTCACCCCCCTGTAAGGTCTACTTTTTGTATTAAAAGTAGAATTGTCACCTTAGGATAAACAATTTAGTAGCCTATTAAGAGGGGACCATGTGCATGTCACGGCTTCTTTTATCTGTAAGACAGCTGTAATCATGTCATATCTTCTATTTGTTTTGAAGTTCAATTTTTTAGCATTTGTTTAAAATTGCATACACTAAACTTTTAGAAACTCTTGTTCTGTGCATGTATTAAGCAAAAACCAGTGTTTTGTCACACAGCTGGAAAATCATAGACTCATTTTAGTTTTGTATGTTTTGCAGTATTTTCTCACAGTAATAGACTGTAGATTCCTGAACTGTTTCCCCAGAAAAGGCAATACAAAATCTGTTTCAAGTAATTTTGGTGTGGGCTGAGCTGTCACTCAATAAAACATTTAGCAAAGTAAAATCCTTACTTGAATGAGAAGTCCAGAAGTCTTTACTTTGCATTTCTCCCTACTAGTTTCACTCTAGTATTCCCTTGCAGAGAGTGGAATTCTGCTCAGATACCTAAATTCATTTACCTAAATGGATATGTCACCTACCACTTGAGATGTCACAGCAGTTCTAAGATATCTACACAAGCCTGGCAAAAATTACATGAGTCATGGGAATTCTGCAACCTTTGAAATGAGCAGCTGAAAAGCCAGTCAGGATATCTTAAGGCATCTCAAAGCATTAGACATCTGTGGTTAGACATCAATTATCCCGCGATAACTGAGACATGCCTTTTTGGGTCTTCATTTTACCACAAGGTTGGCAAACAACAGTCAAATGGAGATTTCAACAGCTGATAGAAAATCACTTGCTGAGTTTTGCTTTTCTTGCTTCTCACTATCACTCTACTTATGCTAACAGTTTTTGCTTTGTTGGTAGTGCTTTTGCATTTCTCTACCAAAAAAAAATCTTGTTTTCTGCCACTTACACTCTTCTTTCTTGAATTGTTCTTTGTTTGAGTCCAGGTGCCGTTTAGCACACAAGCTCTTAAGTATCCAAATATCCACAATCATTTGCAAGGTGCAACCCACTTTCACAGCATGTCTGTGGTGATTTGCTTGTTAATTATAAACAGACATAAACAAACTCATACTCCCTGTAACTAGCCCATGCACTAAGAGTTTACAGGACTTCTCAATTTGTCAGGGCACAAATAGAAATGCTCTTAGGCTTCTGGATGAAATAGTTTATGAAATTATCCTTCACAGCTGCTTGTTACCAGCCTTGCAGCTGAGACGCCATAGCTGATCATGTTAATTTCGAGTCCATTTTTGTGCAGAGTGAAATAGATTGGTTTAATCTAACACTGACGCTTTTTTAAACAGATTTACTCCTTTTCATTGAAATGGAGGGTGTTTTTCTAGTGAAGCAGCTGTGACTCAAATCGTTATTGTTACATGGAAAGGAGTAAAACTAAGAAAAGAGGAGACATTTGGTAAACAGTACACTTCAAACTGAGATTTAGTAAAAATTAATGAAAGTTTTGTTTTAGGAAAAAAAACACCTCTGATTTCTTATATTGTTTGCTGCATGCTCTGCATTGTGTAAAACACGTTTTCTGTTTGATTAAGCAAATTATTCATTTTATTTAGTCAAAATTAACTATGATTTTTTTCTCTGAAGCTCTCCTAGTCCCAGCATTTCCTTTACAGCACTGACATTTGGAAAGTCACAAAATAATTACATCAGAATGTTTTTTCACAGCTGTAAAAATTGACAGTAGGTGGCCTGAACAACTAGCCATGAATTGCCTTGAAAACATGTAGCAGAACAAATAAATCCTCTGGGAAGAAGCCTATCACTATGGTTCCACATTTCTCATGTTTCTTCTTTCCCTCTGGCTGGCTTGAAACATGTTTCCTATGCTGAGGCTATATATTCTATGGCTCAGCTTCCCCATCTATGATCAAGGAGGTAAAGGGAGCTGATTTCCCTGCTTGCTTTTTTCCTGGTCTATTACACAGGCTCAGTGACTTCTCCTTGGAAACTGAAATTCAAATATTTTCTGTTCAGAAGGCATTAAGTGCTGTATATATTCTCCGTCTCCTTAAAGACTCCCTGTACCTGCATGTGTTTATATTCAGAAACATGAACAAACACACCTTGGCAGCAAAGGCAGCACCTTTGGACACCACCTCTGGATCCATGTAAGAACTGATATAATTTGTATTGTGAAGTACTGTGGACTCCAGTGTGAGTATCCCTCATGCACCACAGATACCCTCTGTCTGTTTTTCTCAAAAAAACACCAACACCATTAAAATAATCCAGTCCTTACCAGTTACCAGCTCCCAGATGAAAAAGTCAAGCAGCTGATACTGAAGGTAAAAAGGGCAGAAGGTATGATAAGTGCAGAAAATACTTGGATGTGCTTGCAGCTACAGCCAGTGCTTCATGGCCACGATTAATTAGGTTGGGAGGGCTGCTGGATTGCTCTCTGAGGGATACCAGCAGTTACAAGAATGCATTATATCCAGTTGCTCGAAGCCTAGCAGACTATGTCCTGCTCTCAGATATATGTGTTTTGCCATCTGGACTAAGACAATGCAACATACCTGGGCATCAAACCATCAGCCTGTAGGAAACACCACCTGCTTCACAATTTATGGCGCATCCCGTGGCCAAATGAATCAGCAACTGCAAACACCTCCAATTCTCTCATGCATCTTTGCTTTCTCAGAATACTGAAATATGGTGGAGGTGAGTTATGTAATCAGGAGCTCCCAGAGCTCTGGGAGAGACACTACACCTGGTGAGCTGGTTTTTTGAGAGTCCACTGTGACTGATCGTGGATAATGCTAATGTGACATCATCTTTGTAGATACAAAGTTATGGGTTTTAGTCTATATATTAGTGGTCTGAAAGTATTTATGAGAAGAAGGGAATTTTACAAGAGTACTGGGTCCAGAAGGCTGTGATTGACATAATTCTATAGTGTGTACATGCTGAGGATCTTGACCATTTTTTTCTCTGAAATTTTATTTCTCAATTTCATTTATATATGAACAAAATAAATTATCTTATGTTCACTATAACTACTTAATAAGAAAATAATATCAGGAAAAATGAGTGGTTAAGGTGATCTAAACACTGATTTAATCATGACATGGATCAGCTAAGTGAATAGGGGTTATTGGACATCCCTTACCTTTCCCCTTCACTTTTTTTCACTTTTCTAAAGCCTTGGAATAGAAAATAAAGGTGTTAGACTGAGACCAAGCCTAATACAATGCTAGGGTTTTGGGGGGAGGGTTTTATTTTTTAATGAAATTACTTTGAGCACTGCTGGGGTTTGCCTCTTCATAATCTTTGGCAGATAAATTACAAAGGCAACACTAATATATTAAAGTATAAGGGATATTAATACCTTCCTTTGAAGTTTACTTCAGTGACCTCAGGAATGGGCAAACAAAAGGTTTTCCTGAACACAGCTATTTTTCTCTTCTAATCTAGTTTTTTTGACTTCTAGGTTGCATCCACTCTGTGCTAGTCCAAGAATAAAGAAAAACTGTCTTTAAAATCAAACATCCAGTTTTGATACACCTTTGAATAAAAGCACCCTAACCATTGTATTCTGTTTCTCAGGCTTGTAAAAGATTCTGTGATGGAGCTTTGATCTTGAAATTTTACTTTCCCAATTTGTCTGTCTTCTTTCATTCTAAAATCAAATGCAGTTATCAGAGAAGTCCAAGGTTTCTTTTCATCTTGGAGATAGAAAAGAGCTCAATCTGCATCTAAAAGCATGCTCAAGCCATACAGTTTGTTCCCATAATAGAGACAGATACTGAATTATGCAACAAGTTCCCAGTGAGCAATTACATTTTAATCACAGTAAAGATTTTTTCTGCAAAGACACTTCTATGGATGATTTATTTCAAAAGATAGGAATTGTGCCCATATAGCTTAACTGGGAAAGTGTTGAACTTCCCCAGACAAATTTCCTGGCAGGAAGATTTTTTGAGGAGACTAGTAACTAATATTTGAACCACCTTTCTTTTTTTTTTTTTCTTTTTTTTTTTTTTTTTTACTGTAAATCTTTAACACAGCATGACCTGTGGTAGATAGGTCTTAGTCTGCAGTTCCATTTGGTCACTCATAGCTTGCTTTCTTGGATTAGAAACTCCATGAATTATTTTTACTTTTCATAAATGGATTGTGGTGTTTACAGTATTTGCCTTCTGTGCTGCTAAATTGAATAACCATATAGTACTTCAAAGAATGGCTGAAAATAGAAGTAAATTATAGAGGAATGTTCCAGTGCATTTACTATCAAAATGAAAGTCTTACTGTGGGTAAATACATGCGGTATTGTTCAGAATTAGTGATTTGCTGATCATCCTACATTAAATATAAATTTAAATACATTAAAAATGTATATAAAAATTATAAAAGTAAATATTTACATTCAAAAGACATGAAAGATGTTTATAAACTACATCCACCTATTTAGGATCTGACATGAGATAAAGTTCAAGTTCGGCTGTCACAGTACTACCTGAAACATTTGGTAGGTTCAGCCAAAGGAGGAAAAACATAAAAAAGATGAGTGCATCCAAAAAGAGATGAGAACCCTTCTTTTATTGGTCCTTCTACCAAGAATTTGAGCATAGTTTATAACTGGTATTTGTGTTTTGCTCGTAAACAGAAATCCTCACATTCGGTTGCTTGCACCGTCACTGAAATTCAAAAGATATTTTTGGTTTTGATTGGAAAAAAATGTCAGACTATGGTAAGAAACATGCCAAATGAACCAGTCCTTTGCACAGGACATCCTTTTCTAGCAAGTACAAGCAAGCTTGCCTGTGATTGTTTAATCTGTCTGGCATTTTTGCCAGCAGAAAGGAGCAAGTTGTGAAATGGTTAAGTGCCAGCCCCTTACAGATTTACAGAACACACTCCAAAATTTCAGCTACCTTCAGGAAACCACTGTCTGGTGAATGTTCCTCATGGACTTCAGAATTCTGCCAGGTTGTTGCAGCATGCGCCGCCCAGAGACTCCAGAGAGATTTCCATTAAGTGCTTTTTAACTAGCATAGGCTGCATAACTAGTTACCTGAATCCATTTATATGGCTCTTTAAACAAAAAAATAAGTAAACAGATAGATGCTTAACATGGATCGATGCTATGCATTGCATAACTATGCAGTTTCCATCACAAAAGGAGGATTCAGGACTTACATTTTATGACCGGTAACCAATTTTATTGAACTCTATAAAATCTAAATGGATGAAGAAATTTTACAACCTGGTCTGCAGGATGCGTTCAGATCTTCTCTTAATGCTGAATATTTGTAGTGGTTTTGTACAAGGAAAAAAAAGTAAAATAAAAGCTTTGATAGTTACGATGCCTAGCGGTAAACAAAACACACACTAGGACATTGGGGAAATCACTAAATCACTTAGCACATCTTGTTCCAACTCTTTTGTATCCTAGAAGAGGTAGTTTGAAAGTGCAACATAATAGATATTATTGTGGCATTTCTATCTAGAATAATTAATCTCATTATATAATATTCAGTAATAACCTGAATGTAATTGTTTATAGGTATTCAGTAACTTCAGGTCAAGATACTTTTAGCAGTACATGTTGATTTTGGTCCTTTCAAATATGATTGTCCAGCTGTTAGCTGAAGTTTTTACATTTTCTTAATCTTTAAAAACCTTCAATATCTTAAAGTAATACCCAGGACTAAAGATAATTCTTTCAGTAATCTATATTATCCATACTCACAATTTTATTGTGTGAATAAAATTAAATAATTTTCATCAAATCCCAGCTGCTGACTAAGCAGTACAATAATCTTTTTTTTTTTTTTTTTCAAATACACAGCCTGATGTATAGAGCAAGTGTAATGTAACAACTCAGAAATGAGATGGCAACCTACACAGAGACCTCACATCTATTTATGTCATTTCTTGACTATTTAAAGACAATGTTATGATTTTTGTGCCACATTCTCTATTTTTGAATGCTTGAGGTTGTCAATATGAGGCTGCAATAAAGCTGTGATGAACGATTTTCCTGATGAGACCCACAACATTTGGTGTGCCAAATAAAAATAAGCTAAGTATACAAACAAACATTATTAGTTCTAAGTGTAAACAAGGTGAGGGAATTGAAGCTAACACACTCAGATATGTTAGCAGGGTTTGCTATGAACAGGAATGTTGAAATTCTAAACAGTATTTTTTCTCCTGTTTGCTGAAAGTACTCTCGCACTTATTTTGCCACTCGTTTTTTTAGTCTATCTAAAAATCTGTCTCGTCTGGATTTTTTTCTTTCCTCTTCTACAGTCAACTTTTCCATCTTCTTTTTTAGAGCCTCCATTTTGAACCCTTAAGCTCACACTACCGTGACAATTTTCCTTCCTAATCCTTGACAGTAAAGCTATTCCTTCACTTAATACAAATGTATGAGCATACCTACTGTACTCAGTCAATGTTAGCTCAAAACTTTGAAGACAGAAAGTGGGATGTAAAGGCTTAGTGCACTGTTCAGTACAGTCAGACTCCATTTAAACAATGCACCCACTGTATTTATAGAATAATTCAAAGGGGCTTGGAGCCCTGAAATAACAGAAGCACGTTTTATTTTCCACCATCCCAATTAGGATATGTTATATTATTATAGGTAGGCTATTTTATTTCGCTGAAATGGGAGGAAACCTCAAGAGTGAAGCCAACACAAAGCTTGGTATTAGCACAAACCTCTATCAAAGCTTTGTGCTGTTAATGGCATAAGTAAAACAGCTTCTCGTTATGCTTTCATAATATGAGACTTTTAAAAGGTAAAGGGTAAATACTACCTGCTTTATGATTAATAGAGATTTTCCTGTTGAACATATAGGGGTAGGATTTCACCCCAAAGTTTTTGTTGTGGGAAATTACCTGATTTATTTATGAAATACATTTCCATTACAAGTGCGCTTCAGGTTAGTAAATATGAGGGCTACAACCAGAAGGAAAACCCAGAAGGATGACCCTACCATGTACAACAATGCTGTTACTTTATTACATGAAGAGTATGAGCATGCTACCTCAGAAACTACAAATTTTGATCAGCCTCCTTAGTTCTGCATTGTTTTTCCGTAGTTGCTATCCTGTAGCCTAAGGAAAGGGATATTTCAATAGGTTTTCTTCTAAAATTAAAAGGCAAATAGTTATTATTTTCACTTTAGATTATTCATTCTTTTTGTCCTGTCAGCTTGTGAAGCCACAGTCCCCTACCAGAAAATTTGCCCTTACCATGGATTGCCTTTTGGCCCAACTCCTGCTTTATTTGTGACACTCCTGGCTAGTAAGGCCTTTTAAATTTTATCTACAGGCACACAACAAAGGCAACTAGAAAATCACTTTGTCTCTTCCCCTAGTTTCATTGTGATCTCATAAATATATCTTAGACATGTTTGTATAGCATCTGTACGTTGATAGGAACTTTTCGGAATATGTACTTTTACTGAGCATTTTACCATTTCAACAGATAGCATCCCTTCACTTGCAAAGATTAGTTAGAATGAAGTTATTATGTCATTAGTAACAGCAGCTTTGATTAACACTTTACACTCATGAGAATAACTGCATGGATTTCATTTAAGGCACAGCCCCTCCCCCCAAAGAGTCAAAACTCCAAGGTACATCGTATCATACAGACATGTAAAACTGCTGTGGGAATAACTTGTAATAAGAGATAGACTAGCCATTAAAATTAATTTACTTAGCAATTTCCATTGTGATTTCCCGTTTTTATGTAAAAATTAAATGCCTTTACTCTTTGGTCACTACCTTAGAATGGGACAGACCATAGCATAAATTCCTCAACCACTGTCAAGAACGTGCATTAACCTCTTTGCTCAAGAAAAAAATGTAAGAACAAATTCAAAAACTGTATACAGAGAGATCATGAAAATAAACACAGTCATGAAAAGCTGGTTTTGTTCTTTGTTTTTTTAAAATGAAACCTGTTTTTCCAGTTAGTTTCCCAACTATTCCATGCCCTGAAAATAATAGAAAGAAACCTGACAATTAATGGATTTACTTCCCTTAGAATTCTAAAGCAACAATTTCTCATTACTATGAAGGTTTAAAAAAAATCACATGGCTTTGTCAGAGGACTTTTTGCTGGACCAGCGTTTTGGCACTCTGATGACACAGAATTATTTTCCAGCACTGCAGATACTGCTTGAAGGATTTTGAGATAGCTTATTTCTTGTACATTTTCCCTTCTAGTATTGCTGAATTTGTGAGCAATTTGGATTTCAGAGCCACTGTAACATCCAAAAATCTGTTTCTGGGCTTTCATTATGAGATTAGCAAGACTTTTACAGATTGCTAATGATGCAACTATGTTATCGCAAATAATACAGAGGTATTGAATCGTTGACTTTACAGTAGCATATGTTTTCTGATACTCTTGTGACTTTCTCTCACTTAAAAAAAAAAATCTGCTCAGATATCCCAGAAATGGTTGTATTTTCTAGAAGAATATGGAGGAGGAATGTCATGTTTCCCATTCCTGTTCAAAATCACTTTTACCTACTAACAGCCATGGAAATTGCACAGAAGTACCTCGCACAACGGCCAGGACCTGGTGCTGTCGTCCTGTAAATAATGTGCCTCAATCATCAGGTGTCAGAATCAGGCTCCTTATTTATGGTTGCCCACTCCTCCCAGACTGAAATGACGCCTGTCTGGAATAAGAAAAGGCAAGCATTTGGGCTCTGCACATGCAGTTTAACACACTCTCAGTGACTATGAATACAAGTTCTCCCAAGCTGAGAGAAGGTGCGGCAGAACACAGTTTTCTGCTTCCAGAGTGCTCACCTTAACCAATTGGCCTAGGGATACTTCTAACAACTGATTTTTAATGCTGATGCTTGAAAAATAAATAGTCTGAATTGACTTCTGCAGCTCTGAATTCATTTAGAAAAAGTAAATTTTTCCAAGCTTGAACTTCAGCTGGGTCTGGTTCACGCTCCACACACACTGACAGCAACAGAGTGTATATTCTTTACTGGAAGGCAAGAAGCATTATCTCAGGGACAGGATAAGTGCAAGTATGACTTCTGAGCTGGGCTGTGGTTCTTCAGCTCAAATTGCATAGAGAGAGGCTTGTGTCCATCCTAACAGAGACAAATGTGTCTGAAGTCGGCCTGCACTACCCTTGGGCAGAATATGATACTCATAATGTCACCTTTAAAGATTTGGGATTGGATTCTTCCCTTTGTGAGAGTTAATATATGACAGCTATGGCTTCACTTAAACTTTTAAAAATATGGGATTTGGGAAAGGATAAATGGGATTCATGTCAAATAATGTGAATAATTTCACTCAGAAATCATGAGAGTTGAACTTCTAAATGCAAAAAAAGGTATTGAAAGAGTTCAAATTTATTTACAATGTGAAAAACCGGGTATGTGTAACTGACATTAGGCAGAATCACATGGAGAATTATTGCTACATTAAAATTGTCAAGATAGAAAGTGATGTCCTATAACCTCGCAGAGTAGTCTGCTTTTGGGCCAGGACCATTTAAATTAGCTTTTTTGGGGGGTGAAACACAGATGAGAGTAATCTAATTCAAAGAGGAAAAAATTGGAGAGGAAATTACAAATACTTTTGAGGTAAATGCTTTTAATAAAAGAACTTTAGAAAATTATTGTCTTGGTGGGCTGGAGGAATTGCTAATGTGGTTGAACATAGATTCAATTACAAATTTATAACATTTGCTCTTCTCTTAAAGGAAAACCAAAACCAGGAAAACTTCTTTGCTAAGGAAGCCAGGAAGGAAGGAATGATTATAAATAATTTGATTTTTTTCCTTCCTTCACTCATATTTAATAAACACTTGCTGCAATTGTGATCAAGGTTTCATTTTCTGAATAACATCTTATAATGAAGTATTATGTAGACAACAGATACTGCAAGAACAAAATCAGGCTCAGAGAAAATAAATGTAACCCCCACCTTTTCTGAAGAAAGCATTTCTCTTACAGGGTTGCTGCATTTAAAATAAAACATGCATAAAACATAAACATATGTAGCAATATGGTAGATATTAAATAAAAGATAGATCATCATTTGTTTTTACCTTTCTAACACTAAAAATCTCCAGCAAATTTTGAGGTACTACAAATATACTGACACCTGTAAAACTAATCTCACTGACTTGTGTCATAAGTAGCAAATACTCATTATATTTTAGTAGAACAGCCTGCTTAACTTACAGAAATTTCACATAACCTTTTTCAAAACAGAAATGAGTCAAGATTGTACACTTAGTATTTTTACTAGAGAATATATTTATAGCTAAAGCTAATTTTTTTTATAAAGCTGCAGCAAAACCTTTGTATTTTAAAGTTGGTGAATACAAATTCTTAGCTATGGTACTGCACACATTCTTTTAATGTACTGTAACACTAAACACCTCATCAATAAAGGCTCATTAAATACTCCCAAGCAACAGCAATGACAACAAAAACCCAAAAAAAAGGCCAGTCTAATCGGGGAGATCTGCATGTTTTAAACAGCCAGTTGAAGGTCTTGTCCATCAATGTCTATTTCAGTTCCGAGGGCACCATTGACAAGCAGCTCTGTGCTTCACTAAGAGACACTGGTCTGTGAACTGATTTGGAGGTCACCTGTCATTTTAAAAATGCGATCAATACAATCCTGAAACGGTCCTCAGATTCAGTTAATAAGTTAGAAAGGAATAGGTCAGTGATGCCCCAGTGAGTTGCCTGTTATTTTCTGAAAGGCTTTATTTTTTTATCAGTGTACATCAAGTTCCCTTTGTGCTTTTATAAGTAATGGAATTTGCATATTTTCATACTGACAAAATCCCTGAAGAAGACATATTAACACGGTCTTTAATAAAATATGGGTGAGATTTCCCATATTTCCACATTCATTAACTTGTTTTTAGTTCTAAAGGGAAAACAAGCCCTTTCACTGATTGCTTAATGGTTTGTCAGTCTTACACCAGAGAAAATAACATGAATAGCAGGAGGCAGGGGGAACTTAAATGGTATTTCTGATTTTATTTTTGAAACCACTAAATTCTACAGGTAATAAATGGTGTTTAAAATAAAAAAGACAATGTCTTGCTTGACCAATTGTAAAATCATTATTTTCTTGATAAAAACAATACTTTCTTTTCAGCTGAAAAAGTTAATTTAATTTAAGCCCTTTGCATGAAAACATTATTATTTCTGCTTTGTGACAGGAGGAAATAGAAGTTGCCACAACAGCGATGAAAAATGGTTTTCCACCCATGATGTCTAACCATTAAATTGATTGCTCCACCTGCTTTTGTCTACAGGTGGAGATGTAAAAATTGCACATATTTTCTTGAAAACACAGAAACTATTTTGTGGAGTACTGTTAGAAAACAGCAGCAGAAGTTCAGCAAGCCCTACTGGGGGGCCGTATCTCAGCAGGGGCAGCACAGGTGGTCCCAGGTGAGCACAACTGAGAGCCCTCACTTCCCACTGGCTCCGGGTGACTCAGCAGGATCCAGACATAAGAGAGTAAAGAATGAGGGGAGAAACCAAAACACGGTGGAGCCCAAACTGTGGAGATCCAAAAAGCAGTGTACCCTGGACTACTGGAAGATGCTCAAAGTAGACACACTGTGTTCTTCCTGATCTTGTCCCTTTCAAAGATAAATGAAACAATCACATGTACATGTCATCTTGGCAGATGCCAAAACACCTCACTCACAGCTACCAATTAGCAACAGCCTGTCTTCCACCTGGAATGCAGCTGTCTCCTCTTAAATCCAACAAGATTCCTCCTCAGCAACTTTTTAGCAAAGTACAATCCTGTACACATCTATCATCCCTCATCTTTTGTGGCATTTAGTCTCAACCATTTGACCAGCCTTGAACTCTTGCTATCTAGGTGCTTTGCTGGATTGCCTGCCATGTATCAAAGGTGGGAATTCACTGTAACATGTTGTCAGAGTTCTGCTTGTTCTGCAGAGTTAGCAGTTTAATGCCATGGAAGAAAAATGGCACACACGGTGTGTTTGTCACCACTGCTGACTTCCCCGGACTCTGTCCCTCAGATCGTAGGTCTTCAGTCCCAGAGCTGGATCAACTCACGTGACCTCAGCAGTGGCTTCATGCTGGGGTTTTCCAAGGACTTTTGCTCAGTCTGCCTTGTGATGCAGTGCCTACCAAGAGGTGAGCCCAGGACGTGATCGTCTCAGTTGATGAAAATGTCCCCTGCATGTGCAGGAGACTCCTGAAACAATTGCCAAGGGCTGCAGGCTTTTTGATTCAGGACTACTTGTACACTGCTTTCTAAGCTGCTTCAAGCTGTCTGGCGCTGTATTGAAGGGATGTAAGATTTCAGGACTGGTACTTTTGTTCTGACTTCCTTGGCTTTTTGTTCATCTTTTCTGGATTGCAGCAATATGCCCTAGCTGCCTCAGGGTTTTCTTCAGATGTGTGTATCCTGTGAAGGATAGCTTGGCATCCTTGCTACTCACTGGGTTCTCTTCATATCCTGTAGATGTTACTTTTCCTTTGATGTTTGTGTAAGATAGAACTTCTCTGCTCTGTAACATTACTGGGCATTTCTCCAAAATATGACCAGAGACCAAGTCTTCAATATAGCTGGTAATGAAGCAGCACCCCTTCTTCATTTTTCTATGGAGTGATCTTGAATCTATGCACATCTTTTGATCACCTGCAAAGTTTCATGCCCTTTCAAGGCTTCCAGGTACAGTTTGATAATTTTTAATAGCAGAAGTAATTGTTCTTCTTACATTTCCCAAATAATCATCTACAAAGACAGCAGTAAGAGCCATGGGATATTTCTCCTGTCCTATGTCTAACTCTTCTCACTTGCAGCCTACTCTTCTTTTAATGATCTCCATTTAAGTTGCAATTCAAATAAAAGGAAAAGAAATTAAAAAAAAAAAACATAAAAATTCACCTTTACTGAAAATTATTTTCTTTTGAAAACTTTACTAAGTCACCTAGACATTCTTGCAAGGAATTCTGTTAGGAAAGCAGACTGTGGTCGCCTTGTAAGAAGAAAGTCGTGCTCAGATCCCAAAGGATCAGGCTTCTGTACTTGGGATAGGACATAAACAGTTACCCCATGAGGTAGTTTTGCCTTGCTACACCAATTAGATCAGAACCACACACCAAGAAAGAGGAGTCAGACTCATGGCCAGTGTTGAATAAAAAGAAAAACCAAAACCAAGGCTTTGGATGTTGGATACAGTATATCCATATCAGGAAACACGAGACTCCATCTGGCAACCCACACAGCTGGCTAACTGGCTTCATTTAATCCTGAGCAGGGATTGTGTTGGAAGCAGGGGCTTGTGTTGAAAACTCCTGTTCACACGCAGCAACTCAGTGGGTAAGTTTTGTTCCCTTCTTCAAGTTGTGTGTTTAAGTAAAATTTCACATAAATTAACTTACTATTCTAGTAAGAAAAAATTAAAATCAAGTTAGTGGGGTTTTTTAAATTTTCTTCTGAATCTACTGACACCAGTAGTAATTTGGCTTCCATAAGGAGAAAAAAGAATAGAATATATAGACTGACAGTTCAAGTGAGATTTTTTTTCATTGTCATAACATTGGCAAGAATATATTGCCTCATGCTTGTAGATCCTTAGAAGTTGGGTAGTGCTTTTTTTCTTTTTCTTCTTTGTTTACTAGATAGGCAAAGCTGAAAGCCATATTATTTTTCTGAATAGATGGATTTCTTCCAGTTTCAGCTGGTAACTTTCTTATCTTGAAAAGCCTTTATCAGTTTCAAGAGCTGTTCGTGTTGCTAAAGAAGGAACCTTTCTTCAGGTGACAAAACCAGACATATTCTGTTTGTTACAGAGAAAGGAATGTGATTATATTCTCACCTTTTTGTACTTGTTACATTCTCTTCTGTTAAAGTACAAGTACTTTAACTGTAGACATTTGCTCTTTCTGTATAAAATAAAGACCTATAGACACACTTTCACCACAGAATTCTTCTGGTGTCAGTTAGTGGTTTCACCAGATAAAAAGTCAGGACAAAAAGAAGTGTTCCCTAAAGAGAGGCAATTGCAGCAGGAGCAACATAGCAATACCTCAGCCTCGGACATATCTATTTAAATATACTTGAGCCAGACTGAATTCTAAAGATGCAATAAAGCTGTGCAACAGCCAAAATAGCTGCTAAGGCAGGCACAAGTGAGAGGGAGGAAAAGGCGTGAAAAAGCCCCGAATGACACTGTTATGGATTTCTCTGCAGCAGGAGTTCTCGTGACTCTGACCCTCAATATCGACATTCGAAAATATTCTGAAAGACCCACTTGTGTAGTGCACTTGCACCCATCTCTACCTCTTTTTTCCCCTCCTTTTTCCAGTACCTAAAATATACTGACAAATTACAGAGTTAATAGTGATTTGTGATGAGCCAATGAGCCGTTCTCAGAGCAGTTGCAAATCTATTCATAACTTCCTGGTTCATGGATGCAAACTCTTGCTCAAATCTGAATACTTTATTCATAAATAAAATTATATGAGATGGAGAGAAAATAATTTAGTTTGGTTTATTAAAACTCCAGGTGGCACAGTGTATTCGTCTACAAATACATTTCAGAAGTTTGTCTCACAGGGCACTGTGTGTGTATGAGAGAGATTATTATTCTAAAAACAGCATGTGTCAATTCAGCATGGATTTCCTGGTGCGAAGCATGGGGATTCTGATTATTGTTATGGAAACTTGGAGGCTCTTCATCCAGTCATAGTCCTAGTTAGACTCATCCTTCCTTTGTCTGTGTCTGGATGACACCTAGATCATATCCAAGTGCAATGGTGCATCCCATGCGGCGTTTTATCAGGCAGCTGCACCCACGCTGCTGTCAGCGTGTTTTCCAAGCTTGAGCTTTCCCTCCTCTTAGTCATTCCTGAGGGATATCCACTCTCATGGGTCAAAACTCCACCACAGAGCTGATGCAGCCAGCTAGGGGCTTGTAGGGCAGGTGTTCCCTGGGGGAGCCTAAGAAACCCTTTGGCCTCAAGAGCTAAGAGCAATGCTCAGTTGGAGAAATTATACCACTGTTGTTGCTTTCTGCTGGCTAAGTAGCATATAACATGGAGGATCTGAATAACTGCCTTGGCACAATAATATTTCCTAATAGTAGTGTTTTAGTTGGCATAATATAAATGCAAAAAAGGCTGTAGGGGGAATATATTATTAGCCAGATGCTACCCTTGAGGAAAAGTTTCCAGAAGACAGAAGCTACCCTCAGTAAGTGGGGTTTGGTTATTTCACTGAATCCTAGTGAATCTGGACATGCAAACAACATCATCTGTCCATTATAGAACTTAAATATGAGCAATATGAGATTTAAATGCTTCTTTCGTTTTTTTCTTTTGAGAAAGGTCAAAGGCTCTGGCAACTAAAATAAATACTTAAAATGGAAAAATATTTGCAGTTATTAAGTAAATATCTTTTTCAGGGTGTTTTATAGGTTTTTCCCCCACTCTTTTAATACTGTGCTCACTTTAATTCTGCATTTGACCCATTTAGTCTTTTTTAACCGTGTTGTGCTTTGCATCTTCTGTGTGACATCCAGCACTAGCTGAACATTTCCCAACTTCCCAAAGCAATTTCCACTTTAAACATGTTTCATGAACATTAACGTTATTTTACAAAAGTACTTTAATGTTTTGTCTTTGATTTTCAAGACAAGGTGCTTTTTGTTTATTTGGTTTGCAGGTTTTTTTCTTCACTTCTTTGAAGCTTTAATGAAGCATCACCCTTTCTTTTTTATCTTTTTTTTTTTTTTTAATTGGAGAATTAATAGACTGGCAAAAGGATCACAGGTACTCATTTTATACATTTTCTAAAAAGCTTTGTGATGCTGGCTTACTAATTATCCTGGGATTGTTCTTTGCTTTTTTGGAACCTCATTTGTGGGATACCAAGAAACAAGCAATCTCAGCACAAGTAAAATGAGTTACCAGACCATGGAAAATTCTTTTATTTGGGCTTCATCTGTTATGTGTTGAATATTTCTCGTGATCTGCTGAGTAACTTGTACCTCATTCAAAAGGAACTGAAGATGCTGCACATTTTGCTGGACTGATCATTTCTTTGTGAACCTTTACCACTATCACTGAACAGCATTAATGACATTCTGGCTGGGGATTTGAATTTACATTTGATAAATATTTTTGACTAAAAAAGTATTTCTAGGCTACTTGTAACTTGCCAAACAAATCTGTTTAGAAAAGGAGGGCTACGCTCCTTAGTCTAGCAGCCTAAGATGACTCATAGACTTCCTGAATACAAATCAATGCTTTGGATAGGAGAGGATGGGCTTCAGGATTCACTGTCAGTCAAACAATTAAACAAAGCAGATGTTGGATGACACTTTGCATTTAGCCTGGCAGTTTGGGGTAGCTGTCTTGCTTTTAGCAAAATAAAATATACATTCATAAATGGAATTGAAAAAAAGGAAATTAACCAAAGAGTATCCCTGTGTACACACATGCATTTATTCCAAGGCTTCTGTAGATTATATAAAACAAGTGTTACTGTGCATATGAACCAGGGAGATCATTTTCCTTTTCCATTTGTCCAGCCTTGTTATTTTGAAAAACAATGACATTATACATTATTAAATATATTTCAGGCACAAGTGTATGAGTGTATGGTCAAAATATTGCGATATGGTGAGATTTCTTCAGGAAATATATATTCAGGTAAATTCTCCCAGATAATAGTGTATAAACTATTGTGACTTTAATATCTGGCATTAATGTACCTGAAAATGTTATACTTTAGGTTGAGTCAGCTTCCGTTAAAAGATGTTTGTGGTACAAAAATAATACATAAATCCATGATAAATGCTTTTGGGTTTTGTTACCCATTTTGTAGCAATATAAAAATCCCATGATTTTATTTGCAGTTTTTTAATCTTTAATGATAAGACAAATAGGGATACAAGTTCTAACATTAATGCAAATAAAGTGATGACATGTGGAAGATAAACTCCTAACAACCAAACAGGTTCAATCCCTCATGAATATATACCTTAGGGCTGGCGACATAAAGGTCTGTCCTCATCGTGTGAAAATAAATCGGAAGAAAATCCAAATCAAGCTGTAACTAGTGCGTTCATACCACTGCGCTACAGGGATTTCACTTAGGATTGCAGTCACATTAGGTTCTCAGATAGGCAGTGAAGAAATAAAAGGCACTGTTGCCTAAAAGCCTCTTTTATGACATCCTAATTTGCACCGTTGAGGTCTTTGCTACTTCCCATTAACTATAAATGTAGCCATGGGTACTACACTGATGCCTTAGGGTTTTATGTTATGTTCCACAAATAGGTGAAATGAATCAGATCAAAACAGTGAAGTGCATGGAACTGGTAGTGTGTTCTGAGATATCTGAGAATATGACTTATATAGAGCATTTACACATTACTTTTGGGAATCTCAAAAGCCAACAGGGAAGCAGTTCAGCCCATGCAGTCATACAAAGTTTTGGCAAGCTCTGGAGAATACGGCAGAGGCCAGGGGAGTAAAATGAAAACATCACAAGAGCGATCTTATCCAGTGAGCACTGCAGTGCCAGAGCAAGTACTAAAATGGTGGAACTGATGTTAAAAAGTGAGGAAGAAAAGCAAATATCAAAATGCTGCAGAATGTGGCATCTTTAGGAAATCTTTAGTATGTTTACTTCGCTTAATTTTGAAGTGAGCAGAAGTTACAAATTTGGAGAGGACACACAGTCCACATTGAGAGAAGACCAGAAGCAATACAGGAAAGATCTCCTTCATAGCTTCAGTCAGGAAGAAGGTGAAGGAAACCTTCAGAGGACATGCTAGAAGTGACTGGCAAGGGATTGCTATTTAGGTTTCCTGACCACTGAGGACAGGGCTAAAAGGTTAGAGTAGGCAAACACAGATCTTCAAGTCCCATATGAAGGAAATTAGATCTAGGATTCGGCTTCCTACACAAGTGGTATATTTATAGAAATCTTGGTTTTATCAGTACAATTTTAATACTACATTGTGTAAATCAATTAGTCAAAAAGCCTTACTTGCAATGTAACATACCTACTTCAATATCATAGATTTGTTTTGAATTAACAGCTCCAGGGTACAATATGTAATTAAGAATACTCTGTGTGGATTTGCCTTGAGACTGTGAAGAGTTAACTCCCTCTATTGACTTTGGGCATGATTTCTTAGTTCATTTTCCTAGTATTGATTGGATTGGTATTTGATTTTGATGATTTCAGAAATTTTGCTGTTTGCATTAAAGTTGGCAATATTTTCCCCTTCCCTGCATCACCCACACTCCCCCACCTTTACTCTCAGCCAAAGACTGATCAAGAAAACACTCTTTATATGGAACATCGGTCTAAATCTTCTGCCTTAAGAGAATTATCCTCAGGAAAAAAAAGTAGAATACATAAAATTTTTCTGCCATCAAATATATGAATCACCACTAAACCTGTTAATTTTTTTTTAATTTCTGAGTCCACTCT
>NW_008237885.1:3191486-3220661 GCF_000691975.1 Corvus brachyrhynchos | reverse complement strand
CACTGTCAATAGCAGGAATGTTGCACCCAAGCAATATTCTTTTCACCTTTGCTGGGAGCTTCAGACCTCAGATGTTTTAGCACTGTGCCTAAAAAGCTGGTCTCCATTTCCCATTGGCATGATCTTACTTTTGCTGCTGCTGCCAAGGGCAGTACATAAGGGTCTTCATGGGTGTCTTGCTGGGCTCTCAAGAATCAGGGATCAAGGCTGAGCCCCTGGGAGCCCCTGGACTATGGACAGAGATCCCAGGGGAGGCTTGGTGTCCACAGAGACTCAGTGCCTACTTTCACTGCCATGAACATTCTCATTCTTCACAGAAGCTTCTCAGCCTGGCCAAACACTTCTCAAAATCTGTGTGATTCCTTTCAGCCACCCCTCACCACTGGCCACTCACTTGAGCTCTGCATCTGGTCTGCTGCCGCAGATTCCTACTTTGTTCCCAAGAAGGCAGAAAAAAGCTTGTTTGGCCTTCATGTTAGGGAAAGCAAAACTCAATTGTTTCTTGTGGTGCTGAAAAAAAGCCTTTTACTGACTTTAAAACTAATTGATCTGAATCATGAGTGATCACTTCAAGGTCTATTTTAAAATAAACAGTTTTCAGCAGGCTAGACACAAGTAAAGGATGAAAGGTTTCAAAAAAAAGTTCATCTTGATTGAACAAAACATCTATAATTTATAAAACACTTTGCTAGACAGGTTAAAGCCCTTGCTTGGGTGTTTCAGATGCCATTTGGCTATTAAATGATAAATACAAATGTCAAATTTTCCAAAAGTTCATTTGTTATTTTATAATATGTAAGCAGTCTTCCCTGAAAGCTTGGGAAAAAGCTCTTCACACTGTGAACAATTTCCTGGAGCAAAAATACTATGTCTCAGAAGAAAATTCTCAGCTTCCAAAATGTATCTATGGTCTCACTTTTACAGTATCCTACATTAATGATCCTAGATCAAATCAATAATTTTATAAAATCTGACCAAACAGTCCTTTGAAAGGTTCTGCTAGTGAGGAAGGGATATACTGGGACATAAATCCAAAGAAATCAATAGATAAATGACAAATCATTTCAAAGGGGCAAGCACTTCCTCTTAGAAGTCAGTCTAAAATCTATCTTTGGAAGGTTTTATTCCTTATTTTATGGGAGGAAGTATTGATTCCTTAGACAGTGCTAACCCACAGAATTCCCTGTTATCTCAAAATTGTTCTGTGATTTTGAGAGACATGTAAAAAAAAGCTGAAAATTCTAGTTGAGTAGGAGAACTAGCAATAAAATAATGATGGATCAAGTCTCAGAAAATAAAGCCTGATTCAGCTAAATTGAGTTAACAGCAGATGGGAACTTTTCTGGAGAAGATTTTCTGTGTAATTGGGAGCAAGAATCAAACCTCAATTGTGCAGCATCCTCAGTGTTGGCAATACTTGAGACAATCCACCTGGCATCTTTCTGCTACATTTGCCTAAAAGGAGATTAATCTGCTTTTTAAATGGATCACATTGTTCTGTTATCCCCACCTTTTCTTGAGTGAAGAAGCTTTACCATGGTATTAAGCTATATGGATATCCAGACATCTCATTGCCAATTAATCAGTGTTTCTGCACCTTAAGGGTTTACTTTGATATAAGTAGTGCTCTTTAGTATTGCGGTATATAGTGAAAGCTAACAAGTTCAGCTATAACATCACTTTTTCAGTCTTTCCCCATTGACCATCATCTGCAAACTCTTCACTTTATTCTTCTGTCTTTTCAGATGTTGTTTCAAAACAGTTTATTTCCTGCAAACTTAAAATTATATGGGTGAATATAGTACAATTCCAGAGACTGGGAGCTTCTGGAGGTATAATGCTTATTTTACACTGCATTCTTGGAGCATTTCTGTAACATCATGTTTATAGAATCATAGAATCAAGTAGTTTGACGTGAAAGAAATATTTAAAGATCAGCTATTCCAAACGTCCCCTGCCATGGCGAGGGACATCTTTCAGTAGATAAGGCTGCTCAAAACCTCATCCACCATGGCCTTGAATGCTTTCAGAGATGCAGCACCCACAACTTCTCTGGGCAACCTGTTGCAGCCTTTTACCATCCTCATCCTAAAAATGTCATCCTTATACGCAATTTAAATTCACCTTCTTTCAGCTTAAAACCATATCCTCTTGTCCTATCACTACACACCTGTCTTGTGGTGACTTTATGATGTGTATCCCATATCGCTGCCCTATGCCCAGAAATTAATTCTTGTGCCTTTCTATGCCTTTAAACTGAGCCTGAGAGGGGGAAGGAAAAACTGAGCAAAACTTTTTCAAAGCAGTTTGCAGCTTGTTCAAGGTCACACAGAGATAGCAACTTTTTCTTTTCCCAGCTGCGGCAGGGGAGCGAGGAAGCACCCGGCTTGCTGCTGCCCAGTCAGCTTTTGGCCAGTGGTTCAGCTGCTTTTTCTCCGGAGAGAGACTGAGAGTTGAACTTTTTTTCTTTCCCTGGAATTTTGGATTTTCTCCCTTTTCTGCTGGACTGCTTCAATATCAGAACACATCAGGAGGACTTTCCATCGGGCACAGAGGGCCTGGCCCTGGGCCAAGCCCCAGCTCTGAGGAGACCAAAGGGAGGACTCTGACACTTTCCCAGGTTTTTTCTCCACAGCAAGAGATTTTTAATATTTAGCATTATTTTCCTTTTCCTGTGTGTTTGTGAAATAAATAGTTTTTATCTCTTGCACTTTCCTTTGAGGAAAATTTATTTTTCCCCGAACCTGGTGGAGGAGGGGTGGTTATAGCCTGTCTTCTCACAGAGGATATATTTCTAAATTTGGCCAAACCGGCACAACCCTTAAAAAAAGGCCCTTTCCAGCTTTCTTGTTAGCCCCTTTTAGGTATTGCAAGGCTGCTCTAAGGTATCTATGGAGCCTTCTCTACCCGAGGCTGAACAATCCCAACTCTCTCAACCTGTCTGCATAGAAGATGTATTCCAGCCCTCTGACTCCTTTGTGTGGCCCTCCTCTGAAACCATTCAAATGACTCCATGTCTTTCTTGTACTGGAGAGCCCAGGACTGGATGCAATAAGTATTTAAGTTCAAAACAAACATTACTTTTTGTTCAGTTGCACAACCTGTATCTTGTGTGCCTCAGTTAGCTATTTTTAGGTATGGATATTGAAGTATGAGGTGGGCTGTTTAATGCTCTGTCTTGAAATATGATCAGGACACAAATGTACTACACCATCTGGCTTTGAAAATTCAAGCCTGGTTTTAAAAACTGTTGCCAAAACCACCGTGTGGTGCTATATAGTGCCACAGCCTCATTGTTTTTCTGCTATGGAACTTGCTTTCCCTGACTTGTAGAGCAGGAAGAGAGCAGACAGCTCACAGAGCTGCACCTTGCCTGTGATACTTGGAGGTGAATGAGGCTTCTGTGGAACGAATGCACAGAAGTACCAGACCACTGGGTGGATGGATCTAGTTCCAGATCTTTACACAGATTTCAGAGATTTTCCAGTTTCTGAAGGGTCAGAAATAGAGCAAGGATTTGGATGGGAGAAGAAACCACTAGGTAAAACTCCTCACCTTCTCAAAAAGGTTTTCAGAAGAAATATAAGTGGTTCTGAATGATTATTTCCAAGTTATACTATGAAATGCTTATAGATGTTGCAGCAGATCAGTGGATCCTAACAAGGATGAAATTAGAGCATTCTCCATTTTCTTGTTAACAGAGAAACTGAGCAGTGCAAAGTAGTTCTCTAGCTGATTTTTTCTTCCTTTTTTTTAAAATTTTGAATCAAAACCAGGTTTTTCATAACAATTCTCCATTTTTTATTGAATATATGTCTCTGCCTGTGAGAAGATTTTAAAAAACCACACATCATTAACTGAATTCCTATAGGAGTCAGCACCATATGATGTGTGAATGCTGAGCTGCAAAATGCATCCCATGAGCAGCAGAAAAATACATTCTTTCAGGTACCTTTGCCCCTGTTACCCACCTTGTTCAGATTCGTGTTTCTTGCACTGTGAGACTGGGCTCCCTAGGGCAGGTATTGACCTCTTCCTTGCAAAGTATCGGCAAGACATTCATTGAAAATTAAGTGAAAGGAGCATCTTTTTCCTTTCTTGTGGGATCAGTTTTACTTATGAGGAAACAGAGAAGTATCTGTGTTCTTTAACCAAAAAACCAAGTGTATTTCTGTGCTTGCCAACTCTTAAATAGAAACAGATTGAAAACAAGAAGAAAAATTAAACTGGTCTCCTCACATGTTTTTTTTTAAACATCATCCCAAAAGAAGCCATTCATTTTGGTATTTTTACCAGCATAACTCTTAACTTTTTCCTAAAAAAGTTGCTTATATTTAGTGTGTGGCTTGTCACATTTTTCATTACTGCAGAGGCAAGCCTATCCTCCATTAAAAGTCTGGGAAATCCTGTGTTATCAGATAAGGTAGATTATCACCAGTTGCAAACTGCAACATTTTCATCCTGTTTTAGGGTGGCAGTTTTCCTCAGAAAGCTTTTTGAAAGCATTAAATTCTCATTTGGATATACCTAGACAGATAGGTAAGGAGTTTTACCTTACCTGACAGTATCCTTTCCCAGTCTGCACAGTATTTGAGACTCTCAAAATAGGGTAGGACACAGCTCTGGTAAGATGTAGGTGAGAGAGCAGAGCTGGAACTCTGGGAAAATGTACCAGTGGCACTGCTGGGGGTCAGCTCATTGTAGCATCTGTAACTGGGAGTGTAGTGCCGTGCTACAGGCATATGCCCTTCAATCCCTACCAAACAGACATGGAACAGGCCAAGGAATCAAGGGAATAACCAGAAGGCAATAATCAGGCTCTGTTCTTTCTGCCCCTTATATTAATCCAACAGCAAATGGCTTCCATGTGCCTTTCCTATGGCAAAGTTTGAGCAGGAAAAAAAAGCCCCACAGCCTCTCTAAAGCATAACTGCATAAGTAATGATGTAGTTTTACTCACTACCTGTGGCTCTGCTCAGTCACCACTGAACTTTACAGCATCTTTTGTGTGTTCCTTAAAGGTTATGCTTTTTAGGGGTTCTTTTTAGCAAAATGAATTCCAAAGCAGGACCCCTTCCTCTGTCACCACTACTCCCAGTGGTGGAAAAATAGCAAAAGCCTGAAGCACATTCCTGCTCTTTCGTCCAGCCTCACCACTAACAAAATATGAAATTGTACCCTATGAGAAAATAATTCGGAATTTAGCGTAATAGAAGGAACTTGTTTCAGACCTTTAGTCAAAATTCTGCAGTTAAATGATTTTATGGGAAGTCTGTCATCTTTATTTTTACTTTTCTTAGTGTCTTTCTAATACAAGTGGAGTTTATCCCTGTGTGCTGATATTAACATATGTCAGTGGAAGTTATCAGTTGTTTTTGTCTCAGTACCCTGCACGCCAAATATTTTTCACTTCTAAGAAAAGCACAGCTCATCAGTTGCAGGACCCTGCATTTGCCTTTGCTGAATTTCAGATGGTTAAAGTGAATTAAAGTGGTGTCAGCAGTCTGTATTGCTAAATTTTTTTTTAATTCAAAGTGATAGGTAGTAATTTCTAATACTCTTTACCATAGCTAATAATAGTGATATTTAGGATTCAATTAAATACTTCAAGAAAGCGTGAATTTTCAGAAATACTGAACTCTACCATTCTGTAATTGGTAACAGTATAGATGTGGATAGAAACTGGAACTCTCCAATTAAGCATCTATTACATTTAATGCATCCTGTGGATAAAGGGAGAGTAATATTGTTTCACCTCTTTATTTTAGAAGGACTTTTGAAGTTATCACATAGGAGTCTTATAAATAAACAGCAGAAATACTGTCCAGTTTAAACCACTGTTATATGGACACAAAATTCGTGGAAAATTATTTTAGGAAAGAATGACTGTAACTCCTTGTCAGAGTAAAGAAATGTTTTGTGTGTTATCCAACGCTCTGCAATATTTTTCATTCATGACGGTGAAAGAAAGAACACCTTTATTAAATTTTCAGATGCTATGAAGCTCTAGGTGTGCAGATACT
Organism: Corvus brachyrhynchos; assembly: GCF_000691975.1. Lineage (NCBI taxonomy): Eukaryota > Metazoa > Chordata > Aves > Passeriformes > Corvidae > Corvus > Corvus brachyrhynchos. The sequence continues at coordinate 3,214,638 of NW_008237885.1, read as the reverse complement.
TTGGAAGATAAGATTTTTTTTTTGTAAAAATGTATCTGTTTTAGTAATGTGCTTAAGTAAAATACAAGTCATCGGTGCAACACATGAAAAAAACACGGTCCCCAGTCGTGGCATAACCAGAGACGTTTATTAAAAGAGTACATAGCTTCTATAATATTTTCACTATCAGGTAAGAAGAGCGTGAGCCTGGATAGCCAATAGTATAGTTGTTAATAAGCAAGCTAAGCAATAATATTAGTGATCAATTCCCTAATAGCAACATCAGACTTTTCTCCCAAAGATAAATAAATGCTTGTATAATAGCTCTCTCTGCAAACTACTGTGCACCTGCGACATATTATATTTTTAAAAATTTTGTTACATCTTTCCTGCTTTGACTGAATAGTCCTTTCTTTCTAACTAAATGCTTTTATTGTATGGTGACAGGGAAATCCTGTGATAAAAATGTAAACCAGGAAATAATGTGTTTTGCATAAAAGGACCTGAAGGTTATTATGGACTACAAAATGAACATTTGCCAACACTTATTGCAGCATTGTGAAGAAATAGGTTCTCTGTTGGGCCGTACAATCCGTAAAGCCACACAAACTTTTTGAAAATAACTTTCACTTTCTTTACTTCCCTTCCAATCATTTACTTTGAGCAATGATCCAAAGAAACATAGAATAAGATCTGATTGGAAGGAAAGTGTAGTCAAACCTCCTGCCTAAAGTAGACTCTCTGCAGTACTCTGCTTCTAACCAGCCTCCAGGTAAAGTGTGACCTATTAGCTCAGTCATCCAGGTATTGTTTTTATCGGCCTGGGTTTTCACTACTCTGAACCCAATAAGGTGCAATTTTAGGAATGGACATGAGCCAGATGGGCTTGGGAATATTGGGAACGAACAAGCTGTAGAAAATGTGACCTAAAGAAAGAAAATTAAATATTTGGGTTGCAGAATCAGAGAAGGAAAGCCTGGAAGTTGCTGTGATAAGAACTTTCAAATGTGTTATGGTAGCCCGCAGAGGAAATGTAGTGACGTTAGTGCAATCAAATTCAAAGGCCTTTTAGGAAAGGAAGGTGATTTCCACCACTACCCCCTGCCTGCTTCCTCCCCTCCCCCCCCCAAGTATGTCAATATATCAATAGATTTATTTTTCACACTTCTACTTTCATAAATTTCATTCATTCAACATGCTCTCATACCCTAAGTGGTCTGTTCAGGATCACTTGTGTGCAACAGAGAACAGGGTACAAGTCCTTATCCAGTCTTTGTTTTTCTCTATTTGGTGGCAACAAACCAATTTTTTAACAGATCTTTCATGCACTGTAGAAGTCAACAGCTGGATGGTCATTTCTCCCAGAATCTCACTTAACTCAGCTTCCCTAATTCTTAGGCCACTTTGCTGCCCATTGTATGTTTTCTCTTTATTGGTACACCAAGTTTTTCTGATGGGCTAAAAAGGAAAGGATTGATATCTATGATATGCTGTAACCTTGATGGCATCCTTCTGAAGCTCATGTGCAGGTTCTTTACTGATGAGATATCTGTTATCAATACGGGTCACTCTTACAACTCTGTGATGTGCAGTTTCTTTTGTTCTTTTTCAAACACGTATTTGCAGTCATACTTCACTCACGAAGACCTCCAGACTTCTCTGCATAAAATCTTGACAACAGGTAATGATAAAGTTGCATTTATACCCACTGTGGATAAGGCAAGAATTGATGGGCTTGAAGTTGCAGCAGGAAGAGCTAAACTATACATTAGGAAAAAAACCAAAAGCTTTCTAAAAAGGCAGCCTTAATCCAGATTGCTAGTGAGGTTGTACAACTCTATCACTGCAGGGTTTGAAAACCAGTTGTTATGGGTTGACCCTGGCTGGAATCTAAAGCCCTCACCCAATTGCTCACTCATTCACCTTTCAGTGGAATAGGGGAAAGAGACAGAAGGGTAAAACTGAGAATAACTTGTGAGTTTAATAAGGGAATGAAAATGAGTGGGGGAGTGCGGGGGGGGGGAACCTCACAAAACAGCAAGTGATGCAAGAGCCTGTTGGCGCACTCACTGGTGGAAACGGAGAAACAGAGAAAGCATTGACCTATGGAGACACTGATCAGCAATATCTAAAACACTGGGATGTGAAAAACACTGTTTTGGTCATGAATCCAAATCACAGTAGCATAGGGGCTGCCATGAAGTAAGCTGACTTTATCTCAGCCAGATCCAGTACATCACTTTACACAAATATATTCAAGAGATATTTTACATTTAGCTGTTCTTTCTTCAGGATGCAAAGATTGAAACAAACTAAGAGCAACACATAAAATCACAGGTACAACTTGGCTCACATCCACACAGCTAAATACTCTTACACCCAAAAGAGATGGTGGCTGTGCCCAAATTTATGGGAAATATTCCTGCCATAAGTTATCACCGGAGCTATGTCCAGGTATCATGTGGAACTGTAATAGCTGGCAAAGACCAAAACCATTAACAGGAACCATGTTAGAAATTAAATAGCGTGAATAGTCAGGGACTAAGCCTTTTACTTAATTGTATGGACACATCTTCAGAGTTCCTACCAAGCTGCTTTACTATGAATATAATGCATTGAAGTAAATATTTGTGTATTTTTACCTCTTTTGATAAAAACTAGGTGGGTTGAATAATTGTTCTTTTGCCAGAAGGAAGTTCTTTACCTTAATACTATGATAAATTGTACAGTGGTAACACATGGAATAAAATAGTATTCTGGAAACAATTGCTCATTAACAAAAAAGAAAGAGGAAGCAAAAAAAACCCTGGCAATCAGCTGTTTCTTTTTCACTCATATGGGAGACAAAGTATAAGTAATTTTTTATGTTCCCCCAAAAAAGTTTGTGCAGAAACAGTACAGCCCAGAATTCCTTCTAGTGGCATGTCTGTACCTCTGTGCATTCTGCAGGTAGTATTGACATGTACCTGGGAATTGTAGGAAAGAAATCCCCTCTATGCATCTGATATGAGATGATAATTACACAATGCTTCTTTAAGTGTAATTTTTTTTTAGGTATAGTAATTTCCTGCAACTTTCAGGGGGGAATTAAATTTTAATCTGTTCTAAATATTTTATCCATTGTGCCCATATATTTCTAGACAGTTCTGTTTGAAGGTTCAGACTGTTTTTGTTTCTAAAATGTCCTAATTTCACATAGTGAATAGGACATCAGTACAGCACATAGAAAAAAATAATATGCAGTACATTAACAAATAAGGTCTCTCCTCCTTTAACAAGTTAAGTAAATATATTTTTAAGCAGAGGATGTTTATAATATTTAAATATTTCTGTTGCATATCAAAGAATAATAGGTTTATCACACTCTATTAGTTTGGCACATGCATACATGCCATCAGTTTTCACTGATTACTTTAATCTCCAAAGTCTGTTTTCTTCGATTAACATGCAGATCTCTATGTAAACTAGTATACGACAGATTAATTAATGTAATTTCATCTGTAACTTTCTATATTTTGCCTATTTATATTTTGCAGTTTAAAAAAAATATACTCTGCTGAACCTTGTATTAAAATACAGCTTTCTATTTCCTTTGAAATTCATCTCCAGCTCACTTTAGGTCTGGTTCATCTATTGACTTTATAGGTGGTCTGTTGCTAGGAGAAAGCACACAAAGGAATTAAAACACTAGATATCATTATTTAAAGGCAACTTACTTATTTTAAATAGCAAAAGATTGTGTACTGCCTATGTGTCAGCTATGCCAGTAATATAAGTAAATATTCAGATCAATGCTCCTTAAATTTAAATTTCCTGTTATTTTATTTGGGACTTGATATTGTCTAGCGGAAATACCATTTAGTTATTTTTCTACACTTTTTTTAAATCTACTTTTCCATAATATGACTTTCACAAAGAAAGAAACATTAAGCCTCATTGAAAATGTTTGATTGTGTTAAAGTGACACATATTCCCTGTGGATCTAAAAGTGTACTTCACTAGCCCAACCACATAGTTTCTCATAGAAAATAATTGTTCCAGTAGTGTAAATGAAATTCAACTTGAAATTCACTAAAATTTTCTCAGATTTGCAGTTTTGTCAGCTTGAAATTTTTACTTTGCATGGACTTGTAGACCTTGATGAATTAAAAGCTGAGTGTAGTTTAAATAACTATTGGCAAAAGCAGAGGAAATAAGGATTGGTCCTGTTAACATTTCTCCTTTAGGGTACAGAAAGCCATGGAAACCATTGCATGTTGTTGAGAACTTTTGAAAGACAATTTTTTAAAAATTAAATGAACATGCAATAGGTTCCTTAGTGTGGATTTAAATACAGTTGTCTTAGAACTCCCAGCCACAAATTCCCATTTCTTGAGAGGACAACCTGTGACTTATGAGAGTGTCATTAGTAGCAAGTTCAGAAATTACTTCCATTACGTCAGGTTTTTAAGACTTTAACTCATTATATGCATTTTAATCTTGTTGGAAATGTAAAGTTTTCTTTGCTACTATCAAATATGACAATGGTGATTGCAAAAATGTAAGTATTCACAGACAAAGGCAGTCTATTTAATAGGTTAATTACCAGATTTATAGCTGTGACATACATATTGGTGCATAGAACCCAGTGTACATTTTGGGGTTGTAATACACAGCTGCATAAATTTATTTCATCTCTGTTCCAGTGGACATCAGTGGATTAGGTAATTTATGAGAGAAGATTAAAAATACGTTATTTCCCCCAAAGGTTTTGGAATTTTTCTACTTCTACAGATAAAACTGTAATTTCTCTTGGTGCCCACTTTTCTGAGAATCCATGCATTATTTACAGGAAATATTTTGTCTTTGTACTCCATCGTGATGCAGCTGTTCCTAAAAACTCTCTACACTTGTGGGGAGAGAGGATTACAGTAACAGAATCTGTAGGATCAATGCCTTAACTACATGCTTCACAGAAAACATGGTGTGGTTTTATATGAACACTTAAGCACCTGAAGCTCATGGTAGGGTCAGACACAGGTAGTAGTTAAAGCATAAACGTGAAAATAACCACAAGGAAATTAAAAAGGTAAGAGAGAAAAGGATAATAAAGCTGTGATATGTTCTGGTACCTTGGTATCTTGGAGCTTTGCTTGAGGAGTTGTTTAAACAATTTCTGGGGGAAAAAACCAAAACCGAAAAGCCAAAAAACCCACTCAATTACATCTGTATTAGTAAATTAAACTTCACAGGTCTGATTAGAAGATAAATATCAAGGAATTGTAAAGTCAGATGAGCAAACTCCTCCTCCTTTTTACTCCTAGAATAAAAAGGTGTCAATCATCCCTCATGTTGCGAACAGCCTGCCTTGCATTGTCTTATTCAAATGACTCCTAGGTTCTGTCTGGAAGTGTGGATCAAAATCATACCATGGAGTGTGCTAGCCATTAACTGAGGAGAGATAGATGCATGTCAGTAATCAGACCTGTGCTTTTGGTCTGCGTAAATTACTGCTATAAATGGAGCTTGGGGGATCACGAAAAGAAAGTGTGGAAGTAAGAAGATTACTAGATCATGTGAAGAATGTGAGATAAAGATACAAAAGTTTTCAGTACTTCAGTACAGTTTTCAGAGGTAATGACACAGGATAGGGTAAATTATTTGTTTCAGATATGCAGACTTAGTAGACCTTGATATTTGGTGTGTGTTAGTGCCTTCATATAAAGTAGATCACACAACTCAAGATACTACCTGAAGCAAACAAGTTCTTTGTGGGAAAAGGAGGAGTAAAAACTTCTGCAGTTAGGGGAGGATTTGATTTACAGCCCTGGAAGAAGCTAGGTCTGGCATAATTGTCAGAGATTTATAGAACTTAAGCAAGAGAATCACAAACCTATGTTTCTATAGTTATAAGTAAAAATAAGTATTGAGGGTTACGGTGACAAGTTTTAAGTTTAATAATGTGATTTTATAGGTTAAGAATTTAGATGTTGTAAAAGAAATCTCTGTGTGTACGTGACTTAACAAGCCATTGGTTAAGATACAGCTGCACTGCAGTGAGAAGTACCACAGGTGATAGGTCATGAAGTCAAAACAAAGTTTTGTTTTAAGTGCTTATTGGATTAGAAAGTTATAAATTACCATGTAACCTTCTGTCTTGTGACTATTCACATTATTGTAATTTACTGCAAATCCCATGCCTCGAGACTGATGCCTTATTTGTTATTTTAAGCAATAAATCCTGAGTAATTGCATAGTCCCATCTCTCTTAATTGCATAATCTGACAGGATACGTGGAGATTGGGATCCAATAGTTCTTTATTTTAACAAACCTTCAACCCTTTCAGAAGGAAGAGTTTGTTTCATACAGCAGATATTAAAAACCTTTTCTTCTCTACTGATGTCACCTGGATTTCATTGGATTGCTTGATAATCCTTTTTTTCTTTTTTTTTTTTCTGCTATGTTCATTTGCTCTTAACTCCTAACAGTACACAACGTACTGTGTTCCCAGAGAGCAACATAAAGGAATGTATGTTGCTGTACAAAGTTATTCAGGGTCCCTCAACCTAATCTACTTTACTTATCATGTGTCTCCATTGACTAATAGTAGATGCTTAAGGAAGGATTTACAAAAACAACAAGACTAAAATGGTCATTGATCATTTCCTGGAATATTTTCCCAGTTCTTGTCAGTCAGCAGCTCGGGGGTTTCTTGAGACAGAAGTTGTTGCTATCAGTAGTTAGCAAAACATTAATATACTTTCATTTAGATGTCTCCATGCAACTGCTTAGCTATGAGCTACATGTCTAAGCTTTAATTATAGGTAATGGACTGAAATATAGTTAATGAACTGTCTAGTCAAGACAGTCAATAGAACCTCAAGAGAGATTCAGTTCATGCTAAAGTAAACATCCAGTACATAAGCATGAATGCCTGGTATACTTGAAGTACCCAAGTTTATCTCACTGGCTCTGGTCAAGAAAGGAAAGGCCTTATTCAGGTTTAACATTCACAAGTTTCTAGGATGTCTGAGACAGCACAAAATTTCAAAGTTAAAGCAAATAAGCTGAGGCTTTTCTATTTTATAGTTCCAGCTGAACTTTCCTGCAGCAGTTTTACACAGCTGTGTCTTGAACTTTAGTAATTCATGTAGTCCACAGCACCCCATTATCCCATGGCATATATGTGTTGTGCGAGGACATATTTGCTTTTTTTCCTTCTTTCCTCACCCACCTTTTGTTTGTTTGTTTGTTTTGGGGTTATTTTTGTTGGGTTTTTGTTTCTGTTTCTTCTTACTATGTTTTGCATCTAAAACCTCTTTTTCAGCAGGATGATTGAACCTTTGCTATTTATTTAATTAACAATAATTTTGTAGACTGCCTTATTTTCTAGTGAGCTCTCCAGCTAGTAGGGCTACACAAGGATAACCACATCTAGAGCACCCCAGACACAATTTTTTTTATAAACTTTGAAGGACATCTTGCAAGTTCAGTTACAATTTCCCATATAACTTAGTAGTCCAAAAACTCTGCTTATTCAGTCTTGGTCAATTTCCCACTGCTTGATTTTTGAGACTTTATTGTCTTGCCAAATTCTAACTGTCTTGGGATCTTTTACTTTTTGAGACAGTCCTCTATATTGTCTCATGCACTGTCTACTGTCTGCCTTGAATGAAGCTACTTTCCTTTTAAACACACATTTAAGTGCTTTTCTGAAATGATGCCCAAATGGCTAGTCTTCTCAACCAACATGTTTTCTTTGTCTAATTCTGTTCTCTCACTTTATTTTTTTTCAATAAAAACTTCATTACATTCACAAGTGTTAAAGATAAAAATACATTTTAAATTAAACTGAAAATAAATTAAGTTTTTACTAAAATATTTGGCATAGATTAAACAAAAGTTTTGGAACCCATGCATCTTTTGTGGTAATTCAAACTAAGCAAAAAGTTTTGTCCTGACTCTTTAAAGAAGCATGTATCTTGAGAACAAGGGATTGACTTTCCTGAAAGAAAAAATATTCTGGACAGCAAAACTTAATGAAATTAACTCAGGCAAAACATTTGTCATGCTCATGAAACCTTGTTTTCAGGTAGTTAAAAAACTCAAAGCAAAAGTTGAACCTTTAAAACCATGAAACCTCTAATGAAGAGGAAAAGAGAAGTTAAAAATTCAGAAAATCACTGCTGCCAAGTTTTGTACAGATCTAGTAAGAATTCATGCTGTCCTTTGGATGCCTACACCTCAAACTCCAAAAAATATTTTTGGAATAGACTATTTTAGTTGGAAGAGACCTACACTGATCGTCAGCACTTCTTTCTCCCCTTCCCCTCCGCAGGAAGCTGTAGAGAGCAATGAGGTCACCCCTCAACCTCTGTCTGTCCAAACTGGACAAGCCCAAACTTCTCAGCTACTCCTCACAGGACATTCTTTCCAGCCCTTTTGCCAGTTTTGTTGACTTCCTCTGGACATTTTCAAGGACCTTCACATTCTTCTTTAATGGTGGGGCCCTGCGCTGGCACTCCAGGTGAGGCCGCATCAATGCTGAATACAGAGGGATGATCACTTCTTTTGACCATCTGGTCATGCTGTGTTTGATGCACCCCAGGCTGTGGTTTTCCATCTTGGCTGCCAGAGCACATATTTTCTCTTGCTGACTAAATATCTGAATTGTTGCAATGAGCACAGAGCCATTTCATTCATGTTCATGTACACAGACTTAAAAAAAATAAAGAAACACATAAAAAGGATAAAATATATTTCAAATGAAAAATACCTTATGAAATTATTACTCTGTGTTGCCTAAAGAAAAAAAAAAAACAAATGAGACATCAAGAGTAAATGCCATGTATATAAATATGTATATATGTATATAGAAGTATGCATAGATACATGTACATATGTATGTATACATGCACATACGTACATATATACATACATATTTAGGTACATATATTTAAGTAGCTAGGTAGGTACCAAAAAATCTCATTGCCAAGAGAGACAAAGAGGCTTCTTTTTATTAAATCTGGGTATTTTTTTTATTCACCTTCCTCTGTGGAGTAAAAACTTGGAGAATACTAAGGGCCCTTCACAAGAAGTACTCTTTACCATGAAGAGGCAGAAAGCCTTAGAGATAGATCTTGCCTGGCATTTTGAACCAAAACTTTTCAGAAAATAATGTACAGCAAAGTGTAATGAATAAATCCTTTAGTCTCAAATGAGATATTCCCTTGACCAATGCTGAATAGATTTGTCACCTAACATTTTCTTGTTGTAGCACTGAAATCAATATAAACACTTTTCATTCACATAAGTGTCTAAATTTAGCAGGAAAAATGTAGTTCACTTTAACTGGAAGTATTTTACTTTAGATTTCCACATGCAAATCTGATTCTTCTGGATGAATAAAACTGAGAATAAATGCATTTTTCATATGTCTAGGACAAGATTATAAAAGCAATAAATCACAGAAACTCTGAGCAGCTGCAAAATATCCATTACAGTATATAAAGACCTGTTTTCCATTCAATTTTGAATATTTTTGTCTTTGATGACACAGAATTGTGATTAGCCATAGTTTTGAAGAGTACCCTCAGTAAATGAGCAGAGAAAGTTGGCAGCAAGGGCTTGAAATATTTGATAAATAGTAGAGGTTCCTCCATTCAAGTATATGACTGGGGCAGATTGAGAAGTATTTTAGACTTTCAGAACAGAAAAGATTGATTAAAAGAATAATGTACTTTTCCAAAACACTAACCAAATATTCAAGCCACAGTGTACATAAAAATATTAAATTAGGAGTTCTTCTAGTCTCCTATTTCTCCTATAGCCTTCTATTTCATCTTCTGAATACTAAGACAATAACAAGTAGAAAACCCATACAAATTTAGGGAAACCTTTATTATAAGTGCGCAAGTTTCCTTCCATGAAAGTTCTGTGCACTTTTCATCCTCATAAGAGATGAAGTTGTATTATTGAGAGTAATACATCAAACCACACTAAATTTTTGAACACTTATTATTACTGTTCCATGAAGGCGGACTAGAGTATAGAAAAAGAAAATTTGTGTAGCATTATTTTTTTCCAATTCTCCATCTGGGACAATCTTTGTCTTTTTTTCATTCCTGTAGCATTAGAGATGTAACAAAGTATGACGCCATCATTCTAAAGCCATGGGAAAGAATGCTGTGTTGATTAACTCATCTTGGTGGCTGATAATGAAAGATGTTTTCCTGTTTCTCGGTTTTGTGTTGAAGGTCTAATCTTGGGAATATCATCATATCTATTTACTACTGCTCTGTAGTTTGTAGTTTTACTTTGTTTTTGTAGCTCATTTTTTTAAAATCTTTGCAGTAAAATGTTTTATATTCCATTACTTAGATTTAATATCAGCTTCGTTTAAAATTTTATCAATTTTTACTGGAATTTTTTCAGATTATGAACCTGCTTAGAAATAGCAAGACTATGAGAATTAGTCCCTGTAATTTCACTATGAATGTTAAGATGTTGTGGCCATAGGAATCTGTTGCTATATGAGGTTTAGCTGCAACAGTATTGCTCATGTTGACTGTTTTACCACTCTGCTCCTGAGAGAAATGCAATCATAATCTAGTTTCTTCCAAATGTGCTGATATTTCAGCCTGTGACTTGTTTCCAGGACAGGCTGACCAGTTAGGAAGATGAAAAATTATTACTTCTCTTTCTGGAAAAATATCAGTCAGTGTGACAGGGTAAATGATAGTTTGCATATGAGAAGTTACTTTTTTCTATGTTAAGGCAGGTTTCATACCACTACTTTTGAAGAGCAATATGAAAACCATAAACCAATTAAAATGGGCATGAAATACTTTCATTAGTTTTCTGAAATATATCATTCAAATACTTCTTTTAATTTAATTTTATTTTAAATTTTATTTAAGAAATTAAGCATTCCTCAAGCTGTAATAAATATCAGAAACTAGGTGATTTATTTATGGAAGTGTGCTACCTCCGATCATTTTATGGGAAATCTAACTTTATCATCCATATTACTTTCTGAAAAGCGTGTTTGAAGATTTGCCGCGTTGCCTTGGTTGTGATAAGGACATTTTCCATGGTAAATGCTATTGTTGAAAGTATGATAGAAACTGTATCACTGGAGTTTCATAATGGTTTAGAAGAAAGACAGAAATTGGAACAATATTTTACAGATTAGAGCCCTGTATAGGCTGATGGATGCTAAGCTTCAAGTCTCTGTTGTATTTAGGGCAGATAAATGAACTTGGCTTTACCTCTTTCCAAATAATCTACCTATTTATATTTGTCCTGGCATTTATGCTCTTGATGCATTTTTGTGGAAAAAAAAAAAAACAAATAAACAAAGCGTAGAATCAAAGAACAAAGAATCATGGAATCATTTAGGTAGGCGAAGACTCTTAAGTTCATTGAGTCCAGTTAACCCAGCACCGCCAAGTCCACCACTAAACCGCGTCTCAGAGCGACACATCTACATGTCCATTAAATATCCCCAGGGATGTTGACTCAACCACTTTCCTGGGCAACCTGTTCCAACGCTTGACAACCCTTCCTGTGAGGAAATTTTTTCCAGTATCCAATCTCAACCACCTGGTGCAAATGGAAGCTATTTTCTCTCCTCCTAGCACTCATAACCTAGGAGAGGAAACTAACCTCCATCTCACAACTTCCTTTCAGGTAATTACAGAATCATTTAATTTGGAAAAGACCTCTAAGATCATCAAATCCAACCTTTGACTGATCACCACCTTGTCAATGAGACCATAGCACTAAGTGCCATGCCCAGTTTTTTCTTGAACAGCTCCAGGGATAGTGACTCCACCCCACCCCAGGCAGTTTGTTCCAATGCTTAAGAACCATTTTTGTGAAGAAATTCCTTCTGACACTCAACCTGAACCTCTCCCGACCCAGTTTAAGATTTATGTCTTCTTGTTCTGTCACGAGCTGGGAGAAGAGGATGTCCCCCGCCAGGCTACAACCTCTTTTCAGGCATTGCAGAGAGTGATAAGTTCCCCTCTGACTCTCCTTCAGGTTAAGCAACCCCAGCTCCCTCATAAGTCCCTTGTCATAGGACTTACACTCCAGACCCTTCACCAGCTCTGTTGCTCTTCTCTGGACTCACTCCAGCACCTCTTGAAGTGAGGGACCCAAAATTGGACATAGTACTCAAGGTGTGGCCTCACCAGTGTTGAGTACAGGGGAAGAATCACTGCCCTGGTCCTGCTGGCCACACTATTTCTTATGCAAGCCAGGATGTCATTGGCCTTCTGGCCTCCTGAGCACACGCTGGCTCATGTTCAGTGGTTGTCAACTGGCATCCCCAGGTCCTTTTCTGCTGGGCCTCTTCCCAGCCACTCTGACCCAAATCCATAGTATTGCACTGGCTTGTTGTTGACCCAGGGGCAGGGTCCAACACAGCCTTGTTGAACCCCATACAATTGGCTTGGCCCCAAGACCTTTATAGTTTTTTCATAGCACAGTAAAGAAAAAATTATAAATCTGGAATTTTTTTTTAACAGAATATTCTGGTGGTAGAGACTGCCCTACTTACTTTTTTGGTCCACCTTGAGTGTTTAGCCAGATTTTTAGACATTAGTTGCCTTAAGTCTGTTCTGTCTGTAGGGGAGAGTTACTGCGTATTTTATAAACCTATCCTTAGATTTCTTTTCTCCTAAAGTAACAGACTCAGTTGGATTGCAATGAGCAATTATTCCTCCTCACTGAGTTTAGAAAAAGGCTCTTGTCCAATTTCTGCTGTTGGCAGACAGTGTCCAATTCAGGCTTTCCGTCACAATTACAAGCATTCAAACTGGGTGCATTTTTTCAGGCAGATCGGTGTCATTAATTGTCACCTTGCAATGGCACATAAGGAACTGTTACAAAAGGCACATAACAGAGGAGATTGATTCGTACAACTACAAAGGAACTTCCAAATTTCAAATCTGATACAACATCTAAGTCTTTAGGATTCTTTGCACTTGACATGCATGTCTGACAAATTAGTCAGATCAGTACTAATGTAAGCATAGTTTTCCTTAATTTCTGAGCATGTTTCATTGTTAAAAATAAACTTGAATTATTTATTAGAAATGAAAACTTGAGAAGCACCTTTGTAGTAAGTTGTATATACAAGTGATTACTTATTCAGGATTGGTAACACTACTTATCCTTGCAATGATGGACAACTTTAACCGAATTTGTGCAGAGAGAAAAAGAGCAGCATGTGAATTTGAACTTAAAAAAACTCTTGGGTTAGATAATAAGGCTTTGTCTATATCCATAAACTAAATGTGCACAGGACTCTTAAATAGCCCTAAAGTCAACAGGACAGAAAAATCTAAGCCCTTTTTCCCTCCAAGAAAGGGTGACCAGATCCAAAACAACAATTTCTTGCATGTCTCTGCTTCATGATACCCTACAGCCTGTGACTGGAAATGGGTTTGGAGAGACCATTGGTCATAGACCATTATGACAATTCAGAATTGCAAATCATCTCCTTTCAGTAGCCTAAAACCCTCCCTCACAGTGCTTAATTAGAAACAAAGATGTAATAAATCAATTCAGCCGAATTTACTTTGATTCTTACTTTTTTTTTTTTTTAACTGGTGGACTTTTCAGTCAGATATTAATGCTCTAACATTTTTGATTTTTTGCATTTTGCATTTGGGTTTTTTTGGTCTTAAAAATAAGTTGAAGAAAGTACTCCAGAACAAAAAGAATTCCTGTAGCTGTTTTCCCTCATTTTTCATACAGGTACGTACAATGACTATCAGTGGGTCTTGAAGTGAGTCTTGAAGTGGGTCTGCAAAAACTCTGCTGTTTCAACTGAAAGATAAAATGAGAATGAAGTTAAAAAATTCACTAAAGCAGCTGTTACACAATCCCACTGTGTCTCCAATTCCAGAATATAAGTCTCCTTTCTATTTTTGGTTTTGGTACTTATTTAACTCAGTGGTAAATTATTTTGGTTGCTCTCTCTTTTCAATAATTTTCTGCAGTTTCAAAAATTAACTCCTTTTTAAAGTATTACTCTTTTAGTTTCTGCCTTGTTCCCACTCTTTCACCTCTTCCTTTCTTCATGTCAAGGTCAATTTGCCCCACCAGCTGATCTACTCATTTTCATCAGATTCAACCCTATCATAGTTTGCTGAGCTACTTTCTTCATTCACCAACCTGATTTTCGTGTCAGTCCCACCATCCCCCTTGTCACTTTGTTCTTTGAACTGAATGGTTTTTTTCAGGCAAAATTTCCAGTTCTCCCTGTATTTTCTTCATGTTCTAAGTTCTTCCTTCCCCTTCCCTAGTCTCACCGTCTTTATAGAAGCAAATTAAACCAGTGAGTTCCCTTCTCAACATGATATTTGTTTCCACAGCATTTGAACCAGATTTTGTCTCTGCCACAAATTTAGGCTGTCTATGCCACACTGTCATAGAGGGAAGGCCACCCTTGTTTTCACTGATAGTGCTCTAAGAATAGCAGTTTTGGGACAAAGTCTAGAGGAAAGTTTTGAACTTGTGCCCATGTTAAACAGGAAGCAAGGTCAGTTACCTGACTGTAATGCAGGGAGAGTTTAGGCATAACAAGGAGAACTGGAGAAGAATGGATTCTTCAGAAATATTAAGGAAGAAAATCACTTTTCTACTACATAAGAGTACTCAAAACTATGTAACTGGTCATAGTTACAGATTTTGCAGTGGGAAAATTAAAAAAAAAAATGCAAGTCACTAAAAGTCTATTTCTTTAGCCAGTGAAACCCCTTCATAATCAAAATTGACTGATGATCCCACAAGACCAGATGTAAATGAAAAAGGTGCAAATGTTTGGGAATCAACATATATCTTATTGGGTTTCTCTTTCACACATATTCAAATAATATTGTCTGAGTATTTACAAATTAATAATTGAATTTGACTTCATTTTACAGTAAATACTCCAAGATTTTTGGGTATAAATAACCCAATTCTGGCAAGAATGAATCTTTTCACTGTTAATGACTGGTCCAGAAAGCCTTAATTACAGAAGATGTTGCCAACACCAATGAATATCTGATGGCAGAAAATACTAAGCTCTTTTCAAGATAGATATTTATATTCTAGAATTATTCAGGATACACGGTCTTATTTGATAAGTATTCAAGAAAGAAACTTTTTCTCAGTTTTAATAAATATCTGAAATGTGATATCTCAATAAAGGCATTCTGTTAAAATGAGATGTACACTTAAAATCAGCATGATTCTAGTAAAATAGTGTTCAAGACAGTGGAAAATGAAATAACTTTCACCCCCTGCAGAGATTAAATTTACAGGAAATATTGAAGAAAATACTATAAACACAGGTTTGACCTGTGTGTAAAAGCAATTGGAGCAGAAATTAAAGATGCTCACTTTGTTCCTATTGGTCCTACTATCCACTGTTCTTGATGCACACAATATTTTTACATGCAGTATAGAGGAAGAAAGCAGGAAGTAAATTGGTTACTGTAATAGATGTATCACAATGTACTTAAAAAAAAAGAAAAGGAAAAACAGATGTTTCATGTGCAGGTATAAAATTCATAATAATAATAAAACTATCAAAGATGTGCAATGAAGTGTAGATTAAAGAGCACAATCTTGTCATTACAACATATGTTCTGAAGTTTCATGAAATAGGATGGTTTAACTAGACATGTTCTCATGAAAACGAGGAGAGTGAAAAGACCTGCAAAAGAAATGGTTTTTTATGTTCTGAAAGGTACAACCTGTAGAAGGGGATGAATGTAGCATTAATGTGCTGTAGGAGTTGTAGAGTTGGACTGATGCCCTAGCATCCATTATCCAGCTCTCTGCAACTGAAAGTCACTTTGATTGAAGGTCATTTTGACCAAGACGCGGGTCTTAACACTTCTTGGAATTCGTTCTGGTAGAAACAGCGCCAATTCTGTTAAACATAATTTTATTTTGATTAACACTAAAATGAAAGGACTTCCTTCAAATATCTCATTCTTTTCCAGACTTTTTTTGGATTGGAATAATTTCAGTTACAGATGGAATGAGCAGTCCCTGATTATTGTGCCTAAAAACATGTCCTCATGTACTTCTGTGCTAACTAGACACAATATAGTTGTCTAGAAAACAATTACTTAACAGGTAATGGTATTGGGATAAAATCCAGATGTCAGTAACATATGTACGTCATAATGTCATTTTTCATTTTATCACCATCACACACCACTTAGGAAGTGGCAACAAAAGCTGAGTTTCTAACTAATATCAGTGAATAACTGTAACAGTGTGATGTGTGATTTATAGCAACCGATCATAAACCATAGACATAGAAAAATTATATGCATACATTGCAATCCAAGAATGAGAAAAATATGAGCTAAAAAGATATGAAAGAGAATGGTTTTGTTATGTATGAAAAGTCATATATTCAGTCTTCTTGTATGCACTTCCATATGAATGCAAGTGAATATCTTCAAATTATGACACAATCTGAAAAATGAAGAAAAATAGGTACTCACTTTAGCAATTTCAGACAACCAGCATATTATCTTCTTTCATGACTTAGCAAATGCTTCATCAACATCCATTGTAATCCCATTTATGAAAGCTAAGTACAGCAGCAGTCAGACAATCACCAGAACTGCACATTCTCCCTGACAGATACTGGATCTGATAGACTTGGAAGAAATTTAGAAACATTTTGCTTCTGATATTTGGATATTCATCTGGATGATACATGGCTTTGTTTCAATTTTGTCATTCAAAGAAATTGATTTGTCCACAGGCAAAGAGCAAGCCTAATTATAAACTGATCATGTCAGAGAGCAGGAATATCTATGATACCTCTAAATATTGGTAAACAGAGATGGACCATACAGTGCCAAGATGACAACCCAAACCAATTTTGATTGACACCAGAATGGAAGACAATAACAGTGGGATTCTTCTATGTCTATACTGATAGGTACATAACATCTTCCAAGGTACATGAGATTATCCAAGACAGGAGGCCAATAGGTACAACACAGATCTCACAGAATGTCACCATTCTTCTCAACTGACAGTAAGTAGCTAAGCAAGATACCTGGAAGTGCCTGAAACAGTCCTTACTAAATGTAAGCAACTGAATTACATATGTGTCTGCATTCAGCAGATGAGTGGTTTTGCTGGTCTGCCAGACAGGTAGTTCCACAGTTGAGATGCACAGAATAACAGAAAGGCCTTAGGAACTTGTTTATTCCCCAAGGCAATTCATCCCTTACCCTAGTTTCTCCCATGAAGTGTGGTCCTACATGCCAGGATTTTTCCACAGTACTGTGCAAAATGCCTCCCACTGTAGCTTGCTGGTCTATGCATCAAGGTCTCTATTGCAAAAACACATGAGGAATGTGGAAATCCATAATCTGTTTTGTTCTGTTCTGAGCTCCATTTAGAATCCATGTCCCATCAACTCCACCACCATTCTTTCTATCTGCAACAGCCTGCTTGGAAAAATTAAAGTACTGCTTATGAAATATCAATACTCACAAAATGGCAGAGAGTGAGTGTACAAGCACATGTACTAGGGGAAAAAAAAAAAAAAAAACAAACCAAAAAAACCACAAAACCACCTAGCAATGAATTGCAGAGAAACAGTAGAGCTGGAGCAGATAGAAAAGCATGTATAAATGTAAAGCATGTATCATGTTCGGGTTCAAATGGATGAATCACCAAGAGGATTGCTTAAAAGCACTAAGTCTGGTATCTTTGTGCAGGAATTTTGAGAGCTGAAAGCTCCTCTTGCTAGAGAAGTCTGGCAGAAAAGTACATCCTACTCTTTGGCATCGAGTTGCAAAAACTTAAAATAATTTCTGAAGATTCTATTAATTCTAATTAATCTAATTGATTTCTAGTTGTCAATCATTCCCCTTTTTTTTGACCTATTATTTCACTCTATTCAGCCCCAGATATGCCCACAAGAATGTGTTTATTTGAACGAGGATTTCCTTCTTATCTAGGAACTTTGCCCTACTGCATATGCTGACACTTCATTTCTTCTTATTGCATTGACTGGCCATCACGGTCTTTCTCTAGTGTCTCTGTAAGTCTGAGAGATGATAAAAAAAATCTCCTGCACTGAGAAGAAATGCTTCAAGAAGTTGTTTTCTCATCTGGATTCTTGGACAACCTGCAAATCAACACTAATCAGGAACGTTACTGGGTGGTGGAATTCAGAGATTAATATTGGTAAATTGTTTGAACAGTACTTAAAATATATTTAGCCTGTACCAAACTTTTCCAATAAATTCACAGGTATTAGGTTTGGTGTGCTGTGCTGGAAATGCAGGAGTTACAGGTGTCATGGGAGAGACCTGTGGACATGTGAGGCTAGAAATTATGCACGTAATGCTGGGCTTTTTTGTAGATGCACACCTCTTCCAGCTTAGTAGCTTCAATTTATTATTTTTGCTCTGTTACAGGGCCTTCTTTTGGAAACTTGTCCACCTTAGCCTGCAATTGCCTGCATTTTATTCAGCAATTGCTTTAAAAACAGTGGCCTGTAGTCAAGGCTCCAAGGCAACTTTACCGTTCACACTACCTTCATTATTGGTTGTAAAGGTGCCTTCAATGCTCAGGAGCTCTAGGCAAAATTGAACCTATAATTTGGGATAATTTTAAAGTTGTGAAGTTCTGAAATTTTCAACTGTTCAGCTGTCTCCCCTTATTTGTACAATTTTTGTAGTGTGGATGGACTCCTGTCCCCATTATAAACCTGGCACAGACTAGCCAGCCTCTGATTACATCTGTACAGAGAAGCTCGGCAGCAAGCACACGGGTACCTTACCAGATTTCATCTGTAAGTATTTGAAAGCCTATCTTCTTCAACAAAAACCAACAAACAAACAAACACAAACAAAACAACCAACCAACCAGCCAGAAACCCAACCTCAAAGCAAACAAAAATGTAGCACTTTTTTAAGCTGAAAAACTATTAAACTTGTATTCCAGTTTAAGTGGGGTTTATATCCACTTTCATTCACAACTGAAACAAATGGAAAAAACTTTACCCAAATGTCTTAATTTTTCAGACAGGTATATAATTTGCCTAATGTACATGGGTAGTCCCAGAAGGCAAGTTATACATAGATTTACACAATTACCTGGATTAAATATTAGAAATCCCTCCTGCCCTGAGAATTTTCCTCCAGATGCTCCGACATAATTACATTCAGTTGAAAGTATCTGTAGTTGTACTGTTGGATAAATTGGTTTATTGCCTACTTTGAAATCATTGAATATTGTTCCTGTTTCTTCCTCTGTGTGAATCCTTAATTTTATATTCCTTCTTGCCAGAAACAAATTGAAATAGATGTGCTGAATACATGGATATGAAGCAGTCTGCCCAGTAATAATTGCCTCATGACAGTTTTGAATTCTTCCAGTTCTTCTCCCTTTGGGATGCTTTAGTGGTTTGGATAGCATTCATAAGAGAGAGACAAAGTACTGTCTCGAGCTAGATATTATTAGCGCAGACTTGATAAAATATAAACATTTTTGAAACAATTGTTTTCTGAATAATTAAGTGGATTCTGAAAACTTCCAAACATTACTGATTTTTACTACACTTTACAGTTTTTAAAAGATCATAAAAGAATTCCAGTCTTGGAGAAAAGTCGGCTTTGTACTGACACAGGAAATATTTCAAGAGCAGAAGATATTCAAGTTCTTTTTAATATACTGTTTTTCAGTATTATCCATCCATAAATAATTACATAAATGGTGCATATAAATAAAAGTTTTCTTAAAGTAACTTTTCAGCTTTTCTTTACATTTTGCAGAAATAATATAGTCAGGAAATTCTCTTGTTTAGATTTCAATATAAAACAAAATGCAAACAGTCTCTAAATAAGTAAATAAACAAATACCAGCTGTTAATAATTCTTGTACATCTACTAGTCATTGTTGTGCAAAAAGGAATAAATTTGGCAAAGAACTACAAAACAGATTCAACAGAGAAATTTTTTTTAAACTCTCTTGAAAAAACAACTTTTCTGTTTCACTAAGCAAGCTTTGCTAAAACTTCTGCATTTTCACATTTAGTGCTTGGAGATAGCCAGTATATCATTGACTTTGTAAATCCAGTCTTGCCATCAATGGTACTCAAAAGCGGACATAATCCGTTTTATGGCGTACTTAATGGCACATGCTTTGCTTTCCTTGTCTTTCTGTGAATGCGAAGGGACCACTGGGCTAGGATTTCTGGGTATTTAGTCTCCTGAGTGTCATGCAAATATGTTTGGGCAGTACGTCCCAAAATAGCTGTACTGCATCTCTATGGGGACAATGTTGTAAGGGGGTAGCCATAATTAAACCAAGCAATGTGAACATGAGCAAACTAGGTTACCATGCTAACCTTGCACCTTCTCAACATATAGCATCTTTAATACTAACCTTGATTTTATAGCCATTTTATTCCTTTTTGTTGTTGATGTTGTTTTAATAAAGAAGGTAGTTATTTCTTTCTCCTTCAAAATATCTGGAAATATTCCTGGGAATTCTAAAATAATTAATTATGTATTAGCATAATGAGTCTTCTTAAGCCAAATGATCACCTCTAGTTGCATTTCAATTTGAGCCAAATGTTCCAGAAAACCTGGACTACATTATAAATCACAGTTACGCTGGGACCACATTATACTGGAAAAGATATTTTAAAAGAAATAATAAATCACATACCTTCTGTTATACAAGCTGAAAATGTGGTTTAGAAGATTCAGATTTGGGTAGCTGTGTTTTCTTCCTTCATAATCACTCCACAGGGCAAAAATGCTGAGTGCAGCCTAGCTGTAATTTTAATATTGTTATTGAACATTTAGACCATGAACTATTTTAAGATACTCCTTTAAAGGTAGACAGAAGAGTGTAGAACAGTGACACAATAGTGATGGAGGAAGGCTTCTCATATTTAATCATCTTTTTCTCAGGTTCTTATCACCAATAAAGAACCTGAAAAATCACCTGCACTCCCAGAGGCACAATATCTTTCCAGGGAAAGTATTTGCACAGAGGAACACTTTGAAAAATGTCATCTGAATACAAAGCATGGGGAAGAGACAAGGTACAGAATTTCTAGTGCCTAGGTTGTGCTTGGGGACTTGGACAGTGCTGAGTGTAGTGCTTCAGGTAAGTGTCTGTCAGCATTCAGCCAGTAAAGCCTTATTTTCATGAATTTATCTCTTTAGAACTTACGAATTCCTTTTTATACGAAAGTGCTCCTGACAAAACAGTCTCTTATGATAAGAAATATCTTTGAAATATGATTGTCACTTGCAAATTATAAAAGTTCAACAAAACATGGCAAAATGCATAAATGTAAGAAATTTATAAATGTAAAAAATAAATTTTGAAAATGTGTCCATTGTTTTCAATTTTAAAAAAGAAAATACTTCAAACTACCCCAAAAATAAAAATCACCTTCATGAGTCTGGTCAAGTCAAGTTCACCAGTTCAGGTTATTCTTTTTGTGAGCATTTATATCTGATTCCCTATAATTAGAGAGTTTTCAGTTGGAGAAATAATGTGGAAGTCTGGCTATCCAGTTCAAGAGGATTTCAGTCTGCACATAAGTTATTAAGTCTACAGCTAAAAGGATTCCATTTTGATCATTTGGTCTGATTTTGTGCATAATGCAGGCCATTGGATTTTAGTATATCAAGATATCCATACGCAGCTCAGATGTGTAATCTGAAAATATGCTTGGGAATGTATAATTATTTGTCTGTGTGTCTCCATTTTCCCATTTACTACTCCTTTTCATGTCAGACAAAAATCTGAATGAGACTGACTCACTGTCTCTAACATGCTATTTTGGGTGTGCACTTCAAGTGTAAAACAAAACACAGTTTTAAATAACAGTCAACATAGAATGAATCTGTAATACTTTATTCTTGCATTTTCTATGTGCCCCATTAAATAAAATATCTCTTTTACTCATGGATTTTAAAAGAATACCAAGGTTTCAATTCACTAAATATAGAAGTAAAAGAACAGGGTTTTTTACATTTAGAACTAAATCAGTCCTTAAAATTACAATTTTATAACCATGCCGAATTGTAGTTCCTTGGGATTTCTATTGATATATGGTGTTAAATATATTAGTTATTCACTGTCTATTTGTAAATCAGACCACCTGTGTGGAAAAAAATCTCCTTTATTTATGCTTCCACATTCCATATGCAGAGAAAGCCACTAAAAATAGTTTGCATCTGGCAAGTTGATCACTGTGACGATAAAAGGTTTAAACAGCAAGATATCTCTCTGCTTTCAGTAACATCTAGCAATTTTGTTCACTGTGTGTACACCATTTCATATTTTCAAGCATTATGAATGCCACACCTTTCTTTTTTTGCTCTGGAAAACTGACTACATTATTACTAAATTTGTAATATTTAAAGTGTCATGGAAAGCAAAAAACATCCCTGAGAATGCAGAAAACTTACACAATTTGCTTTAAATAGTCAATCTTTCAGACAGGGTTTCTCCCAGGAAAACTCTTTTTAAAGTCATTTAGTACTTACTTTTTTAAGATATAATAATACATTATATATATGTTAAGATTTTTTCCATCAACCAAAAATTGTAACAGGGATGTAATTCCTGATTATGTTTTTTAAAAATTGAGATTTTTTTGTTTTATTTTGTTTGCGACAACATTCTGCTTCATACTAATATGTGTAAAACGGTACTTGTAGAAGCCTACGTCTTGGTTTATCACAAGCCTTCATTTTTTCATAAGACATTTAAGGTTCGAACTAAGGAATAGGCTCCCACAGAAAAGACTGGGAATCAAGCAAGAGGCACTACACTATTTACAACACCTTAATCTGTATTTAATCTCAATGAAAGGTACGTCATACTACAAATCAGATCTAGACTGAATAGTTTAAAGAGAAGCCTGAGGAGCGCAAAGATTACAGCATGGGATGATTGGATCAAGTGGCAGGTGCACAGTTCAGTGAGATATCAGCATGCATTTGACTAAACAGGCTATTGAAACCGTCTTTTGTTATGTGTTTCTGCCAGGAGTTGCTGTGGGTTTTGCTCAGATGGATAGGCATCTTCTTACAGGACTGTGTTCCCTTCCCCATTCGGTGGAATCATCAAGCCAGTGTAAGACGCTGTAAGTTCCCCCTCAAGAGAGTGCCCTACCAG
>NW_008237885.1:3189671-3191432 GCF_000691975.1 Corvus brachyrhynchos | reverse complement strand
CAGGAATTCCCTGGGTCTGGCTTTATAACTACCTGCCTCTCTTTTCAAGCCCACAGCTGGTAATGCAGTAGGAGAGGGCTGAGATGGCTGCATGCACCACAAGGAACGGAGGAAGACTTTGCTGTGTGAAGGGCACTGTACCAACTGCCCATCCAAACTGCATTGCCTGTGCCCTATTCAGAGGCACAAGTGGAACAAGAACATTTTGCAGTATCAAGCATCCCTCTGTAAAGTGGGTGAGGTCTCAGGGTATTCCTTGGAAGATGAGGGTGCTGAGGAAATTACACAAATTAAGTGTAAAAATCAGACAGCTGCTACTGAGGTTTAACCATGTTCCCTATTCCAAGACTTGGTGGTCCTGACTGGCCTCACCTGTGGTTCCCACCCGTGCCTTCTTGGCCCAAGAGCCCCATGGCTGCTCTGTTCTGTGCACCTAGACTTTCCTTGAGCTATCCTGTAGATACAATTATCTGTAGTCCTGTCCCCTGAATGGTCCCAAGCCAATGACAAAGGAAGCCTCTTCTCCAGTCCTGTTTCTGGCCCAACTTCCTGCTGTTGTTCCTGACTGGTATTCCTTGATGGACCTGGGTCTGATTGAGTACCTCAATTTGCCTTGGTATGATTGAGCAGTGCTCAGAAACTGGTTCCGTCACCAACCCAGGACTTCTCAGGTGCTGAGGACTGAACCCCACCAGCACAATCATGAGGGTGCTAGGGTCACCCTCAGTGCCCAGGTAGACATAGCAGCAACCCCTGGAAGAATTAAGCCCACCTTTCAGCTTTCTGCAACTCTACTCCCAAAATCAGAGCTGTTTATTGATTTCTTTCTTGGCAAAGTGAGGAGACACCATCTTGATCTGATGTCTGGGAGGGTGTTGGAATTTGATACTCTTCTCCCTGCTACACACATTGAGAGTCTCTGCTGTTCCCTAGTTCCCTGCTGACTGTGGAAACCGCTGGAGCACGACCACAGTGTGCCGAACATGTCCTGGAACTCCTCCTGTGTGGAGAAGCATGACATGATATAACTCATCCGTGAGATTGAAGGAAAAAGAGGGGGCACAGAGGAAGAGGGCATACCACAAGGGAAGAGATGTCATGATTACCACTTAAGCTTACATGACATTCCCAGACTTCTAGTTTTATTGACTTATTAAAAACCTACAGTCTACATTTTCAGCAGTTTAATTCATCTGCTTATTCTGCTGAACTATTTTTGGAGAATTGCCTTTGTTGTTTAACTTACATTAGCTTTTGAATGCATTCATTCATTTTGTTTCAATTCTGCCTCTTTAGTCATGTAATTATTTCCATCTTTTTATGCTAAATATCTAGTTTGTGTATGTTCAGTCTTGGTCTTCTTGCACTGGTTGTAGATGTTGATTATAGTAGTTCAGTAGTCTACTTTTCTTAATGTTTCCATTGCTGCTTTACTTTAAGTTGTGGCCAAATTTGCCAAAAGCTTTTAAATATATGTATAGAATTGGTAAAATAAAAAAAGAACCGTCTAACTTGGCTAAACCTAACTTCCCAAAATCAAATGCTTTAGAGTAAACAAGGAATTACTTTAACACTTGAGTGTGCAAGAGAAGATCTAGGTAATTAATTCACTTTTTCAAAGATGTGTTACAGCGGGGATACTGTAACACGCATTTATCAACCCAGGAGTCCTGTGGAAAGGAAGTATATATAGATGGATTCTTGATAGATGTTTCAGAGATATTTATTTCTCCAGCCACATGGCCGGAGCTCTGCCGAGGA
>NW_008237885.1:3176131-3188594 GCF_000691975.1 Corvus brachyrhynchos | reverse complement strand
CCCCCCCGACACTGCGGCTCGCGTGGCTCCGCCCGCGCGCGGGAACTGCCTCACTGCTGCTCGCAGAGCGCTCGGTGCACGTGGCCTGGGCCGCACGGTCCCTGCGCCAGGCTTCCCTTCGCCAGGACACAGCTGACATTGCTCAAAAGTCTCGGAAATTATTCTCAGAAAATATTCTTCCATCGGCATGTATTTTGACTCAAATTTTAATAGTGTCCAAATGGCCTTCCAAAACTCCTTGGTAAGAATTAAATCCCAAGAAACATAGAAAAAGTTCTTAAACAACCATGCCAGGAAGTGTTTCAGTTCTTTTTGAGCTTGAATCAAAGTAAAATTTACAAATCGTTGTTCAAGAATCTTTTTAAGATAAATGTCCATATGCGGCTCTGAAAGCCAAGAGTCTTCCCATGGTTCTTCCATAGTTTAGATATGGAATAGCAAAACAAAAACAAGAAGAGGAATTCAAAGTTTATAGGGTTTACTCACACAAATCAGTCGCTTAGGGATCAGGGATCGTTCTGCTCACAATTCTCCACCATTGTTACAGTGTGGATACTGTAACACGCATTTATCAAACCAGGAGTCCCATGGAAAGGAAGTATATATAGACGGATTCTTGCTAGATGTTTCAGAGATGTTTATTTCTCCAGCCGCATGGCCGGAGCTCTGCCGAGGAACTGTTCCAGTCACGGGACCCGAGGGTCCTTGCCTGTGCAGGGGAACACAAACCAACCAATGGGAACGAGGCTGACCAGGGGCTCGGGAAACCCCGTGTCTGTGCCCTCAGGGCAGGGCCCTCTCCCAGGGCTCCATGGCAGGGGGGAGGGACCCCAACAAAGATGTAGGGTTTTTTCACTGTAAAGTGAACTTACTTTTTTTTTTTGCTTTAGAATCCAGGCACTCTAATTCTTCACCTCACACGTATGCTAATTTTCTTCGGAGCTGCCATTTGGAGTCCTTCAACAGAGAAAGATCCAATTGCCCTGAGAAGACACCTTACTTCAGGACTGTCCGTACTGCTAGAAATGGGTGTCATTTGAACCAGGTTTTGCTTTGTCTTTTCTGAGCAATCACCCAAACCTATGCCATGACCTTTAATCTCTCCATAAAACCCCAAATCCTTGGTGTCAGACTGAAAAGCAAACCTGTGGTGGTCTGTAAAGCAGTCATCTCATTATTCAGCTTCCATTTTCTGGAAGAAGACTATTTAAAAACAGAAGTAGTTTCAGGGCACAAAGAGCTATCATGCTTTAAACTGCCTCATATCCAGGCTTTACACCATGGAATGATTCCCCTCCCTATTAATTCCCAAGAAATGATACTTCTGCTAAGGTAAGCACATCAACTTGATAAAACCTCTGGGTAACACACTCTGGGATGTGAATTATTGTTCTCAGGAAGTCTGGCATACATTTGTAGGCTTTTGGGTACAGGCTTCTGGCAAAACTTTCTCTGCTTCACTGTCTGTGGGATCTGAATCCAATCTTCCTTCTCTTCATCTACAAGAAGAAAAAGGTGAATATGTTGTGTGCCAAGGTCATTGTTATCATCTCCCCTTCTTTTGCCACATGCTGATGCTTCAAAGGAAACAGGAGTGCGGTGGAGGAGGCGGTCTTGGTCTGTGGATGCAGTGTATCCCCTCAGTTCCCATGACTCACCCATGCATGGAAAAAGCATTTTTAGCATTTTGACATACCTTTTCACTGACAAAGGTACAGCCCAACTTAAGTGCAAACTTACAGTGTCTTTAACTTACAGTCCACACAGAATTACTTTAAATAGAGGTCACCTTTCTCTCTTTTCTTCGCTTTTGAACCCTCATCCATTATTTACTCAATTCTTTCTCTCTTGGATCAATATCTTCAGGCTAAAAACTTAAACTGTGAAAGTTCAGCTGTTTCTCATCCATCTGTATTCCTGTTCTCTTTGAAGAGCTGTGTTGTGACTAAAATCCTGTTTTGAAAATATATCTAAATTATCAAATTAACCAGAAATAGCAGTTCTGTTTCTTTGCTTATATTTAGGTTAATTAATTAAGGTAAAATAGATGGGCACCTGGTTAGAAGAAAGGATCAGGCATGGCATACGTACTGTTAAGAAGAAACTCTTGAAGCCATATAGGTTTTCTTTTTATTTTGGCTTCCCAAATGTCCACACTACCAATATGGGAAACAAATAAATAATCTTTTTCCCCTCAATGTTTCTTTTCCTCTTCTCCACATGTTATCTTTGGACCTGATATTACATTACTCGCATTGCTGCTAGCCAGGAGACTGATATCTTGCTTTTGTTAGTAACTACTTTTGTCCAAGTCAATGGTCAGCTTTGCTAGGCTGTGGGAGCATGGGGTGATCAGCAGTTACTTTCTGTTCAGGGATGGATGCTTGGGAGCAAAACAGAAGCAGCACTATTCATGTGTTGCTGAATTGGAGCTGTATATTTGTGTGAAACCTGCATATTGATATGAATTCTGCAAGGCCAGCTTTCCTAGGGAGAGGTAAAACTGCTGCAGATACCAGGTTTGTTCTTTGAATCACCCAGTGGTTATCTCTGAACTTACATAAGACACATATTTTGATGTTTACCTATTTATCTTTAGTGACTTCAGATCAAAGATCCTGTACTTGTGGGATGCACTGAGACACAAGACTTCCTATGGCATTTCATAACACTAAACACACTGAGGGATGCAGATCAATATTCATCAGTAAGCACCACAGAATTTATCACTGGCATTCATCTTGCCTAAAAGAAATTGAAATGCTCAGCCAGAAAGAACTGTCTCTGAAATGAAAATCAGAGAGGAAAAAAATTCTGTGAAAAACTGTGGGTTTTAAAACTTCATAATCTGGTTAGAAAACGCATTTCTAAGAAGACATTGGAAAACTGACTCTTTTCAGTCCTATGCTTTTGATATGTTTTCAACACAGTAGCTGAGCTGAAACATGTGGAACCAAAAGTAAACCTAGAGAGGAAGAGAAAGCAGCAACTGAGTAGAATCTCTATGTTGCACTTTTATTTATAAGGAAACAAGCTGTGCTTTTGTTTAAGGTGAAGGAATGGAGACAAGGACGTCTACTTTCTTTACTGCTCCACACTTCTTTTTTCTCCAGTAATCCAGTCTTTGTTGTGGGATTGAGTCAGATATCAACAGCAGATTTTACATTTTCTCAGTCTGTTTCTGGGTGCATTACAATGTTATGATTAGCTGACAGCTTAAGTTCTTTTCCAAATTATAACAGCATGGTCCTTCTTCCTCTTGCCAACACATAGCAGATCCCACTGTGGGGTGTTTCTAAAAGTAAGATCAAGATGAAGTAAAACCAACTCATCAAGAAAAATCACAGATCTAATCACTCACCTTTGGGAACAGGTTCACAAGGGGGCTCTTAAATGTGCCACTACATGGCAACAGGTGAGTTTAATATCTCCCACCCGCAGGCATGATAAGGAAATGACTGTAAAAAGTTCTCCCTTAAATAGTTTTAAAATGTAGAAATATGTCATTAAATTTGCTTTTCAGCAAAACTTAAGAACTACTTAATGTATCAGTATTTTGGGGATTAAGATAATCTACAGGCTGTGTTTATTTTAACAGAGAGTGGAATGATTGGAATTCTAGGTAGACTGACCTGAAAAAAAAATACCAAGTTACTTGAATATCTTGACAATGGAAACCATTTTAGTTCAGATTTATTTTCCACAAAAATGTTTTTATTTTTTTGCTACTTTCATTTTAGAAACAGCATCCAGACAAACAGTAGAATAATGAACTGCTACAGTGAAATTGGGCCATAAATCAGGGAAATCTGAATGATTAAAAAAAAAGTTGAAAAACATTTCATCTTTTAATGACCCTAACTGGTAACATTCTTCCTCAACCCAAGTTCACACATTAATTTCAAGAGTTTCAGTTCAAATTCATCTCTTTCTTCTATATGGTAGTTTTTTATAAGCCAGAATTGTTGATTATAAATCTCCTACAGCAAAATGAAAAAAAAAAAAAAAGAATATAAAAGAATAATGGGTAAATTGTTTCAAAGGACAGTAATTTATATAGGACATCTGGACATCTGACTCACAGGAAGGAAACTAGTACTAATCAGATGAAAATTTGGAGAATGAAGAATTTGCTTGCTTTTACACAGTCTGATTTATGGGACTTTAGCCGTATTTTAATTTTTTATTGATTACAAAGCCTTTGCATAGGTTAATGATAAAGGTTAAAACTCCTTCAACAGTGAAAAGGATTGAAAAGATGGATTTCTTCATTTAAAACAGGCATTATTGGCAATACTGATTCCAGCACCCTAGAGCCTTGATTTTATAATGAACATTCTTATAATGAACATGGATTTAGAAGCTATTGCCCAAGAAGGCAATAGGAATAGATCTAATGAAGGTTACTGTGGTTCTCTCTACCTCAGACATAGTTGTGTTTGGTGTCTGTATGGAAAATAAACCCAAGTCTTTTAGACACCTAATACTTGCCATTTTATCAATATAGTTTTAATATATATGCTATTTATGCTAAAACTGACCTACAAGTAAAAAAAGTACGTATTAGCTATTTCAACAAATAATGTTATCACTTTTTGATTCTTAAGAATGTGAAACAAACGGAAATGTTTTGGTTTGTGACACCATTTGTTTGTGTTACATTAACTCATAAAAGCTTTGTTTTCTCAATGGAAATACTGAGTAAATTAATGTATAATGTGAAACAAATGCCACTGTCAACTTTGAAAGAAAACTTTCAAATACTGGACTAGAGACTTAATGTCTGCTGCTCTTTCAGTTAAAATGACTTGCCAGACTTATCTTAAGACCATTGGTTCCACTCTATTTCTTGTGTATACAGATTTCATAAAATATGGGCAGTAAAACATGATGTGTTGGATTCATTTCCTGATACATTCTTAACCATGCAGAATTTTCTTAGCTAATACCATTAGGCAGGTTTCTTAATTGGTTTCTAACAATAACAGGAATACTATTCCTTTGTATGTGAGATTACTTGCATCTTGATATTCCCTGTACTGTTCAAATTGCTATTTGTGTTGGTTTGCGTACTATTACAATGATTGTTGTAAATGTAAGAGAAGGAGGATTTTAGATCAAATTATTTCCTCCAAATAAGTGCCTATTACACTAAATTTCTTCAGTGTTTATGCAGTTGGCTTGGCTTCTAAGTGAGTATGATCTCTCTGTTCCACATCACCTTGTGGCATACAGCTCAGGTTCAGCTTTTTGGTACTCAAACTCTCCTTGGGATCTGAAACAGATTTCATAGGGTACTTTTCTTAGGAACAGCCATGAAAACTCAAGCAATGACATCATTTCAATGAAAGAAGTGACTGGCCAATTGCAGGGATGAGGCTTATGAAGACATTGGGAATTTGCTGCTAGGTTTTATACCACATTATAGAAGCTTCCTATGACACTAAGCAACACTCCAAATTTAAGTGATTTCACTGGCCATGTCTACGTTGTCAAGCTTGTGAGTTGTCTCCTGGTTTCGGTTCTTCTTACCCACATTGCATGGACGTTTGTTCACTCCATGGCTGAACATTAGGGAAAATTATCTCGGTCACTCCAAAATAAACTTAAAGTTCTGTGGATAATTCATTCCAAAGACTGCTTCCAAAAGGCAACACAAACCAGACGTTTGAAGACTTGGGTTTCTCTGCCCTACAGAGTCCCTCAAAAGCAGGCTTTTTATTTTCAAAACACTTTCCCTTGCCTGGATATCGTACCCCAGAGCCTGCAATGCATTCCTTCAGTTTCATGTTATAAAAACAACACCTGGCGGGTTGCAGCACAGCCCTCGTATTTATTTCGGACACTTTGAACTAAAACCAAACAAACAAATTGATAACTGGATCTCTGAGCCTGGGGGATCACTGTGTGTGGCTTAAAAGAGATGCAAGGCATTGTACTATGTAGAGGAGATTTGTTTAGCAATTTCTTCTAGGTATTGATGTCCCTGGGCACAGCAGGCATAAGCCACTCAACACCACTTTGCCTGAAGGATGTCCTTCTGGGACACATATTTAACTATGTAAATGTAGCCGCGATGACGCTTTCTGTACTTTAACAGGAAACACTTTCATGAAGTACTGGCTTCTCATAAATGTTTGCACACATCAGCTATTGACTATTTTCATGTCAGTATGCAGCCCTTGATCCTGCCCTTCAACACCAGATACTGAAACCAAAGTTGATTAAAGGCAGGGGTTTAGGTATAAAACTGAAAATATACTACTGCAGCTGAAAAAATATGAACTTGATAAATATTTCACTTTTTGAATATTTATTTTTCATTTTCCTACCTAGAATTTCTAAAATGTAATCCATTTTTCATAGCTACATGATTCGACATTTAGTTTTAGTTTTCCATCAAAGATATTAAGCATGATGGTAGGGGACATATTGGAAAACATTCACTGGTCACTCAGTGTTGAACCTGTTATGTGACTAAGTGTAGAGTTTGCCTGTCCAAATTCAGACCAAATATCTACTGCTGAGTATTCCACCTCCTTCTTCTGCATTCTTCAGTCATTGATTCACTGTAATACAAGCTGTTGTAACTAACTAAGTTGCGTAAATAGAAGGGTCAAAAGTCACTGGAGATGCTCTAAGATGTCCAAGACATCCGTAAAGGGTTTTGTAAGAATCTGGTTGCTTTTGGACAAGCAGATGTATGCCAAACGTGATATCTCTCTTCCCTACATCTAAAATGTCTGTAGGCAGCTGTGTTTAACCAAATGTACCCAAGCTGAAAATGTAGACTCTACACATACCAAGAACTAAGCAGAATTATTTGCACCTTACATAGCATCTCTTAGTATCTTCTTAAGCTCATCACTTCAGCATCAACACACTGCTACTTTATGCTGCATTCAGGGTAGTGCTCAGAATTGTTTAACATTTCTGACACAAACTGAACCATGTAAAAAACACAGCAAACAGATGAAATTTTGCTCTGCCAAATTTCGAGCTCGTGTGTGATTTTAAAAAGAGTGTACTGAATTGTTTTTAATGGATGTGTTTTAAGCACTCTGGCCTTCATATTTAAAAGTAATCTCATACAAGTGAGAAAGTGTAAGCACGTTTTTGGCTTGTTGGGTTTTCTTTCAATTTTGGGTTTTCATTGCTTTTGGTTTGGTTCCTTCTTGCATAAAGCAAAGTGGCTGTAGAAGACTTTATGAGAATCATTCACTCCACTTTTATGAAGATAATCAATTTCCCTGAGGTCCAAGATACGCATTAATCACTGGATGCTGTAAGTTAGGGGTCCCAATGGGCTGACTATTTTAATTTTTCACTATATTTATTTTCCTCCCACCTCAAAACATCAGGCAACAGTCGCAGGCTGAAACAAATAGTGAAGCAGAGGCATTACTGTTTTGTGAAAATCTATTCATTTTGGTTTCAAACATTTGATGCAATGAAACTGCACCCAAATTAAGATTTTAGACCTAACAGAAAGACACAAGTTGATAGGAATAAAAACCATTTTACATCATGCAATTTTATTATAAGTGAAGGCTGTTTTCTGTGTAATTCGTTGGTTTCATTGATAGGGCATTGATAGGGCAACACTTACATTTATGTTCATGTAATAGTAGATTGTATAACAAAAAATTCTCATTTTTTCTTAATTAATAAAGTTGAATCCTCTGTTCTTTTGTCATAACTCTTGTAGCAAATGGAGCCTCACTGAAAGACAAGTCTGAAGTATTAAGAAATTCACCTGAATAAGCTGATTCATAATTCATATATGGCAAACATATGTGTAATGCTACAAAACTTATTTTGATTTAAAATTAAAACTTAAAGATCCCCAAAGCTTCATTGGAAAAATGCTTGAAAATTGTGACATTCCTTTATCCTCTGTGGATCAACTGTGAATTTTTCCTTCATTACATGAAAACTATACAAAAGAAAGCAAAGATACATTCTCTCCTAGGTTGATTCCTGACTCAATTCTCAGCAGAAATATTTCATGTATCTCTTACTATGTAGTCAAAGAATGGCAAAGCAGTGTAAGTTCATTCCCCCTGTACTTTGTGTTAGTAGTGGGGGGTTTTGTTTGTCTGTTCATGACTAGTGCTGAATTGTGAAATATTTAACATTTATAGAATCACAGAATTGTTGAGGGAGGAACCTCTGCAATCATCCATTCCAATGACACTGCTCTTTTCCATTTCACTTAAACTGTGTAATGGAGAGGGCAAAAGTTGCATTAAATTATAGAAACATATTTCCTGAAGAGGGTGAATACACACACTGGTCTATGTGTACTATAAAAAGGGCATATAGAATATGTTTTCCTTTTAGGGACATCCCCTAGATTTTCCAAGTATAGATGCAGTCATAAAGACATGAAAGCGACCTCCAGAAATTAGTCCTTTTCCAGGTAGCCTTCATAAGAGAGTTTTCACACAACTTTTTCTCCCCTCATTAAGACTTCATGGCCAATATCCCATCAACTTCACATGGAAGAGTCTTTGAATAATAATAATAAGGGTAGTCTATTGTTTCTACTTTTATTTCTAAGCACTGGATACTCATAAGTATTTTGTGACATTTTTAAGAGTACTGGCTTACATACACTAGCTGGAGCATGATCTCCATATACATATATTCAGTATATTTTTTTCTCACATATAGCTACTGTTCAGTAGAACAGTATATAAATATTTTTTAAAGTAGAAAATGGACATTTTCATAGGAACCACTATGTATAAACTGAAGTATTTCTGAGGTATTTAAGTACAGCTCAGTGATTTAGTTATCTGTGAGTTAGTTATATTTTGTTTAGTTTTGAACCATTTTCATGATATTGGGTAGTTAGGAATAAAACCTGGCAAAAAACTCCAGTGAAATAAAAGGAGGAGACATTCATTAGAAGCTTTAAAAGTTCCAGATGGCAAAATATTGGCCGGTCAAATAAAAAGTTTTGGGAGCTAATATGTCATTTTAATTTATGAAATGCAAATGCAAGGTAATACAAAGTAAATACTTTTTTTTTTTCCTTTTTTCTTTTTGCTTTTTTTTGTTAAAATAAATTAATGCCTCCCCATGATCCTTCTCATAAATTTAGGGACAGAACTTCAGCAAGTTCTCAGTGTTTTACTCCACAGTTCATGTTTTAAAAGATCCTGAAATTTCCATTGCATGTGATTTAAATAATTACTTTTTCTTCTAAGAAGAATTTTGCCTACAACTTCACAGTGCTGACTTTTAAAAGCAATATTCCACATTTCTTTTACATCTGAAATACTGTCCCTTCCTTTAAAAATAAAATTTTTCCTCATATTTGAGGCTTGTAGGAAATTCTGAATCCATAAAGGCTGTATTTTGAATCTTGCAGAACATCATAAGAATGTTGCACAAAGAGAAATCCAGTTCTTCCTCTTCTCTAAATCTTTGTCTGGGTTTGTGTCCAAGGTGATGTCGACAGAATCTCATTTGGCACCTTCAGTTTCCCTTGAAAACCCATATTAATTCTGTTATATGCTGCACAGTAGACAGAAGATAATACAGAGAGGTGGTTAAGGTTAGACTACTCTCACACAAACACTTTCTGGTTTGGGTTCAAAATAGGCCACTGTCAGAGGATGTTCCGTTTAAAACCATTAAAATTATTAAATTCCCAGCATGGCCCTTGGTAGGTAAGCATCTACTGCTCCAAAGTCATAGCCTGTTTTTGTAATATTTTGACAACCTCAGCAGAAAACTTCTGTGTCAAATGAAAACCTCCCATGACTATAGGTTTGACTTTTCAAATCGAGGCTAAACACTCTTGCTGATTATTTGAAGGAAATTGTATTGCTGCTGTAGGTATTCTGGAGAACACAACAGGTCAGCTGTCAAAGCTGCCAATGACATTACCTCTCACAAGTTTAAGTATGTTTAGAACATGTTAAAAAGCTTTAGAAACACTCTACAGCTGTTATACTATAATGAGATGCTGTAATATTAAACACAATGTTTACTGAAATGCTTTTGCTGCTTATTTTTTTCTAAACCAGAGCAGGACAATATTTTAAATTGCAGCTATTTCCAGAGTTTCAGAGCTGATACTGGGGGCATGTATGCGATACTTGTCAGCTTTGCTTTATGTAGACTTATGCAAACATGATATCTGGATTTTAATTCCCAAGCTATTTATATTATGCTCTGCTGAAATTATAAATTTCATCAGAAAAATCCCTCTGAATCTCAGATGAGACTTCTGAATTTTACCATTTTTCCAGTTAAAATGATTTTAATACGAAACTAGACAGTCATCAGAGATAATTTGAAATACCTGGGAATCTTAATTGCCTTTTCTGTAACATAAATCCAGACTCAGACATGTGAGGAGACTAAAACCAAAGAAATTTGTTTTGTTTCTGGTCTGTTCTGCTACAAATGATTGAATAGCTCTCATATGCAAGTATTACTGCTTATGATATATGAAAGGTGGCATATATTTTTAAATCCTGATGCATAATGGACGACAGAACCCACTAATTTAAATAGAAAGGATAGCCTAGATGTAGTAATTAAATCTATAGTTATATTTACTAGAACTACCTAAAAAATAAGCTATTTTAAAGGAGTGGTTTTCTTTTCAGTGATTTTTTCACCAGATGATATCTATATATATATTTTTGGACCTCTTATTTCAATGAGGTCAAAGTTGTGGCATAGATTTATAGGACTGAATAGGTGACAGGTTTGCTGTATGGTTACACTACAATTCTAACAATGTATTCATTTAAGATCAGAGATTATATATAATGATTTATGGCATTTTGATTGACCAAAGGAAAATACATTGGTAGGTTTGAACATTTTTTTATAGCACTGCTTTCATGAGAACTTCCAAAGTCTGCAGTTTTCAGTTGAGGCTGGAAAGAAAAAATTTCCCATCAAAAGAAATCTCTGTTTTCCATAGTACTGTAAGTTAAATTTTCAGGTGTAGAAATTACACCTGACTGTCCAGTCATTAATTAATATCTAATCACATTGTCTTCAGATTTAAAACACATTCAGCTGAAGCTGGTTATTTCTTCAACTGCCAGATCTAAGAATATTTTTCTTCTTTATGTTAATTAGCTTTTATAATTGATATCCTGCATAAGACCATATCTTTCAATACTGTGAAAATGTATCTGTAAATATACTGGGAAAAATCTACTTTGCTATACCTATAGCACTTACTGAACTGCTTTGTTGTGTAGACGAGA
Source organism: Corvus brachyrhynchos (assembly GCF_000691975.1). Taxonomy (NCBI): domain Eukaryota; kingdom Metazoa; phylum Chordata; class Aves; order Passeriformes; family Corvidae; genus Corvus; species Corvus brachyrhynchos. The sequence goes on along the minus strand of NW_008237885.1, from coordinate 3,177,351 downwards.
GCTGAATTTTTCACCATCTATTGAAATTAGTCTTTTTAAATATGAGAAGACCTCACTAAAACTCTGAAGAAATTATGCAAACAATTTTTTTTGCTTTTGTTCTACATAAAATCTTCCTTGAAAAAAATCCTTGATATACCTTGATAGTGATGATCCTCTCAAAATATTTTCAGTGAAGCATTGAGTGACTGCTGTTTTTCTAGACAGGTTACAGAATGTACACAATGAGGAAAAGTTGTATTCCCTTCTTCTCAAAATGTGTTGTCACTTTTCCTTCTTGTATGTCTACTTGCATTGTACTCATACAGCTAATTTCCACTAATTCCAGGCAAGAGAACTGGATTAATAAATCCACACAAAATAGCAGGGTACGCTGCTCATTACAGAAGCAAAGAAGACAAATTCAATCTAGCAGGTTTTTTTCAGAAAACATCCAGCAGGTTTTTTAAGACAGCATGTTTGACTTTAGCTGACTCTTCCCTTAATGCTTTTTTTTTTCAAAGCTGCAGGAAGTACATAGAGCAGGAGTTCACAAAAAGCAGCTTTCAAGCTGCTTTTAGAGGGAAGAGTACTTTTAATGCAAGCACGAAAAAAGTTATTCTTTTTGAGAATGACTGTCCTCTGCAGCTTCTGTTAAATCAGCTTAACAAAGAAAACACCATGACTAAAATATTTATACTTCATCATAGTCCCTTTGAATAATAATAAAAAAAAGATTCACTAGTTTATTCATTTTTCCTAATGATACAGAAAGGAAATAAGTATCTAAACAATGAATACTGATTCAGAAACTCAGACTGTAAAATTAATATATCATCTCGGTAGAGCTGAGCTTCTTTCTAATGCTGCTGTTCCAGCAGTAGAGTTTACCTTCTGAATTATATATGTATTGACCTAATTATATAAATATTGACTTTGCTTTATATGAAGCCTTTTTTCAGTTTCAGTGTAATTACAATGTCAATATTTGTTGTATGTAATAACACTGAATTTAGACTTGTTAATTTTGATTGATAGTGGCATGCCACAAGTTATTATATGGGATAAGACAGTTAGTCTACAAGTATGCATAGTAGATACAAGCAGCTGACAATGTTACCAAATTTCGCTGTGTCTCCAAGACCTTCTGCTTCCAATGTTTAACCAGGCAGAAGAACTAGAACGGGTGATTACATCCTTGTTCCATACAAAATACTGTTTTGAGGTGGAGAAATATTTAC
>NW_008237885.1:3118401-3176066 GCF_000691975.1 Corvus brachyrhynchos | reverse complement strand
TTTAGCTTTAGAATTTTTTCTTACAATGTTGTAAAGTCTGTTTAAATTGTGCCAAAGTGGAGGTTTTATATAGCAACAACTATATTTTGCTGCATACCTTCCATGAGTTATACATTATTTTGCAATAATATTGGGACACATACACAACCAATTTTACATTAAATTATTTCCTTTTTTCTTCAAAAATCCAAGAAAGATGTGAGCAGTGGACTTTTAGGTACTACTGGGACTTGCAAAACTGTTCACTTCAGTCTGCAAATGTTTGTTGCGATATATTTCTACAAGAACAGCTTTGTTCAGAGCTGGCAGACCTCAGAACTGCTTTCAACGATGAATTGCCATATATTATAGTGCATGTTTCTAGATGCAATTATAAAGGATTTTGAATTTGGCAGTAACATTAGAATTAGAAACCAAACTGTGACAGTCTGTGTGCTGAGGAGATTTAGATTTTTTCTAGCTATAATATGTTGCCAGTAGTGACAAGGCATGCATCATACTGTATTTTCTTATTTGTCTCAGCAGGGATGCCAGACAAGACGAACCTCAGTGACGTAAAGCAAATCCATCAAACCAACGATGGCAGCACTTTAGACACAACTGGAGCAGGATGTACAGCAATGGCCGATTATATGACATTTATGCTGATTAGTTTGGTAATACCATTTCTCAGTCTTTGGTAACTGCTTGTTTCTGTCTTGATATATGTATCCCATTGTCATCTATTTATCTCTGCTCACAAGCCTGGAATAAGGGATCTGGTGAATATAGCAATATTTATGGTCTCTTTTACAAGATCAGCCACTGATCTTAGCCCTGAATATTAACAAAGGTTTTTATGTAATATTTTACCTGTGTCTTTTTAAACACCTATATAATCACAAAAAGTCATGTTTCCTTTTTTAATATTTTATGTTAAAAATAAGTTGTCTATGATAATCTTTCTCTTAGAAGCAATTTGTAAAAAAAAGAGAGTATTACCAAGTTTGAAGGGGTCTTTGGAGATCATCTAGACCAAATCTGCTCATAGCATACTCACTTTGTGCAAGTTGCCTAAGGCCAAGGTTAGGTGGTATTGGAATGTCTCCAAGGATAGAGACTCTATTGAATCCTTGGCCTAACTGTTTCAGTGCTTCAGCACTCCAAGCAGATGTTTTTTAGCTATTGTATTTTGGTTTATGCCTCTTGCCCATTGTGCCCTCTGAGTCCTGTCACTGGGCACTATGAACAAGAGTTTGGCTCCATCTTCTTTGCTCCCTTATCAGGTATCTATACATTTTCAAAAGATCATGCTCTGCATCTTCTCCAGGCCAAACAGACCCAGCTGTCTCAGCCACTTCTGGTGTCAGATTTGTTCCCATACCTTGAAAATCTTCATGGCCCTTTGCAGGAATCCACCCACTGTGTCCATGTCTCTCTTGTCATTGTCCTTGAGAGCCCAGACCTGAACACAGCACTGTAGATGTGTCTCACTAGTGCAGAACAGAGGGGAAGCATCACCTCCTTTGACCTGCTGGTATTTTACCTGATACAGCCCAGAAGGTATTTGGTTGTCTTTGCTGCAAAGGGCACAATGTGGACTCTTTTTCAGCTTGGTGTCCCTTAGGACCACAAGGTCCTTCTCTGCAAAGCTGCTTTTCTCCCAGCAGGCACCAACCTGTACTGGTGTATGGGGTTATTCCTCTCCAGGGGGACGATTTGGCATTTCCCTTTCTTCATCTCTCTGAGATCCCTATCAAGCCAATTCTTCAGTCTTCCAAGGTCCCTCTGAATTCAGAACTATTTTTTATAGTTCAGAAAAACTATGTATTAGATACTTTATAGGTATATGATAGCTGCATTTTATCTAGGGATAACAGCACGGTTAGGACACAATGTTGGATTAAGGTATCTTAATCTATATGTCAACATACAGATATTTACTTATGTGCTGTATATCTCTAAGCTGTAACTGTAGTCATTGGATTCAATTGCTAAAATACCAACGAGTACCAGTTGTGATGCTCAAAAATAACCCACCAGTGTCCACTACTGCTCTGAATGGCCTCAGGTCTTTCTCTGGACAAGTGGCCACAGCCCTTCGTCAACAGAGTTGGTGAAGCCCAGTGCATTTTTCAGCTCATATGAAGACAGACGCCTAAAGAAGCAACTCAGTTGCCCACACATAGGTGAGTGGTGCCACCTAAGATTTCTTGGAGTATCCAAGACATCCTCATGGGACTGCAGGGTGTATGGGATGTTCCAGAGGCTTCCTTAAATGGGAGCCATGGGGAGGGGCAGCTGGCAGCTAAGTGGAACATCCTTCTTTATCTCAAACAGATCTAGACATTCACATGTGGGCCCATGAATCCTACACCAAACCTTCACCAATATTATTGGTAGCTTAGATACCTGCTTGCAGTGGTGACACACGAATGTAAACCTGAATCACAAGCATCCCAGCTCAAGTTCTTATGCTTCATGAAACTAGGCAAGCAAAAGTGTTCCGCAGTACTAATGGTATATTACATATTACTCTTACAAAATTTGATTGTTCTGCCGTGACTAAATCCATGTCATTTGAACCAGAAAGTATTTAAGAATACTTTGTAGTTATTTTTCCTTTACAGTCTTTTACAAGATAAAAAAAACGACCCTGTAGTATTGTATGTATTCATGCAGTAACTAGAACTCCTCCTAGACAAAAAAAGTTACTCTTATATGAGACTAATAGAAAGAAACATACATAAATATTTTTATTCCTAAACCTATATGTTAGTTGTTAACACACACAATATAGCACATACAGTATAACGCACACAGTATAACAAATAGGTAAAGATATATAAAGGTCAGCAAAGCAATTCCATGCCCAGATAAACATCATTAATAGGCATGTGTGCCAGTGTGTACATTTTGCTTGACCTCTTTTTTTTCTTTGCAGATTTTGTAAATCAATCTTTCAAATTCCCTTGTCTTGTTTACTTGAAATTATGACGTTGGTAATTCAGGGAAAGAAAATGTGATTTTATTCTTTTCCTTTGTTACATCAACTCACACAAGCAATCAATCCAGTCTGGCAACTTTTTTTTGAACAATGGCCAGTATTAGTCACTTCAATGAAAATGGAATAAATCTTTGAAAAGGAAACACAGAAATGCAGAAAAAATTCCACAGTTACTCGTTACTTAGAATTTTATTTATATCCTGAAGGACTTGGTTTCCATTCCTAACTTTTGTGTGTTATTCAAGACCTTACAAAGGCAGGTAGTCAAGGAATAGTAGTTTATTCTATAGAACTGTGGAAACACAAACCTCATTTTCAAATACTGATAGTAATTAGTCCTAAGACCTCCTCAGGCATATGTGAATTACTAGTCTGTAATACTCCTCTCTTTTGTTTTTCTTGGCCTGTTCCCATTATCTTTGACACTGTACCTACACAGAATCATTTCTAAGACTCCTTCTGGAGTAGAAAATTAAGTCTCTCCTTCCCAGACACATTTGAACAAACTAATAGTAAATATGAATAATAGTGGCAAGTCTGGAGATTTCTCACTTACTACTCTGCCATGAGACCTCATTCACCCTCCTGTTCCATCTATATCTAGGCATCACCACACACTCCACGTCATTGATCAGACTTATACATCTCCAGGCTGCATCAAGATTTTTTCATTAAATTTCATTAATTCTGCCATGCTATGAAGAAATATTCTAGTTTCTTAAAGAACTATTATATAATCATTAAAACATGTCAGAGCAAGGAGAAGGGAGCCAAGGCTCTTTGGTGATCTGTCCCAAGGTCACCTTGCAAGGGAGGTATCATTGCATGAAACTGTGGAAACCTGCGGTGATCTGTCCCAAGGTCACCTTGCAAGGGAGGCATGAAACTGTGGAAACCTGTAGAATGTTGTATAGTTCCACGTTTGGAAGTTAGGACAAAACAAAAAAAAACCAAACGAAAAACCAATGTTTCTGTGCTAAAGCAAACAATGAAAAGAGGAATAGCACTGAGAAGAAACATGAAGAATGTTTTAGAGAAGCCAAGATGAGAAATAGGAAAAAAAAGGTTAAGCTGGACATTGTGGCAGTAAACTATAAAACCACCTGGATCCACATAAAATGATGGACCGTATGCAGTATGTATGTGAGTCAATCCGGGTCAATTGCCTGGGCATGTAGAAGCTTTTCCCAACAGCAGGTCACACAGGCTCCACAGGACTGAGCTGAGCTCCCCAGATGACCTCAGAAATGACATGTAGGTGTTGTTTCCTCTGTTTCCTGTCATTTGTTTATACTTGGCCATTTTTAACAGTCTAAATCGTCTCCATATTTCCCAGAACATTTGGTAAATAAGATTTTGGCTTTATTTTGCCTTCTTTTAAATAGTCTTTTAATGTATTATTACTGTTATGGCGTAAAGTAGGAATGCTTTACTCAAAGTGCACTATTTCTCAGACAGACACACTCAAAAGCTGATCATACTAAAATGATAATGGATACCAGTATTACAGTTGTGTAACTGGCTTCAGTACATTTTTTTTTCAAATAGCAACCATGAGGTGAGAGAGCTTGGTAAGGAATAATTTTTTAGAGGACAGTCTGGTTACTTACAATAAAATTCCAGGAAAAGAATAATTCCAAAAAATACTACAGTTAAGAAATCCAAAATATTTTTATTTTGGTAAAATGAAGATATTCTTCTTCTACCCTGAGATCAAGAGAGACCCTATATGTAGCACACACCCATTTCTTAGGGAAGTCTGCTGCCTCCCTGGGTAAAGCCCATTACTGGTTTTTCAGGAAGCCCGAGGTCAATCAAGAAAGATTGAGGTGCCACAGTGTGTCCAGAGAAGTGCAAGGGAGCTGGTGAAGGGTCTGGAGTGTCTAAGGGAGCTGGGATTGTTTAATGTAGAGGAAAGGAGGCTCAGAGGAGACCTTATCACACCACAAATACCAGAAAAGAGGTTGTAGGAATGTGGGGGTCGGCCTCTTCTCCCAGGCAACAAGTGATAGAATGAGAGGACACAGCCTCAAGCTGTGCCAGGGAAGGTTCAGATGTATATCAGGAGGAATTTCTTCATGAAAAGGGTCGTTAAACATTAGAATGGACTACCCAGGGAGGTGGTGGAATCACTATGCCCAGAGATATTTAAAAGACATGTAGATGTGACACTTATGGACATTAGGGTTAGCATGGGCTTTGCAGTGCTAAGTCAACAGTTGGAATCAAGGATCTTAAGGTTCTTTTCCAACCTAAATGATTCTATAATTCTTGACTGTCCATTTCTATTTTCTGTAGATGTACCTGTGTTTTTAAATGTACTTGTATATCCTGGGGAAAAGGTACTGACTGGAATACTTATTGTCATAACTAATGTCCTAGCACTTTAAATAAACATTTCAAGGTGACAACTTTTCCTAAGTGTAGCTAGTGAAAGACATCAAAAAGCACTTGTGTTTCCTTGGAAAAAAATATCGTTGTTCCTTTCATGACTAATAAAAGATGATGCATAATTACAGCTATGTAAAATGTTATGTCTGTATTCCTCTCTTTCTATAGATATATAGATGTACATATAACTTCTTTGTTACTTTGTACCTGTATGGTTATATGCTAAAATAATATTCTTGTTCAGATTATAACAGGGTTTAGATTAACCTATTGAAGATTTTGGATTAACCTTATTATTTCATATCGTCTTCTCAGGATAATGAATTAAAATATGTAGTCAAAGCTATCTCTACTTATTTTCTTTTATATTCAGTTCTACTCTGAAATAATTGTGTAAGCATTAATCTTATTTAGAAAATAGTGTGCTTTTCTATGTGCTCTGAGTCACAACTGATTATAATAGGAATTAAAATAAAAGTTGTTTCTAACTATATTACACTAAAAAAGTTAGTGTGACTCTAGAAAAATCCAGATTTTCTTCTCGAAAATCTCAGCAAAATATTACTTAAGCTTTAACTCTTTATTCTTTCTTCCTGGCGATACATGAACAAATTTTGCGAGAAAACATTTGCATATCTGGCAGTTAGAAACTTTATCTTTTGCTTTATTTTAGTACTTTTTAATGTAAAATGCTAGAGACAGTATACCTGGTACGCCATGAGGCTCTTTTCCAGTTCACATTGAGGAGGAAGCTCATGCTGAGCTTCTGCGGCTGGGAGGACTCGGTCGATGCATCTCATCACCCCTCGCAGTGCAGAGGGCTGTGCTAAGATCACCTGCTGTGCATCCCTAATTTAGGTGTCACAGCGAAGTCTCTCCAGGTTTATCAAGCAGTCTAAATCAATTGTTAGTCTCTTGAATGTAAGTCACATGGAGGTCTTTCTCTGTGGCAGTTTCTGATTTTCCTTCTCCTCTCAATGTCATTCTCTTTCCCATTTGAGGTGGTATAAGAGTTTACAGGATCATTCAGTGAAATTGGTCAGAGTATTTCTGATTCAAAGGATGTTCTTGATCCAGTTCACCTTGCATCTTCAAAGACAATGCCACTGGTGTAATGGATGGTATAGCCATAGTGCTCATAGAATTTTGGCCACACATTTATAGCAGGCGGACACAAAATTAGGGACAACAAAATGCTTGAATAACACAAAAACATACTGCAAAGTTCTTTTCATAACTACATTATGTGTGCGGATTCATACTTCAGTATCTAAAGCAGGATATGGCCATTAAAAAAATCGTAATAAAGCCTGATTTTATTCATACATATGCCACACATTAAAGTGTATAAGAGATCTCTTTTGCTGATGGGCAAAAACATACTGCTCAATACATAAGTCAGCGTGCCTTACAAAGAGCCATTTCTCTTCTCTGTCCCCTGTATCTGTCTTTAGGGGATGGATATTGTATAGAATGTGCTTTCCTGTTTACTTTCAGTTCACTTTATTTTTAAGTATAGCTAACACCTTTGTGAAGGGTGATAAAAATATTCTTCATGTCTGTTTACATGCCTGCTTTTTGGCAGATGGAAGTGTTCATGAAACCTGTGTAATTCACCCCTTGTATTTAAAAAAAAAGAAAAAGAAAACATAGTTTTATCAACTGAAAAAAAATATTGAATACCAGGCCTTCAGAAGGGTAAAAAGCAACATCATCCTGAAGCATAAAAGTTGCTTGCCATATATCTCTTTAGCAAGCTATAAAAACTATGGTATTTTTAGTTTCAGAGCAATAGCAGACTGGAAATTAGCACATGGGCCAGCTCCATCTTTTAGACATTTGTGATACTACTGAATTCCACAGATATAACTGTAAACATAGCTTGACTTTGTATTATCTACATGCAAAATTGAATTGATACACTTCATACAGTAAGATTGTTTTCAGAAAAGCATCACAAAATTACAGGTAATAGCAATTTGTATTTCTCTGGTCTCTACTGGTTATATGTACACCATAAGAAATAAAAAATTAATTTAGAAAATAAAGATTTATATTGTGAAGTGTTACCTCTGTGACTCTTAGGAAAAAGTATGAAATATGTCACTTTGTGATAAATGTCAGCATTTCAGTAATCTAAATATCATGGGAAAGAGGAAATTACATAGTTTCTATCTTTTTTTATAATTTTATAGTAAGCCACTGTTCGTATGGGTCTTAAAACTGGCAATTTCAGACTGCAGAAGAGGAATTATGTTGGGTTGTCAGTATCTGGGGTCCTTCAAAGGGAGGAATGTGACATTGATGCATTATTATTTCTCACTTCAGGATTCACTTTGTCGTCATTATGTTTGCTGACATGCTTTTATACCTTTGCTCTTCCTTCATTCATCTGTTGCTCCAGATTACATCTGAATCTAATATATATGGTGCCATTTACATACGTTAGATGTTACCTCTTGGTTCTCTTTGTTACCCTTAAAACCAGTCTTTTCTTGGTCCAGAGCTGCGTTTCTTCAAAGACCGTGGGTCAGTTGTTTATAGCTATGGGGTCTCCAGTACCAACCCTATGTGCTCTCCTTTGTCACCCCATGACTGTGTTTCCTTTACACCACAATCTGTGCCTGCAGTTCTCTGCTCTTGCACTAAGCCTCTATTTCTCTACATTATAACATTGTCTTAGAGTCATAAATATCTGATTCTACATGGAATAACGGTGTGTTACTGCTATCTATGTAAAACTATTGTTGTCTGATTCAAAGATAAATGGAAGTAAACCAAATTTGCCATAGTCATCGGGTCAGTCAGGAAAAAACCATCTTGTCACAGCTAAACTGAGCAAAACAAAGCTGCAGGCAAGTAAAGAAACATTCAGCCAGCCTGTCTGAGGAGTGCCAGTCTGGAGGGCTTGAAAACTCTGTACAAAGCCAGCAACGGCCACTTTAGCCATGCAAATGCCATGTTCCAAGGCTACGCAGTTACACCAGGATGGCCTGAGACACCTGCCCCTTTCTGGTGCTGCAGGGAGGCAGTGGCCTCCTCAGCCATGTCCTGCTCTGTTCCTGCCAGCTCCCGGCAGATGCCTTAGGCCATTTCAAAAGGTAAAAAACAGCCTCAGTGTGGCCAGATCAACTGAGCCCTCAAGATCAAAGGGTCACCTTAAAAATGTGATTCCTCCCATGCTGAGAAAGGAATCTAGGATCACATAAGTCTTTTCTGGTAAAGAAAAGATTAATTCAAGGATATTGAATTATTATGTGAATTTACAAGAGATAAAATTTACTTTTATCATGGGCTTCAATCTGGTTAAGTCCTTCCACCTTCTCCTTCTAGACCAAAAACTTTTAAAGTGTCACCTCTCTTCATTACCCGCACAGGGAATTTGAATACTTACCCTAGCAGGACTGGTCCTCTACATCACCTGATACTCAGGCACCATCTGGACCTACTGTATAGCCTTCTACAGTAGCAGGGGCCTAAAACTGTTTAACCTGTAGCCTTGAAACCAAGTAAAAATAGTTATGGGAGAGTTAATTTCTTTTTAATGTGACAAAGCCAGGGAAAGGCACTCTCCATATGTTTCTGGAAAACTACTGGAATTTCAAATCATATTTGAGAGTTTATAAACCCATGAACATACCTGCTTATCTAAGCAATGATCATTTCTGTTTCAAATGTAGATATGTAATAGCAAAGAAAAAAAAACATTCTGTACCACAGGCAAGCGAAATTTGCTTGTGTCTAATAATATTGTATCTTTGGTTTTATCTTAATGTAATGCAAAAGCTTGAAGCCAAATTTACTGATTGCCAATTAATTTACTGAATGATTGTCTTGGTTTGAGACAAATTAGGAGGAAACATCCTGAGATGTACATGTCCTCTAATGGAAGGAAGGTTTCGGCAGCACTTCCCCACAGGTTCGAAAGGAATTTCTTGGAGGAAAGTGAAGAAAAGCCTGTTTATTTAACAAGCAGGGTGCACGAAGGCACAAGGAAGAAAAAATGAATAATGTTAGATAATAAACCTCTCACTGTGGAGAAGACCTGGTAGATTCAAAGTCCTTTCTGTAGGTGTGGCTCTGCTCTCTCCATGGATGGGCCACGGTGTGGGTGCCTCCAGGCCGCGGTGTGGGGCCTCCCGGTGATGGCGTTCCGGACTGGAGCAAAGCTGAACAGTTCCAGGAGAAGAAGAAGAAGAAGCCACAGTCCCAGGAAGACTTCCTGCCTCAGCTAATGAACAAGAAGCTAGCTAAAAAGCAAAAGAATGCAACTCTCTTCCCTGCTGCCGAGCCAAGAGCTGGGGTGAGAGCAAGAGAGTTATCTGTGGTTTTGAGCACAGCCACCAAAGGAATTCCACCTCCTTGCCCACCCCTCTCTCTCGGGTCTAGCTTAAAGGCACAGGACTCATGTCTGGCATAGAGCAGGCAATAGAGGATACAGCATCATAAAGTCACCCCAAGAAAACGATCAATAAAATTACAGCCAAAAACCAAACCAAACAATAAAAAAAGAAAAAATTCAAAAACAAACAAAACAAAACAAACAAAAAGAAACCAAAACCAAACCAAACCAAAACAAAAACAAAACAAAACAAAACAAAAAAACCCGACATGACATTATTCCAGTAGTCAGAAATCTGTGATGGAAGTCCTGAAAAATCTCATTCCTGTTCCCTAAGTGGTTTCTGCATTTTAAGTGTAATTGTTCCCAGATAAAATCCTGAGTCCAGAGAGTAGACAGTAAGATTTCATACTCTCTGTGAACAAATTATTTTCTCAGCTCTGATGGTGGAGAAGCTTTTTTGTTATTGCCCCTAAAAGCTATTGTTGTCCTCCTAGAATGTATCATGTCTGCTCCTGAGTTGCCACAGCTTACAGCCTAGCAATTTGCAGAAACACATTAGGGTCTAAATTGCTGTGGCAAGGACAAACACTCGTATCACTGCTGGAAAGACAGAAATCTCTAGGACAGAAGAACCAATAGTTTCTCTGGACCTAGCAGAAACTCTCTTTAAAGTTGCAGAGTTCTGAGTGTTGAAACTCTAGCCAAGCACTGCTTTCCCCTGAAATTAGAAAATTATAATTGTGTGATAACTTACATTAATATATATACACCTGCCTCTATACATAAACAAGCAGCTAAGGATCAGCAGCACAATCTTTTTTGGGTTTGGGGGTTATTTTCTAACAAATGGTTTCTTTCCTTTAAGTCATGAGAGGATTTTGGAAGAGAATCTTTCTGTTTTAGAAACAAAAGGCGACATACAACTGATTGAACACTCAGGAAACAAAGACGATATAAATATTTACTTTTGCATTTTCATCTCTCAAGCAATAGCATACTTCATAGCTATCTCAATCAGGAGTCCATGTACCAATCTTTAACAAAAAATATTGCTTGTCTGTGCATGAAAACATCTGGTTTCAAAGACCATCATTTGACTCTGAAAAAGATCCAATGTTGCCAATATCCATTGTTCTTATTTTTCCCAGTTGAACTTAAACAACAGTGAGCAAAAGTAGTAATTAACATGCAAAACAATGTTACCCTAAATGTTTTTTATATCCCTGCACAAGTATGAACTCTATCTGTTCTCTGGCAATACAGATGAGAGCACAGATGTATAACCACTAACTATTATGTATATAGTTCATCCCCACAACGGCGCAACCATTTTGTTCTCTCTCACATTATACCCTATTGCTCTTTTTGCATGCTAATTTTATTTACTATTCTATATAGTTTTCAGTTTTAGCATTTTTTTCTAATCCAGCTGTAGAATAGCAGATCAGATCAGTTTCTTTGTAGGTTTCTTCATGCCCTACTGATGGGGTATCCCAATGTTATTAGGCTTGCAGAGTCTACTTCAAAAATTTATGCTTAAAAAATTATTACTATGAGGGAAAGACAATCATGACATCAGGTACCGGATGTTGTTGCTGTTATTGCAAAATTCAGCCTTTGCTTCCAGACAGATACTTTATTTAACATCAATTGGTAATTTTAATTGACTTCAGATAGGAAATTAGAAGAATCATCTAAATTCATAGAACTGAACTTAATCATTAGATTTCCTGATTAGGCAAATGGGAAAAGTAATAAAACCCCAAACCCAAACATCATGTTTTTCAGATAGATCTGGATATGTTTAGGGAAGTGATTATATTATTTGGATTGCCTCAACTAGTGGGGAGCTACATGGCATGAATCAGAGGTCCTTCCCAGTCACAACCGTTCACAGCTGCTTTTCAAGTCCATGATCCAGCACCCAGCTTGCAATTTCTGATCCTCCTACAGTGATCATCACAGGATATTTTATTGCTCAAAAGTGCTTAGAAAACCCATTATTAAATAGATATCAAACCTTTGATGATAAATCAAGTAAGGCTGAGGAATTTCAAATAGTTCAGATAGTATTCAGTCTCAGAAGGAAGATAACATTTATTCATCCATTACTAAGTGGCTAGATAGGTTACACTCTCCATATATCCATCATACATATTTTTGCAGGCAGTAATGTTTGGCATTTCTGTTTCCATACACTATCTTCTTCATCACAGTAATCTTTTCCACTTTCACTCTACTTTGATTTATTAGGGTGATACCACATATCTTACCAGAGACCCTAGCCTCTATCCTATCGGAGACCCTAGAAAAGAAAGACAAATTTAATTCTGTGATAGGCCAACCTTTTCCAGGGAATGTAGTCACAGAAGCCAAGGAACTGATAAGGTGATTATGAGATATTTCAGCTGTAGCACAATTTTAGGCAATTAAGGAGTAGCACCATCTGCTTTATTTGATAGCTTTCCGCTGGACTACACTGAAGAACACTGCAGGTTTAGGCACTCTGTGACTAGTACATTATCTGATTGGCAGCTTTAGCAAAGAGGCTGAGGTTTGAACAAGCAGAAGCTGAACTGCACCAATATCTACCACCGATTCTTCCAGAATGGAGCTGAAGTAAAGTTTTTGAGAGGGTAATGTCAGGAAGGCTGCAGTGCTGCTGTGTGTGTTTGTTCAGTGTCTAGATAAAAGCCATTAGATTCCTGCACTGTTGTTATGATCTCAATAGAAGAGATGCCTCTGCATGATTTAAGGTGCAAATGAGAGCATATTCCAAAGTCACCAGTACAAGTTTTATTTAACAGTAAATGCGAGATAGGGAGACAGAAAGAAATAGGAGGGGGCTGGGGAAGAGGGGTAGAGAGAGAGATTAAACAAAGATACCACCACCACAAGTGGCATTCTGCTGGTCCCCGAGTTGTTCTTCTGGAGGTACCATGTTTATACAGTCCAGGTCCTGGGCATCCATGGGGTGTATATGCCATTCCCATAACTTGAGATGGCACGTGCATAAGCACTTCTTTTTCCAACAGCTTGCTACAGTGGGAATTTTTTGTCTGGATGCTAACCAAAACTTTAACTCCATTAGGCCTGGAATTAGCTCTTTCCTGCTGTGCATTATGTGCTTATCTCAAGTTCCAAGATGGTGGTTTCTATTATGGGGACAGTGTTTTGAGGCATGCAACTGCATTCTTTAACTCCTCACAACTGTCAATCTGACACATTTCAGAAAAAATGGCTTGTAGAAAAGACCCATAAACCTATCAAATGCTAAGGCAAAATTAAATTTACATTCCATGAATGTTAGTAATTATCATTTCTCAAACATTGCTAGATGGTTTAAAGAAAATGCTCTTGAGGATTTGTGATCTATGGCACATTGCATTGAAATGGCTTTGCATCAAAGCCTGACACTGGCTTTTCACCAAATTATATCTTTGCTATATGATGTATGTGCATGAAGACTCTCTCAGACTGTGAGGTTAAAAACAAACCTAGCTCTGCCCTTTATTTCTCTGCCCTTCAGGCTGTATCTCATTTTTTCAAAATTCTTCAAAACAGTGAATCTCTGAATAGAATTGAATTTGTCAAATTCAAATATCCCTTTTAATGTTGCCCTACACTTTATGACACAGTATGTACATTGTGAAATCTCTTATTCCCTTTTTCATAGCAAGACTCAACTTGAAATAGAAATTCCATAGCGCAGTGTAAGCAATATCTAGTTTCTTGTGCTGACAGCCTCTAGTAGATAAAAATTCCTGTAAGACTCTTATCACCTCACTCGAAGAGAAGAAGCTATCTTCCCTCCTCGATACCACACAGGCACGTGGCCCAGGTTAAAATGATGAAAAGAGTCATTTATGACATTACTCCAATCCAGCATCCAGGAGGCCACAAAGATGTTATAGCAATTATATTTTCCAGTGATTGAAAATGATTGTACCCATAACTTGCAATGTGTTATATGGAGTCCTATTCATTTCTAGATGTATGAAGTTGCTAAAATATTATGTGTGGGGTCTGGGATTTTACTGAACTTATTAAGTCTTTAAACACAAGTATATAGCACTTGGTGGTTCCTCCCATGAAAAGACTGAAGTTATTTATTGTGTGTCTGTGGTGGAGATTATATTTAATCCTTAACACTGTGTGCATTTAGTTGGTACTCAGGATTTGTACCATACCTCCTGATCTGTTTTATATTTCATGTTTTAATTAAAACTTTGAAAGCATCATGAGGTTTCTCTCTACCTTTGAATGTCAATTTACATTTATGTTAGGGCATTCTGAATGAGTGAACATCTTAGAATATCAGAATATTCCCCTACTCCCAACTACAACTAAAAGGTTTTTGAGAAATAAAAGTAAGTTTTAAGAACTTTTATCCTCTACTTCCTTTGAAAATAACTTAGAATAACAGGATCAGTGTAAAAGGTTTCGGGCTCCCAGGGCTGTGCATACTAGATCATACTACACTAAGACTTTCTAGATACCATTAAATTGGACTTCCTCCAATGCACGAGGTGCAGCCCAACTCACGCAGCCTGTCTGTTCTATCAGCAGTGTATACAAACTTTCAAAGGCATGTGACTTTTCACTGGCATGCCTGAAAAATGAATGAGTGTGAAGGTCCATAGTTACAAAAAAGGAAATTTCATATTAAATTACAGTGGTTTTTTCTGTCTCCTTTTTCTCAGAGAGGCAGTAATAACTTAGCTAACAGTGAAGTTAAGAAGACTCTTAATTTCGAGTTATTCAATAGATAAAAAAATTTGAGTTGTTGAACAAAGACTTTGAGAAATCAATTCTAAAAGGAAAATTCTTATTTCTTTTCCACCAAATATCAAAATATCACTGATTTGGACTGGGTTTTTTCCTTGCTCAAAGGAAGCATGCAATTTACAGAAAACTACCATAATAAAACTTACATTTTTAAATCTTTGAATGAATACCTCATCAAAGACCTTGCTGGAAATGTAAAACAAATTGAGCTTGTAGAAGAAAATATAGGAATCATCTCACCTGATCTCATTCTTCCAAAAAAAAAGTATTTGGTCCAAGCTTGTCCAGACACTCTCTTAGTCATCTGAGCTATTCGCAGGACCTGTCATTTTAATATCAGCTTATATGACGGGAGAAATGAACTGCCCCCAGGAGATGCACATCTTCTTCAACTCTCTCTAAAAAGAGCTTTGATGACTAAATTACATAAGGTACTGAAGATTTTGTATAGCAAATAACAAGACTCATCCCTACCTCAGGCATCCAGCAGGAGTGACAGAAGTAACATTGCTTTAATGAACACAAGGAATCCCAAATATAATTATGATTATTAAAATTGTTCTTAGAAAGGTGATTACTTTATGGAAGGAAATTAAACTAATGATAAACATAAAGTTTAAAAGTTTTGATGCCTTTCCAAGGTCTACAGACTAAATAAAAAGCATTGACCTAACTGCATCTATGAACAGTTGTTTTCCAATGTGTTGATTACAGCCAGCCAACTCTGCAGCTATATCAGCCCCATGGCAGTAATGACCTGGCAATAGGACTTTGGATTGGTTATATTCATGAGGCCATGATTGGAACAGGAAAAGAAAAAAATTCAGAAATCTGGCCTTCCAGCTTCCAACAATTAGCTTTGCTACAAACGCAATTTGACAGGAGCACACATAAATTCAGCTTTCTGCTACTAACTGTAAACTTCAAAAAAACCCAAGACATTTTCAAGGGATATTAATGGAGATGGTCTGGATCTAAAAGGAAAGGTTGGTGCATTTTAGATCTTTGCTAATGAAATTAATGAACAAAGCCATAATGTTTAATGGATTAAATATTACATTAGCAGTCCATTTCCAAAGGATTGACGAGTTCCTTGCTTGTTTCAGACACTATTTGCAACTGGCAAGTGAGATTGGCTAACAATCTGAAGATCTGAATGTCTGATTTTGTTTTCCAAAATGTAATATAAAAAGCACCGAATCCACCACAACCAACAAAAACAAAACAGAAATAATAAAAGGTTTTTGCTCATAAAGTTCTGCTTGAAGCAAGACTACAAAGTAATGTTGCCCCAGGATATGATTCAGGCTCACAGATGCCTTATACAAAGGCTAATGAGCCTGTTGCCAGTACTGAAAACACTATTTGCCACTGGCAAAACTAACAGTAATTCTATATTACCGCTAATTCGCTGGCTATTTTTCTTCATTCAATAGCTCATAAATTCCAACAGTGTTGCTTCTAGGGAAACATCAGTTGCTATGAAAAAGGCATGTAAAAATGTCATAACTCTAAGTGCTTTTGTGGCAGGATATTAATATTTGCAATTCATATTTATCATTGAAGATACGGAAGTTAAACTTTTCCAAAATATTGAGTCAAGAAAATCCGTTTGCTTGCATATAGAAATGAGGAGTAACGAAGACTACATGGAAATCCAAAACTCATAATATCTTGAAGTGATTTCTAATTTAATTCCTTGAGAGAAGGAAGAAGAGCTAATGGCTTTCCCACTTTAAACACAAAAGTGTTCCTGAAAGCACCACTATACAAATATCATCTAATAATGCTCAAAGGGTAAATAAAACATTTATTTCTGTAAGACATATTTTTTTCAACTATTACTACCCTTATTGAAGGATAATCCCTCTTAAAAAAAGACTATAAAAGTTAGTGGCAGGAAGTTAATTTATATTGAATAATTGTTTTACCAGGACAGAGTAGAAATGAGCGAAGAGAGGTATTTGCATTACCCTGTGTTGTATCTCCAAAAAGCTTTCTCTGTTCAACAGTCAAGATCAGCTCAGATAGCAAACATAATGTGAATTTAATGATACCTACTAAGCAAAAGATTTTTTATTAGAACAGCTTGTTTTAAGTTTCAATTTAGAGACCCATCTCTGACAAAAAGTACAGTTGACAATGTGTTTTCTTCCTTAGCATGAAAGTTACCATATCTCCAGGGAAATTTTTTTGTAACATGTATTAACAGCTGTTGACAAATGGGAGAGGTGGGGAAGCAGGAAGGAGAGGGGTGGGAAGGAGAGGATAGAAGGGAGGAAGAGAAGGAGAGAGAGGAAAACTGAGAGAATGGATGGGACAGAGAACAAAATTGGGAAAGGGAGAGATGGGTGAAATGAAGGGAGGAGGTGAGGCGAGGCAAGGCAAGAAAAGGCAAGGAAAGGAAAGGCGACAAAAGGAAGAAGAGGAAGAAGAGGAAGGAGGAGAGCAGACATATTCACCCCTAAACCATATGCCCAAGTGTCACATCCAGACAATTCTTGAACACTTCCAGAAACAGTGACTCCACCATATCCCCAGGTAATTTATTCCAATGCCTAACCCTCTTTCAGTGATTTTTTTTTCCTATTGTCTAACCTGAACCTCCCTCGGTGCAACTTAGGCCATTTCCTCTTGTCCTTTTACTTGAGACATGGCAGAGTAGACCAACCCCCACTTGATCAAAATAATTATTTCCTTGTTTTTAAAGCTAATGACATTTTACAGGCAACAGTAACTTCTATTTTCTTTACATATTTACACTGTCAGAGAAGGCAGGAAACCTCCATTTTCCTTTTTCTGCTGCCTTCAGAGGCAGGATAAGCCTGTTAATAAGAATATGCTGGCGACTTCTAAGTTTTTCCCCTTAGTATCTACAGTGGCTGGCTAATGTAGCAAGATACCAGGTAACATGGCCCTGAAAGAACATATTGCAATAAAAAAGACATTTAAATAATACAAAATAAGGTCTAATGGCTTTTAAAGAGTGGGTAAGACTATATTTAATATTTTGAGGAAGAATTTAGCATATGTATTATACTTCATAATCCAAACTCCTGTAAAAAGCAACCACAAAATCCTATAGCTCCCTAATGAAAGGGAAGCACAAAATTCTGACAGAAAATGCTGCAATAAAAACATTTATCCTTGGATGATAAGTAAAAAACCACTATATTATCTTATTTTCAGGTAAAATGGACATTTTTGTTGAGTTGCCAACATGTTAAGTAAGCAGTGTGTTTTACCTATTTTCTGTTTACTTAAGTAAAGGCTTTTAAAACGTTTGTGACTCCTTTTGTTTGTATTTCCTGCACAGAATATAATGAGACAAGCAAGCTGTGTTAGATAATATGGTGAACCCTATAAATTCTCTCCTTTTTGTGTAAGCAAGATGTCTAGAGATTCCTCTAAGCAGCAGGTTAAATGGAGATCCCTGATTTGATTTAAATCATACGGGGTCAAAATGGACTACCTGGAAATGCATCATAAGTGACACTGGTGAAAAATACTGAAAGCCTTTCTTTCTCTGGGGTGGCATCAATTTTTCCACTGCTCAGCACACTTCAGTACATTCATCCCCAGATCTGTGCTTCTTGGAAGAGCCAAGTGACCACATGGCACATTACAGATCTAATAAATCTAGCTAAGGATCATCAAGTTATTTGTTTGTTTTATAATACTGTTTTCTGGTTCTGAAAACATCTGGGTCTAGCAATGAGGACAGTTTAAATTTTGCAGAGAAATTCTAAATCACTATTACCTGCATCACTTACTTTCAGTCTTACTCTGTTTTATTGCTGATATATATCTGTCTTTATGAGATTCTGAAAAAATTAAATTTAAAACAAAATGTGGTGTTTGCAAACAATGAAAGTATGTAGTGTTTGTGGGCTTTTCTTCCTTTTTTGTTTTAAATATTTTCTCTTTCAAGTGTCATTTAGAAGGAAAGTTTCATTCTGATTGTAAAGACAGAAGTTAGAAGCAAGCAGAAAAATAAAAAGACATGGATTATTACACAGAATATACACTGCCTTCCACCAAAATAAACAGCTATCACACTTAGGACTTCCAGGACAGCTACCCTTTCATATAACATCTGAAAAATATTACTAAATTTTTTTTTTAATATGACTTCCGATTTGTCACATATTCAAATGATGTGCATGCACCTGCTTCATTAAAAACTACATAACATCAATCTGTTATATATTGTCCATCTTATGTGTAAAAACTATAGCTTAACACCTTTGTCACGATAAGCATTTCTTCAGTAGAAAATAAGCGCTATCAGTACAATATGCAAAACTAACATAACGTGATTTTATTCTTTAATATATGACTCAAACAAAGTCAACAAATACTACAACATGATAGAGTGTGCTCTGGTCTCTTCCTGTCCCCACTGGCAGTGAGGTTCCCTGACTGCCTCAAGCCCATGTGGGACAGTGTCATGCTGAAAGTGCCACCCTCCTCCATGTCTGTAACAGCACATTCCCTCTGCCTCCTGCATTTTGGCTTAGCAAGCAGTGAGGCAGATCAGTTTGTTGATCCCCTGGAAATTCAATCAGCTAAAAATCAACACGTGGTTTTGTTTTCAGTGCCACTTTCCCTGGTAGCAACTGCTTGCAGGAGCAGCACTACAGACCTAGAAATGCACACTATCCCCATCTTAGAATGGGGTAGGTTGCAGCTTGAAAAATTAGGTTAATGAAGGCACTCACAGATCTTAAAAGATGGGAAATTGGACCCTCATGGCTTGTAGATGTAGGAATCCTTCAGTGATAAGTCATTTTAACTACTTCATTGTCAAGTCAAAGTGAACACGTCAGCCATCACCACAGCCTATTTAGTCAGCTGGCACCCGTGGTGCACTTACCATCTCTGGCTCTTGAAGAGATAAAAGTGTACACACATAAACATGTACACTGACAGCCATACAGGACACTGGGATTTCTGATATATCTTCACCTAAAAGGCAGTTTCTTGCACAATGTGTGGAATTTGAGGTCTTCATTTACATTACATAGGGAAATTAGCTACTCAACAAAATCTGCAGTCTTAAATGTCAGGTCTTATAGAAAACTTAAATCCCTATTTGAATATTTTACCCCAAGAATGAAGAACTTGGTGTTATCTATAATTTGCTTCTTTTGTCATTCATCATATCAGCCCCTTAGTAGAATGCGGTATAATTTTCTTATAGAACGCCTTCAAAACCAAAGGGAGGAAAATGTATCACACCTAAAGTTCTCAATGGTGCAGCTATTTTCTGTCTTAAGGACTGTGATCTTTCCATCAGCATCTATCTTTGGAAGTCTGACATGCTGGCAGTAAAATTATCTTTTGTTTTGTCATTCGGAACTTCTTTTTTATCTTTCTGCAATATGGTCACTGACTACCCTAATTTAATTTCACATTCACCCTTTTTGAAGCACTCTGTATAACTCCACCTTCTCTGCTATCTCTCACTTTTATTTCTTTCTGTTAACATCAGAGAATCTTCGTTCTGACACAATCTACCATGCACATTCTATTAAATAACATTCTGTGTTGCAAGAGCAAGCTGATAATAATCTGCTCTGTGACCTTCTCCTTTGTCAAATTGCTCCCTCAACCCCACTTACACTGTGAGAACTGTTCTCCCTGCTAAGTGTATTGTTATGGGCTTTCATTGTCCATTACATGCATTCATTGCAATGAATGTACCTTAATGTTCTATACAGCAGTAGTATAATGAATATATTTTTTGCATTTCTTGGCTTTCTCCATGGTCACTGAAATCAGTATTTTTTTCTTTTTTTTTTTTTTTTCTCTCCAGGGATTCAGTGCTTCAGTGAGTTTTGAATTAGGACTTTGACTTTCCATGAACAGCAGCTTTGTCTTTTGGATATGGCATTTGCACTCAATGTGCTATTAGACACTGGGCATGTCACCAGTGTGGTAGGGTAGGCTGTACCAGTACAGGAGAAGGAAAAGGAAGGGAACAATTCTCTCCACATTTTGAGTGAAACCCTGTTAAAGAAATGGATGTACTTACAGGAGGTTTATAAAAGTCTTAGAATATAAAAAAGGGCTGCATAGTTAGTAAAACAATCACTGAAAGACTTTAACACCACAGCACTTTAGGACACTTTAGGAGAACACAGTTCTTTAAAATGTAAGCATCTTCTTGATAACCAGTCTGGTACCACTGGGTCTCGTCAGCTGTTCATTAAGTAATGTTGTTATTTTAAGTGTTGGTACTGATGGTATTCCTATAAGTGCTCTTGTTTGTAACATTTCCCCATGAAAAAGAGAGGTGTTCATGAGGAAAAGGCTGAAAGGAGAAAGAAACAGGAAGCAGAAAGGATAGTTAATAAAAATGTTAATAAATAATAAGTAAATAATTACTTAAATAAGTAATTTAATCATTGTCATGATTTTATCTGTAACAATTCCTGCTTACATCATCTAGAATTGTCTACAAAATAAGAGGTTGTGCCAGGTATCAATTCCTAACATATATCATCAATTTTTAATATTTATAAATGTTTTAAAACGCATTTTGGGGAAAGGTAAATTTTATATTATGAGTTTGCCTGTTTCAGATATGCATATTTTAATGAGGTTTGAGCTGGCATTTGGTAAACCTTCCTTCCTTGAAACTTTTCTTACTAGAATACGTGATTTTGTTTAGTGCTTTGTCAGAATACAATTTAAAGTAAGCACCAAAGTGAACTTTATTTAAATTCAGAGCAATTTCAGACCAGGCTTATGCATTAGGTCAATAGTGTAGGACAGTTTCTTCCTCCTCTACAACAGCTATCATTTATTTAAATTGAGTGTAAAGTAAAATTTATTGTACCATGTGTGCCTATAAGCAACCTCTAGTGAATATGATTGTTTATTCAAATCACTGTGTTTCCTTGTCCATTTTATTTTGCACTCTTTTGGAACATTATAGTGGAAAAATTTTCCTGGAGAGAGACCTAGTTAATATTTCATGAGACAGACGACTTCCAGAATTCTTTCTGAGCTTTGCAAAATTGAACACGGGAAAATAAAGTTGTCAGGTGTAAGAGCAATGGAGCATTTTTTCCAGTCTGGTTTGGAGTATGAAATCACATGGTGCTGTTCTGGGAAAGCTGATTTTAGTCACTGTAAAGTGCATCATTATTATTCAGTCTGATTGATCAAGGTAAGGATATTCACTTCATTTAGATCAAATAAAGTCACAACCAAATTATTCTGTACAGAGTCAGGTGCCATCTATCTAATCTAAATAAATCTAATACACTTTTCCATTTTGTTACAAAAAAAGGTAGACTGGTTCCCACAGCTGAGACTTAGTAAGTGAATGATAAATAACTCAAAGATTTTCAAACTGTATGAGTAGGAAAAAATAAAATAATAGGAGAAAAAAGAAGACAAATCTTGCAAGTTACATGGAAGAAAGTAGGCATTTCATATAATTTAATTTGAAATATTTCTAGTATCAGGTAAATTAGACATATTTTCTTCTGAACTGTTCACCAAGTTTTGAAAGCAGATGGAATATTTTGATATTATCAGAATGACTAGCTGAGAAATAATATAATTGGGCTATTTGGAGACAACCCTAATTCATTCCATTATTTTATTAGACAGCTTTCATAGAGACTTAACATGTTGTGTCATTTGGCTTTGTATATGAAGAGAAAATTTCGGGGCTCCTGAAGTGCTGAGTTGAAAGACAAGCCTGACAGAGTTCAAGAAGTGTTTGGACAATGCTCTCAGGCACATGGTGTGGTTCTTGGGGAATGGTGCTGTGCAGGGCAGGAGCTGGACTCAGTGATCCTTGAGGGTTCCTTCCAACTCAGCATTTTCTTTGTGATTCTGTGATTATGACTGTAACAACTGAGAGGAAGTGCAAAGCATGGTGAAACTACTGCAGGTGTTTATACACAGGGATGAAATTGCTAACATTAATAATATTGTTACATGCATTTATGGATGCATGTAGGAGTAAGCATACATTTTCTTATGGATATTTAAGGCAAGGAGGGCTTATTTATGCTTATTTATGCTTCCCTGTTTTGGTCTGGAATATTCAAGAAATAGTTCTCCTGTTTCCACTGTGAGGAAGATGATCTGAGTTTGACAGGGAATGGATGCAAAAGGTCCAGGAACCAACCTTATGAACGCTATAAGGTGTAGTTGGTAAAATGTTAAAGAAAATTAAGTAGTTCAGAAAAGTACAACCTCATTTATTCTTACCCAAAACATGGGAAAACAGGAGAGAACAATCCTTGATACTTTATACCAACCAGACAGTAAAGGTAAACATCTATAAATAAAAAGCCTACTTGAACAACTAGCTCATGATTACTCTAGATAAGTCAAGAATAACTGGATGACTGATTTTATTTAGTTGTGTGTCCTGGTGTCAGTATGGATACAGTTAATTTTCCTCCCGGTAACTTCTATCTCAACCTACAAATCTTACTTTTTTTTCTGATTCTCTCCCCATCCCAGTTCAAGGCCAGGATGCAAGAAAATGGATGTGTGGTATTTAGCTGCCTGCCATGTTAAATCATGACATTGGGATATAGATGTTACCTTCCCCCAACATGGACAACTGGTTGTGATCCTTGCACATAATTAAATTTTTTAATCTATGGACATCCTTTAGTATATCTCATCCCTCATCCCATGCAACTTGCCTTAAAATCAGAGAAAAATCTAAAAAAAACCAAACAAAAAATCACAACACAATAAAAGCCCCCCTCAGAAAACCCACAAAAGCAAGTTTGTATAACCTATGCAAAAATACCCCAAAATAAGTAGTTCTGCAAGAGCTGATCAATGATAGACATGGCTTATGACAGATATTGTTTAAAGATTGACAGTCTCTCTTTATTTAATATTTCACTTAATAAAGATGAATACATAAATCACTTTCTGAATTATTTAAATTTTCTTGATTTTTAGCATGCCATGAAAATTGTTAGATATAGAGCTCCTATTAAAGGACTTTTTCATCAGGTTTATCATTCTAAACTTGCTGCAGCAGCTGCTAGCACTACCAGTGAACAGCGAAATTGAGAACGATACAGCTGATAGGTTTTACCCTTTATCGGCCTCGTGCTAATTTAATGCAACACAGAATATTATTTGCATTACTTCAAAAGTAAAAAGATGCTCCCCCATGGGATTACATCACTATTAGACATTTCTTACTCTATTATGTTTGAGTCAACACAGCAATCGAAACAGGGATTGTACAAACTTCATTTGTGATAATAAACTTAATGAGCAGCACTGAGAAATGTCTGAAGAACTGAATTATGATGACATAGTATTTTCCAAATAGAGCTTTGTATTTTTTTGTATGTGGTTTCATTAAAGACACACCAGCTCATTTGGCATGAAATGGAAAATAAGAACACCAATGTGCATTTTAAACATCTGTCATGGTAGGCAATCACTGGGAGGGAAACAATCTCTAAAACACATATAAGATGCAAAATTAGAACACTCAAAGTTTTTTCTTATGAAATAAGATGGTTATACTGTTTTGTGATGTTTTCTATTGCCATCAGTAAAATTCCTCAGTTTTACTGTGTATCACTAACAGTGAAAGGGAGGAGTAAAATAAATATAGATTTATTTTGTTAAGAAAAGTAATTATAATAGCCCAGTTTATTTTGTACCAGACAGAATGCCTGAAAATGCTAGTATGCCAACCAAAGTGAATGGCACCTAACTTGGTCATTACAGAAACAACCCCAGCAAAAGCCAAAGAAAAAGTCTTATAAAGCTTTATATGTACCGACTAGATTTTGCCTGGTACCCCATAATTCTTATGGATCCAGACCTGACAGGGATCCTCTCGCACTGAAGCTATCAAAAGTTGAAAATTTAAAAACACTTTTGGTTTTACTTTTCATAAACTGTAACATACTTTAAAGAAAATCCATTTAATGTTTGGTTTGCAGCACACTTTCTTTTTGCTTGTTGTGTCTGACAGTCTTTCTTCTGTCATTCCATTTTCTATTTCGATATTTATGACCACACTCTCACTGTCCTCCTCCTTTTATTCCCATTTCTGTCAGTCTGCTGTCTACACACATAAGCACATCATCACCTATTTACTCTGAATGAAATAACCAGCATGGTGGGCCTTGGGCATGTCAATAATTCATATTGCACAGCAAAAAGGTTTTGATAAATACTTGTGATCTCTGCAAATCACCTTGAAAACTGGTTATATCTAGGATGATAGAGATCAGAATGACCTATGAAACTGCACTTGGGGACAGAAAGGTGAAAAGAGAGTTTTCTTAGTGTGAAGGACAAACCCATATTTTTTTATTTCTTTTGTAGAAATGCTCATGCAACTTCACCTGGTATGGCTTTTTTCTGATCACTTCCCATGACCAATATTCTATTATTTCTAAAATATTTTATCCATTAAAGAAAAAAAACAAACAAAAAACCCAAACAAACACACAAAACCCAACAGAACCTTAATATGGAGAATAATTTCAGACTGCATTGTTCGCCTGTGATTTTGTTGCTGGATGTGTAAATCTTCATTTTTTTCTATAGCTTTGCTCCACAGAACTTTGACAAGGCTGTAAGTGAAGAATCAGCATCTCTTGTTCAATATTGTATGCTTCTGAAAACTAGTTATTTGTTTTCATTCAATTGTTAAATCTATTAGCTAATTTTCTTAACACAGATTGGTCAGTGTTATGCAGAATGTGCTGAAGACAAAGAATTCTTGAGTTGAATACACACAAGGTAGTCCTTTTCTACTGAAACAGCAGAAGTTTATAGCAGATATCCAATGGGGAAGACTCCAAAGAAGCGGTTGTGGATAAACAGAGCTGTGATTTGTGTGATCTATAATGGTCTTCTAAAAAAACAAAAAAATTATATGTTATAAAGTAATAATCACAGTTGACACTATTGATGGTAATCACAAAAGCAAAGCTAAACAGTATGAGGGAATATTTTTTTAAATTTGCATCTCTGATTCAAGATTGAGATCATTTGGCACATGACCCTTGTTATTTGTTTCTTAATTACCTCTGCCCATATTATACTGATAAAAGCTTTGATCTACAAACTTTTCATATAGATCATCACCAAATTCCATCTCTTTCAAGCAAATAAAAGCCATATCTACACTACTGCACAAGACAGCTTTTCTCTGGTTCGTGTGTCTTGGTGAACTCCCAAGCCATACTCCAGCCACATATTAGGACAAATTACCAGCATGTAAAAGCCCTCACCTGTACTCCCAGTTACACCGAAGTGGACCTTTGGAGCACAGGAGCCATCATCTGTTAAAGGAGTACAGGCCTGCTTGTCTAGGATACCAGGCTTAGGAATGCAGCAACAGCAAAGCTGGTGACAGCCACAGAAAGATAAGACAATGACCAGTGCTGAAAAAAAGCCAAAGCTTTCTTATTTTTCTGCATACACACTTTGAGTCTACTGTAAGAGAGAGTGAGAGCAGGAGCACTTCAGAACTTCAGATTTAATTACCTTCAGTCTGAAAATCAACAACAAATGGATATAGCATGACAAAGAGCAGAAGTTAATCTGTGCTACAATGCAGTCAAGACCTGTAGCCCAAGGGTTGTCTCCTGTTAATAAACTAATGACTTAGACTGGTTCAAAAATTTCTTGGTATTTCTGCAGTGCAGACTTCCCTAGTGAAGGTATTCCATATGCATAAAAGATGCTTTTTATTAAGTAAGAAAACATTTCAAAGAAGACACACTTTATCAATGTCATACCTATATCCCTAATTTTGCTGTAATGAGATTAGTTGAAAAATAATTGTGTCCAGGGATTTGGCCCAAATTTGTCCTATTCAATGAAGCACAGTTATCATAGTTTTTAACCTAATATTTATTTGCTATTTAATATCAGATGCCAAAACACTTATGTTACTTTTTTGTTCTAATACTCCTTTGATTTTATAGCATGTACTGGTTTGGCCAAATTTAGAAATATATCCTCTGAGAGAAGGCAGGTTACAAGCACCTCTCCCCCACCAGGTTTGGAAAAAAATAAATTTTCCTTGAAGGAAAGTGAAAGAGATAAAAACTATTTATTTAACAAACACAAAGGAAAAGGATAATAATGCTAAATAATAAAATCTCTCGCTGTGGAGAAAAAACCTGGGAAAGTGTCAGAGTCCTCCCTTTGGTCTCCTCAGAGCTGGGGCTTGGCCCAGGGCCAGGCCCCCTCTGTGCTCAGTGGAAAGTTCTCCCGATGTGCTCTGATATTGAAGCAGTCCAGTAGAAAAGGGAGAAAATCCAAAATTCCAGGGAAGGAAAAAAAAAAAGGTTCAACTCTCAGTCTCTCTCCAGAGAAAAAGCAGCTGAACCACTGGCCAAAAGCTGACTGGGCAGCAGCAAGCCAGGTGCTTCCTCGCTCCCCTGCTGCAGCTGGGAAAAAAAAGTCACTATCTCTGTGTGACCTTGAACAAGCTGCAAACTGCTTTGAAAAAGTTTTGCTCAGTTTTTCCTTCCCCCTCTCAGGCTCAGTTTAAAGGCATAGAAAGGCACAAGAATTAATTTCTGGGCATAGGGCAGCAATATGGGATTCACATCATAAAGTCACCCCAAAACATAGCACAACATCAGATGGTATGTTGGGGTCAGCTGTCCCGGCTGTTTTCCCTCCCACCTTCTTGTGAACCCCCAGCCTTCTCGCTGGCATGGCTGCACGAGAAACAGGAAAGGCCTTGACTCTCTATAAGCACTGCTCAGCAATACGTAGAACAGAATTGTCTTATCAACACTTTTTTCAACAGAAATCAAAAACATAGCCCCATACAAGCCACTGTGATGAAAATTAACACTAGCCAAACTAGAGTTTGGTGGCCAACACCAGCACACCACTGCATAGCAGGTACAAATATAATGCTGCATTAGCAGAATACAATTTTTGAGTGTACACCATGCATAGGGACTGTTGTTATAGTCTACCAGTAGCTAAGTATTTCAGACTTATTAACTTCTTTGTTTATCTTCAAACGTAGTTAGGAAAACCTAACAAGAGCATCCTTTTTTCTGCTACACAACTGGTAATCTTAGGGAGCTTTTTTATATTTAATTAACACATGTAGAAGTATTTAGATAATTCTGACATGAATTTTACAGCAAAAACTAATGACACTAATTGTTTCATTCTTGCTTTTATTGAAATAATAAAAATGATAAAAAACAATCTTAATACCTCAATTCATAAGTTTTTGATTTCCAGCACACTGGCCCAGATTTTGGAACATGTAAGTATATGAAAACTGAGCTACACTGCCTCAGTATAATGCAATTCTGGGAAGCTATCCAAATTTGGGAATGCTGTTTTATGACCAGCACATCAAAAACTGAGAGATAACTCAACTCATAGGCAACTAAGAAAAACATATAACCAAGGAGTTTGAAGCTGAGATTTTGTGTTCTATAAAAATGATGCAAGAGACTTTCCTGTTTCCTTACTAATAGGGCCAAAATTTGTATTCTTTGAAAGACCCTTTTCCATTTACAGTTGATTTATTAGTGGGAAATACAGTTCAAGCAGCCCTTTATGTAGCCAAGACTTCCTCTACATAAATATTAAAGATTTGTGGACAGAAGCACAAGACAGAGTGGTGTTGTCCACGGTTTCAAATCTGCCATAACAAAGCTGCAATTAAACAATGTCTCATTACTTGCAAAATCTTTCCGATCTAACAGTCTTTCTGCTTCAGTAGTTTACTGATTTCCTCTTCCTGGAATCCAAACATTATTTGAAAACAGACAGACAATTTGTCTTTGCAGGAGTAGATTAGGGAAGCCATTTAGAAAGGATGAACTCCAGAAGTGGCAGATTTGAGGGTCTAAAATAATATTG
The DNA here is from genome assembly GCF_000691975.1 of Corvus brachyrhynchos. Lineage (NCBI taxonomy): Eukaryota > Metazoa > Chordata > Aves > Passeriformes > Corvidae > Corvus > Corvus brachyrhynchos. Next base: position 3,147,681 of record NW_008237885.1, on the reverse strand, counting down.
AAAATTGCTTTCTAGTGATGCTCTCTGGCTTCAAGAACATGCAGTGCAAGATGATGAGTGTCAGCAAATAAACATGACACCTCCAAGGGGGAGTCATGAAATGGCAGTAAAAACACCTGGTAAGTACAGCAGTACCCAGAAATCCCAGAACTTCCAAATCATAGATTTGTAACAACTGAGGAAGTAGCAAGATATTAAATGTGCAGCCATTCTTTCACACATCTGTAGCAGGTTACTTGCCATGGGAAATAAGCTGTTGTTGAGCTTTCTGCCTTTCTGATATTTGTGCTTGTATGATACCCAGAACACAGCCCCACATTTCCAGTTACATTACCATTTATGGAGCTTTTATCAATGAATCACCTTAAACAATATACTTAGCTTTAGGTACAATGCACACTGATTGCCAATGGTTGTCTTAAAATCATCTATTTAACCTTTAAGCTATTTCTTGCAACTGAAAGGGCCATTTCAAGAGTAAGGTTCATTATTACAGATGGAAGAAAATAATTTAATCTTCTCAAGTACAAATTGCTCTGTGCAGATGACCCCTGTCAGAAGTTGAAATGCACCACACAGCTTTTATTATTTTTGCTGGTAATTGAGTGATAAAATCCAGGCTTAATAACAGAGAATAAAGTCCTCCAAAACTGTAAAAAGACAGAAGTCACAAGAACTCTGTACCTAAATATTTTGGAACAATATATTGAACATAATACACACATGCGCATGCAAAATCCAAAACCCAGTAACCTCCAATAAAGATAAAATCTGAACTCCTTCTTTGGGGAAATTTAATAGAACAGAAAAGAAAAAAACAGTTGGATGAACTTGATTCAAAACATCATTCAGTTCTTGTCACGGATTTTAAATTAAATTCAAATCAATTTCTGATCTCATCTTCTCATCACATTCTATGAGGGCATTTTGAACCTGAGGCTAAAATTGATGGAACCAACAATTTGTAGAACAACTTGCGTTACCTTTAAGAAGGCTTGTGCATATCAAAACAATCAAAAGATAAAGGGCTAGAGACAGAGACAGACAGGAGAAAAAGGTAACAGGGCAAAAAGCTCTGTATTTTCTCTTCTTTGGTAATGTAGTTTTTATGTTAAATTTTATCTCCCAAAAATAAATGTCATTTAAAATATTGAAATGACAGACAGGTAATGAGAAACTGTGCCCTGGGAATATGACTAAAGCAAGAGGTGAGGTGGAGCAAGACAAGGAGATGAAGAGAAGAGAGGGAGGGGAGAGGAAGCATGGGAAGGTAAGGGTGGGGAGGGGGGGGGTAAAGGGAAGAAGGAGAAGAGGAGGAAAGGAATGGATTCTTTCTAATTCTGCTAATTCCGTTTCTAGTTCTGCACATAACAGCATACATCTAATAATGTTACTTCATGTACTATTTGAGGCTGTAGAAGACACTGACCTAATTAGAGAGGAAAATCAGGAATAAGACATCTGTATGGTGCATTTCAAGGTTAAAAAACTGTTGCAGATGCTACACAGCATAACATGCATGGAATGTCATTTTAGCAATATAATTCAAACAGCAGATATTATAGTCAAATGTAAAGTTAAGTGTGCCAGTTACAATTTGAAAGGGACAGAAAGAAGCTGAACCTGAAGACTTTATTTCCACATTAATTTCTGAATAGTTATCTATATACTGCAGCCTCTGTATATGACTACAGGATTCTGAATCCTATGTTATCTTTGAATGTTCTGATAAGCAAGGTAGAGGTGGTGAATAATTATATATAAATCCATATGCCTTTTTGTTAATTACAAAGTTAGAAAATGCATTTATTAGTGAAAATATAGGTTGCCGTGTGGAAGGTGCTTACATCACTAAAGACAATTGATAGTAAAAGTTACAGTAGAGAAGGAAAATGTGACAAAGTATATGTATCTCAGAAATGCACTGCAGAATGAAATAAGGAAGATAGCAAGTGAACTGAATATGTTAATGGCAAAGAATATAAGTGACACCCCAGGTGTTATTTTACATCAGGACTCTTCTTTCCCTCTCTTTTCCAAACTTTTCTTTAAAAAACACTCATATGTACAGTTTCAAGATGCTGAAAGAGGAGTTCCAAACTTCTCTTCTGGAAAGGACTTCAAGATGCAATTACAGTAGTCAGGACTATTAATTTTTGTGGACCAATCAATGTTCCTGAAAAGAAAACACGTTTTTTTTTGTACTGTGCACTTTTCTCTTCTTCAGGAAAGTTGTTTTTATGTTTAATTTTATCTCCCATTCACAGTATTAAACTTACAGATGGGCAAAGAGAAACTGTTCCCTTTAAATGGGTAATATGGCAAATTAAAAAGAGATAAGATCTCTTTTGGCAATTTGGTTGATTTACAGTGCCTGACTATCTGACCCAATACAGAAATTTTTGTTTCTTTGATTTTGCATTTACTTTTTCCATGAAGAAAACATATGGGAAAAAAATTGGAAGTCACCCAGACTCTTGTTTTCTCCAGATGTTGCTCAGGAATGCAGAAGAAAAAGAGAAAGAAATGGTGTGCTAGCAATAAGGAAATAATTTACAAACAAAAGAGCCAAAACCACCATTCCCATGAAACCCTGCTGCAGAAGTTTGGCCTGGATACAAACTTCTGGGTAATTTGAGATTGAACAGTAACTTCAGAAACACAGAAATAAACATCAAAGTATACTTGAGGCCGTAGTGTTAATCATGTTACCAATCTCATTTATATTTTTCTGTTGAAAAGCTTTAATGGGAATGAAGCTGTTACATTCTAAGAGACATATTTTAGGCAGTAGATTCAAAAGCAGCTGAGCTTACTCAAAATCACAAAAATGTTTTGCAAAGTTTTGCAATAACTAGTGCTAGGATACAGAAGGAAATGTGGCTATGGGCAGAAAAGAAGTTTGAATCAAAGTAGAAGCACTGTCCTAGTACAGCACAACCTGTAAAACCAAACCTTAAAACAAATAGAGAACTATCTTATGAAAGTGTTTAAAATGATACAATAACTACAAAAAGTATGAAAAATTATCTCATTCAGATTTTACACAGTATTACCCAAGCTAAATTTGGAGTTCAACCTCAAAATCAAGGCTTAAAGACATGGTTTGCAACTGAGTTGCACTTTACTCTTTCTGTCCAGTAGAATTTGTAGATTTCAATGCAGGCCATTGGTAAAAATGCTCCTTGTTGAATCATCCTTTCTTTCTGCTTATAAGAATGGACCAAGGTGATGAAAACTTAGTGAGTCCATTTTATGTTCCTAAGTTAGGTACTACCATATTTGAAAAGCAGATGTTACTGTGAGCCATGGCGATTCTGATAATCTGACTCTGTTGCCTAGGTTCTTCATAAAGTTAATATGGAGAAAAAATAGCTTTGATGTTTGAATGTTTTGGGAGTTAAGCACCTAAATTAGATTACTCAAATGGAACAATCTGGGCAAACACCTCTAAGAGATTAAAATTCAGAAATCCTAAAAGTTATTAGATCTCAAACTGAAATAATGTATTTTGGGGGAAAAAATTACTTCTTCATGGCTGTAAAAAAGATTCTTTCATATTACTTAGGAGTTAAAGCATCAGTGAGGGACATGTTTTTCCTTCATCAAGGTCTGCATCTCGGTCTTTTCTCGGTACTTCAAGCTCTATGTTTTGGGATATACAGGTATGTTGCTTCAGTGCGTGGGATACTCCATTAATTCCTTTGGTCTACAGACTGCTAGTCATGTCATCACCTAAAAAAATCTATGCTTCAGTTTACTTGAGCACTTCTTAAAATGCCTGCAGCAATGAGAGAATTTTAAAGCAGATCAGGCTATGTCTCATGGGTAGACAGTCTGTGTTGTTACCTAGGGCTGAACCGTCTACATTTGACCTCAGTGCAGTCAGAATTACTTTGCCTGGATATAGCCTACTGGAATGAATCAATTTGTTAGCAAAGCAATTGCCAGTTCAGAATTCTTCTGCTAATCTGGAGCTGCTCTGAACCTTTTTTAAGATCTTCAGCAATTTACATGGAATCTGATTTGTATTATTTATCTTTTGAGAGACTGGAAGCATTAGCAAAAGAGTAGTCAATGTCTCATTTTGGCCTGATCCTTCTACAGTTGTTTTCTATGGATGCTAAAAAAGCAAGCAGAGAAATTTTCCTGCTTGGCTCTTGTAGTCTTTGTTCTCATGCAAACTAGCTGAGAAACGGTTTGCTATTTTGTAAACCAAGACTTTATCTCACAGGTGCAAACTTGTTAAGCACAGCTTTGTTATGGTACACTGAAGAAAATATTTTGAAATAGGTGTTATACTGTTCAGCCAATCACTCTGGGAGGTGGTCAAGCACCCAATAATATGCCACTCCTGCGAATCAAGTTATATAAACGAGGTGGTAATTACTTAAATGATCCCATTCTATCCTGGACCTGAATTCAGTGTCGTTTTTCCGCATCATCCCTGCGGACAACAGCAACAGTTTTCCTTACCAGCTGCAAGAGGAAAGGGAATAAAATTAAAATCTCCCATGTTTCTCAAAGATTCTTCTTACATGGAAGATGAAATCACACTCATATAGGTCAGAAAAGATCTCCAGAGGTCATGTAGTCCAACCTCTTACTCAGAGCACATCCAGCAGGCCATGCCCAGTTGATTTTTAAATATCTCTGAAGATGCAGGTTCCACAGTCTCTCTGGGAAGCCTATTATGGTGCTTGACCACCTTTATGGCATTTTTTTCTTACATAGAAAGATTTTATTTCATTTTCTTATGCTGTGTTCCAACTTGTTTTATTTTTCTCTTGCTTTCCATCTGCACAGCTGAAAAGTTTGACTGTCTTGTCTAGTTTCTTGCATGAGGCGCTTGTATGTCTCCCTTAGCTTTTCTTCTCCAGGTTCGAAACTCCTCATTCTTTCAGCATTTCCTTCCATGGTACATGGATCAACCTCCTCAACAATCTTGGTATCTCCCTGCTGATCTCTCTCCAAAATGTCTTCACTTTATGTCTTGGCCTATTCATGCGTCTGCAGTTCTTCATTCAAATTAAAAAAAGAAAAATCAGTCTTTTCACTTGAATCTCGGATTGTTTACCAGAAAGACATTCTGCTCACCACTCCCTCTAACAGAACAGGGGTTAAGCATGCTTGATTATTGCACAATGAACAGATGTCAAAGAAATTTCTTGGAGAAATTTTCCCACTACGTATTTAGAACAAATTATGCTGAGTTAGTAACTACACAGAATATTGTATACTTTTATTCTTCTGATTGCTACATAGATATAGCAGAATAAAATAATCCCTACATACATACATATATGAACAACTTTAATTTGAATTTTCCTTTTATTTCAGTGCAAGTAAGCTAGAATAGCTCAGACTCCCTGGAGCCAAAGTTTAATGAAGTGCTATAGCTTAGGCTAGTTTCATTAATCCTAAATTTAGCTCTAGTATTAAACACTGAAACAATGGGGGTTTTTTATACCATCATATCTTAATTATTGCTAAATAAATTCTTTGTACCAGTCTACACAGAATGCAAAACAGAAAACAACTAAAAAAGGCTCCCTTTTACAAGTCAGAATTCATTTTAATGGCCACATTTCTTTAAATCAAGAGTCTACTCTCATTTTGTAAGATTTCTGGATTTTAAATGCCTGGTGTATTTAATGAGGTCTGAGACTTCATAAATTTTAGAATGGAATCATACAATCACAGAATTATTTGTGTTGGAAGAGACCTTAAATATTGTCTGTTTCAACCCCCCTGCTATGAACAGGGACATCTTTGACTAGCATGATCTAGTGGAAGGTGTTCCTGCCCATGGCAGAGGAGTGGCAACAAGATGGTCTTTAAAGCCCCTTCTAATCCAGGCCATTCTATGATCTCTTGTTCTTGTGACAACTTAAGTGAGCCATATACTTACACGGTTAAAAAAAATAAGTCTGGTCATCTAGTCTTCCTGTAGGATTTGTTTAACTTTCCTGTGAACAATATCACAGTTACCTATTACTCCAGTGAAATGCAGAAAGGAATTGAGGGGTTTATAAAATAGTTTATTGATGTTTTTTAAAATCATATCTAGACTGTAGACCCTCATAATCATAATAATTTACGATAGTAACTACAGTGTTGTCTTATTTCTTTTAACTGACTCTACCTCTATAATTATTACCTCCATGAAAGTAAAATTTTAAAAAATAAAACTCCCAACATTTTGGTAAAATAAGTTAGCAGTTCTATATCCCAGATGATACTCCAATTTGAACAGTGGTTATAATGCAAACCTCTAAGTATCGACTCTGAATTAGGTATTGTATTGATAATACTAAATGTATCATCTATCATATCAGAAGATCTTCAAAGAGCTCAGATAACTGTAGGAAATTCCAAAGTTTGATTAAAATCTTAATATTAGTTGAGGGTGGGTACAAGGTTTTACTCTTCAGTAATAGGTAACAAAAATGTTTCATCAGAAAAACAAAACATTAAAAAAATTTAACAACGCTGACTACATTGTTTACTACATCTAACTCTTACCGAAAATATTTGTGTCACTGTTATCCCCAGAGAGACAGCAAAATCACCACGAGTGCAGATCAGATGATATGGCTGAAGCAAGAGCTCAGACTCCTTTAATGCCAAAACCCCATCTTTTATAGCATGGATTGCAAAAGAGAAATTACATGATTGGCCACCTGGCTAGCCACCCACCACAGTGAGTGGCTGAGCAATATAACCACCCATTTCAAAATATTATCCTCACAAGACTGAAAACAATTCCTCTGTTCTCACAACAGCCTGCACCTGTGGATAGTTTACCAAACCGTCTTTCTCTGTTTCTCAGCTAAAGCATGAGAAAGGAAAAACTTCACAAATGCTTCAGCAGCTGGAAAATTCCTCTGCTCCTGCCTTTTAGCATCCACACATTTGTATACTTGGTCAAGCTTTGTCTAACCTATAACGGCAAAATCTCTTTTTTCCTATGTTGCATTCTTTACTGGACAGAAATTCAAAGCACTGCCAAGTGATAACTTGGTCATTTTGTGCAATGGAATGTCTATCCAGTCATTTCAGATGGCTAGGCTGAGAAACATCCCGTCTAATCCTGGGCAGATAATCAAGGTGCTCCCTCTTTAGCTGATGATGATTCTTTCCATGATTATATCTGGAGGGAACACAAACCTGATGTTAAGAGAAAATACTGCCTTTGGCTCTTCTTCAGCTCTCTGGACAGAAAGGAGGTAAAAAACACTAAACACACAATATAGTATGATCTGCAGGCAAGGCTTCACCAAGAGAGCTCAAGAGAGATCAGTTTCTAAGACATTAAATTAGGAAAACAATATGAAGAGAAATAAGAAATATAATCTAAGTTTAGTGTTCTGGCACAAGAGCTTGATGAACTTGGATATTAATGGACAACTCAACTTTTCTTAAAAAAACTTTTCAAGAGTGTAGTTCATATAGGAAAATAGTGCATCTTCAAATGTTCTTGCTGTTAAGGTCAAAATGAAAAAGCTCTAACTCAAAGACAAACCAGTATTTCACAAGACCAAGAAACTAAAGAAGGCATAATAAATAATGGAAACGCTTTGTTACACAGAAGTTTCAAAGCAGTAATTCTCAGACATGAGACAGCAATCCCTTGGAGAGAAGCAAACTTCATTTTTTAAATCATCCATTTCTTCACCTCAGATTTCGAAAGGACAGGTCGTTAAGTACAGAAGGAAGACATTGTATTGCAGCTATTCCATAGGGATTATATTGCAGCTACTCCCACCAGAGAAATAGCTAAAGCTGGTTGCACAGTGCTAAAGCTCAGTATTTAAACTTTGAAGGCCTTAGTTCATTGAAGTCAATGAGGAAGGTGAATGCTTGATAATAGCTAAATATTGGGTTAATGATTCAGAGTTGAATATATATAGTTAATTTAAAGGATATTGTGCACTGTATATTATACTTATTAAAACTATGAGAACTGTTGCTATGAAGATGTTTAAATAATATTCATTCTGAAATGATCATTTATACATCTAATTACTGATAAAGGATAGCCAAAAAACATGCAATTAATTGAACTGATTTATTTATGAATAAACTCTTTATTTATGAATAAACTCTTTATTTATGAATAAAGCCCTTTTCTCTGCCGCTCTGTTTCAGAGGTTTCATGGAATTTCAATGCTTTTTCTTTTATTGACAGATGTATTTTGAGATACTATAGTAAAACGTAAAGTAAAGCATTAAAATTACTAGTATTCTATGGACTGTTTACTTGATTTTAATGTAATTATGTCAATTTTATTTAATACAATGTTAGATGGCTTTTTTTTATTCTGCAGAAACTGCTGTTTTATTATTTTCAGGGAAAACATATGTCAAGAGAGATTAGTACTAAGAAGGAAATTTGTAAAAAGTAATTAAACAGATGAAGTAGTTGTTTGGGTTTTATTCCCATTTCTGTTTCTATAAATATCTATGTTTTTCAGAGCATTCTGTCTCACTACACTACCTGTTTGCTCTTGTTTTTCTCAGTCTTAGAGTGAAGCAAGCAAATAGGACTGAAATCCTTTATATGAGCTGGCTGTCATGTGTTAGTCTATTGTAGACAGCAAATAGTACTAGTTAAAATGCCACTTTTGTAGGAGGAACAAGAAGGCAGCTTCCAGAAGTATCATACAGACGTATAATCTTCCATTTCTCAGGGTTTGCATGAGGGTCTCTAAGCAAGTGTCTCTTATTTGAATATTGAAAGCTTGCAAAATAAATCTCTCTGTAACTTAACATAGTATAAACTCAAAGTTCATGATTTAAAATTAAACAAATTCAAATGAATTCTAGGCTAATTCATTCAAATAAGTATTAGTCTGTAGTTTCCATCTGAACAGGCCCTTTGAAGAATTTGAGCCGCAGTGGCTAGATTTTGACAGAAGAGTCACTAATAGAATTTTTATTCTCTTTAAAATAATGCAAGTAGTTCATATAACCCTGCATCCTTTCATCCATTTTAATACACATCCTAATCTCAGTTTTATGATTATGTACAACTGCACATGCTGAGACAAGTCCTATTGATTACAACTTGTTCTATTTACAGCATGTGTCTTAGGTGCAAATGAATATATGCAGCAACAATTCTTATTACACATAAATTCAGTTCCAATTCAGAAGTTTTCTTCCGACAGCTGTTTCCAGAAAACATACATGAAGTTGGCTGAGAGACAGCTGATAAGGAAACAAGAGGTCAATACAGAAAAATCAATTTGATTGAAATATTAAAAATCATTAAAAATAATATATGCATTATATGCTCTTCATATATTTTTCCATCTTTTATACTATAAGCATCCAAGAAAATTTATCATTCAATCAAATATTTGAAGACATTATTGTTATAGTTACTTGTCCTCTCCTGGTATGTTTCCTTCTCTTCAAGTATTGGCAGTTCTTCAATTACTGCAAACAGCATTCATGGCAATGAGTGATCTGAACCTTTGATCACAACTCTGATTGCTCTTCTTAATTATATATAGATATAATTATTGCATCTATAGAAAAAGACTTGCAGTTTCATGCAAGATGAGCCTAAGACACCGATTTATCTTTTATAAGCAAAGCTCTAACAATCTAAGGCATTCAAAAGCAGAAACATCAGTGATGTCTGCCTTTCCTGTCTAAAAAAAAAGGGGCAGACATCACTCACAGGCAAGAAGGCAGGCTCACTTCAAGACTTGGGGAGGTTAAGGGCTAAATTCTCTAGGAAACCTTGGCCAGGCACATAAAGAACAAGATATCAGGAACAACTCATATGGCTTTACCATGGGCAAACCATGCCTGAGCATCTGTCTGGCAGTGGTGGGACCAGTCAAAACTCTGTACCTCCAACCACTCCCCTGCAAACAAGGTGAAAATGGCTGTGTGAGAGCCTTCTGAGGGGCTAAGGTGACAGCCAATCACCTTTTTTTATAGATAAAATAATTTAACTTTTAGCACAATATCATGTGTTACCATAAAAGAGAGAAAACTGAAACTTGATTTGCAAGTATATGTTTCTGGTTTACAAGACCCAGTAACCACAGAGGTTGTATTTAAGCTATTTGAGAAAGTATATGGGAAGACCCCAATCCATTTTACTGATCACTCCACTGATACGATAAAGTTCTCCTTTATTAAAACCTGCTAAAAGTTCAGAAGCTACTTCAGATTCAGAAACAAAGTCCCATCAAAAACTTTTTCAAGCTAAAAAGTAATGAAATAGAAAAGCTTGATTTCCCTCTCTTTTTTTCCTGAAGTAAAGCTGAAAGAAAACCCTATCTTTTTTCTGCCTCATGTTACAAAGTCTCCTAAAATATGCTAGTCTTGATGGAAACCTTTTATGCAGAAACCTTTTGTGGAAAAGTGCAAAAGAAAGTCCTTTTCCTCATCTTTCAATATTAAGCATGGGTTTGAACAAGAATTAAAAATGGAGAAAATTCTTATCAGTGGGCATCATTAACTTTTTGATTCCATCATTAGTCCCTGTAATTTATAGGTTTTTTTTTTTCCTGACACATTTTTTCTGTTCTTCAGAGCTACTGCAAAAGCAAAACCAGTGTTTCAGAAAGTTCCACTTTGTTCTGTGAATGAGCCTTTCCAGGTAACTTTGGAACACGTGATCAGTACATAAGACAATTAAATTCTGTTCATTGTATGCCATAGGTAACTAAAAAAATTGAAATATTGGTAACAAAAGATAGTCTTATCTGAAAAGGTATTTTCCTAATGGACTTTAGCAATAAAATCACCAGTAACAATTTGGACATCTGAAGATGTGTCAGTACCTCAACTCATTTCAAGAACTTCCTCACCTCCAGAATGATGTAATCTAGGAGAAATCTCTTTTCAAAATTTTTACTTTCTAAGGAGCTACACTAAAATGTACATATTTATGTAATAATTTATCAAATTTTATATAGAATCTGCATAATGCATTAAAGGAAAACAATTGGTTTTAATCGTATATAACTCAGCAATGCGCTCATGTATAGACCTGATTTGTAAGAAAGAGGCATTACTTATAGACTTTGTCTATATTACTTACAGACTTTTTATCTTATATTGGATTTTTTGGCACTTTATTCATCTAAGAGCCAAAAATATTTCGTTTGATTACACATCTCAGTGTATTTCAGGTATCAAAAATGTTATGTCTCATAGCAACTCCATTGATAGGTTGTCCCTTCTGCGTGTTTGTTAGGTTGGAAAATAAAGTTGACTTATTTCATACAGACAGAAAGTCTCAAATTAGACACTGGAGGCAAACTAATATCTTGAGGTTTCTGGCATCTCATATCTTTCCGTGGGATGTTTCCTGCCTGCAGGCTCTGCTTGGTACATGGTACTCTTAGCATCTGACACATCCTTCTCTGACACTTCATGAGATAGTTGCACATCAGCAGCATGCTCTTGTGGGGACTTTTACCACCATCATCAACTTCAGGGCCAGGAAGAGTCTTGTGGTGCATGTGGAGTTACTCAGGTTCTGGGCCTGTCATTGTTCCTCTACTCCTCACCAGGCCTGAGTGGCTGTGGTGATATAACAACCAACCTTAGTCTGAGCAGTATTCAAATTCTAAAACTTGGAAGGTTATTTGGTCACATTGCAAGCACAGGGCGCTCTGGGTACAAGGAATATTCTTGAAAGGCTTGGGAGAAGGAAGGGCTGGTGCTTCAGCTATGAGGTAGAAGCAATTCCCATGAAGAAATGTCTAGCTCATTTTAGAAAGGACTTAAAAGGAAAAGAAAAGCAAAGTGCTCTCTACTAAGGGACTCAGGGAATCAGGATGGCTTCCTGGGGCACATGATGAAGGAGACAGAGATTGCTACAGCTGGTACAACTGTCTGGAAGGAGCCTTTTACCTCTTCTTGACCCCAGACCTATGTCTGAAAAATGGAAACAATAATATTGCCCTATAAAGGTTTGAAAAATGCATAATATCTGACAGATACTTGGAAATCATGGCGTTATTATAACAAAAGAAGAAAGCGCTTCTAATGGTGAACAGTATTTCCTTTTCTGAGCTGTCAAAGCTATATAGGTCTTAGGTACACTAAGTCATTAGAAGTCCTGTGTCTCCTTCTCTGTCTGCATGTTTGGTTTCCATTCTGAAAACCAGCATGAGACAGCGGACTTTTGGTAAATATATATGACTACTTCGAACGTCAATGGATTTGGAACTGGGAAGAACTCTCCACAGAAAACCTACAATGTGCTATTCAGGAGCTTAGAACACTCTTGTACATGTAGTAGGTGATCATGTGGCTCAGCTTTGAGATATTTTGGGGAGAAAGTGACAGCCATAGCAAGGCTGGGCTCCACAATTTACTTTTTTTCCCCTCAGCTAGGTGCAAAAGAAAAGATAGGAAGCAAGATAATCTTTAACCCAAATCTTGAAACACAAAGACTTTCAAAGGAACAATGACAATTTTGATGCATACTGAGAATGCACAGATTTATTTCAATGACTCACTTCCTGGCACACTGAAAGAAATTATTTCCTGTCAGGAAAGATCAAACAACTTTTTATAGAGAATGACAGAAGGCAAATGCAAAAAAAAAAAATTGCCTTGCAAAGTAATGTATCAGGGTGCTCCTCTCCCCACACCAGCTAGAAAAGCACTGCAGGAGCCAGGAAGAAAGCACCTGTCTTTAGTAAAAAAAACCCCAGATATTTCCTTTGGATAATTAAATAATTAAATTAAGTAATAATAACTACGCCATTAAAAAATAACATGCTACCAGTGGATTTTTCCCACATACTACACTGAGATTTATAAGAAGCAGCTGATGTCTAGGTTAATATCGCAAATACCAACTCAATGACATAGAATTTCCTTCTTTGCGTCTCATAGAAGTACTCTATATTGTGACATCTGAAAGAAATATTATAAATGGAATTAGTCACAAACTTGCATGTGAAATTTTTTAATTTAAAAAGTCATGATTTATTGAAACAATCTCTTACTAAAATTGTCACTGAATTTTATGGGTAAAAAAAATTATGACTGTTAAAGTTTTACAGCTTTTTAAAATCTATTTTGTGGCCTTCAGAAAAAATACTTTCAATATTAAAATATAAATGAATTTATTAAGTGAGAAATACAAGCCAAAACTAAGAAATGTTTTAGAAATCACTGAAGCAGAATGTATTGATTAATCTTTACAGATGTTTTTCTTTCTTGCACTTTCATTATGACATATTTCTCATATATTTAGTGTTTCTTTCCAACTCAGATGAAAGCAATTTAGTTCTTCAAAAGTGGGCAACTAATGCCATTATAGATGCTCTGATATTTTTCCAGATAGTTTCATGGAACCAGAATCATGTAAGGAGAGGAGCAGCAGATGGGTACTTGAAAGAGCTCTGCATGTCTACCTTTAGGAAACTGAATCCTGCTTTTTGAGACCCTGTAAAACAAAATTACTTGACGAACATATGAAAACACATCTTCACATTCAACTATGCCACTTCTTTTGACTTTTGTTTGCTTGTTCTCAGAAACCAAGTGTAAAGCTCCACTCTCCTTAAGTCTAATGCTAAAAAACCAAGGGAATTTGCATAAAGATTACCTACTTCTACTCTGATCAAGTTACAAGAATGTTTCAGCTGTTTGATTGTTTTTAATAACTTCATTATATTGATCCCAAGTTTTGATGGGTAGGTCATGCAAGTGGAAACTTTAACATCACACAGTTTTATTCGTTACAACGTAAGAGCAAAACAGGAACTAGGGAGAAAAGATAAATGCTTCTAAAGAGTGTTGCTCTGAATTTAGATGTCATATCTATCCATACTCTGATATTATTAAATACAAAATTTGAATACACAAGGAAATCAGATACTGGACCTTTCTTTGTTGTTTATAGCAAGAAAAAGCAATAAAAATATTTGCATTAAATCAAGTAAAAAAACCCCAAACCAAATAACTGGCATTTTTGTGCTTAGTGGTGTGGTTAGTGTTCTGATTCTCAGTTCATAAACTATGTTTTCCTTATGAGTACCTGAAATTAAAATTGGAACACTTTAAAATAATATTTTATGCTTACATTAATGCTTGCTACAAATCAAGACTGCCTGAGACCAATATTCATATATCAGCCATAACAAAGTGGAACTAAATACAAATAGAACATTACCTGTAGAAAATTGTTTCCGTTTTATCCTTAAAGCTACTTTGTTTCAAGTAGCTTATCTTTTTAAGGATTTATCTAACCCCAGTTTTTAACAGATCCTTTCGTGGATACGTATGTGTTTCAACTACAGATATGGACACACATATACTGAATCAGCAAGACATCTACTACCAGTGCAATCAGAAAGAGTTAGAACAGTATCATTGCAATAACTGGATCACTCAGGAGAATAATGTAATTGCGGAAACCAGCATTATAGTTCCTCAGAGCTAGAGAAAATATGAAAACCATGAACAAAATATGCAGAATTTGTTAATATTTTTTTCTTCCCATTCCTTGGATAAAAAATAATTTTTGAACCTTTACATTTTTTTTCTTGAACAGTTTGAGAGGATGCAGTGAATTATGCACTAAAAAATGAAGTGCATCCTCCACATTTGTTTGATTCAAATTAATGATTGCTCTAAACCAAAATCCCAAATCTTAATATATTTATCTTCACTTTACATATAATTGCAGCTTGACAATGTAGTTTCTAATCTCTATCACAGGCCAACCCACATTTCTGTATCTTAGCTTTTAGCAGCTTTGAACAAATGAGAAAACAGCACAGCTTTGAAGGGCTAATTTCTTTTGCAAACTGTACAATACTGATATATTCAGAGACCTTCTCTAGTTTTGAACTAATAACAACATGAGACATGTATTTCCAAACAAATAAATTTTTTTTGGAAATACAGTGCCTTTCCAGTTAGAAAAGCATAGATCCAAGCCTACTAGCTTTTATGACAGGCTTCACATATTATTAAAAATAACAAAAATCTTGAGTGTGTAATAAAAGGGTAAATGCTTGACAATATGCAATATTATATCCATAATGACAAACAAATGCTTCTAAAAATGTACTGGAACTGAACTAACTTGTTGAAGAACTTGAAGGTCGGTTTCAGACAAAGGGCTTGATAAATGAAAGCAGTCACATTGCCCACAGAGTTGTCCTGTCATACAAAGTACGACATTCCAGCACTCTAACACTTCTTTTCCAACAGAATGCATCCTTGATTTGTCAGGGGTGTGACACACTCTATTAGAAGAGGATACTGGTGTCTTCACAGAACAAGTTCTGCTGAGCAGCCTGCAGAAGTGTCACATCTTGTTAGAACTGCTACCCTGTCCTCATGTCTCATTATGCATGGAATACTATACTGGAGGGTATCACTTAATGAAATTAATGCTGGAAATGAAACAAAACAGGAGATAATTGCATGACAATGACACAATACATCTGCCCACTTTAGAATATGTTACAAAGTGAAGGTACATCTCTCATTATTTCAACCAGCTTCACTGTATTATAATTGTTTTTGATGTACTTGCAAATCACTTTAAATGGCTGCAGAAAGAACATTTTACTTTTGTTGCTGAATTTATGCAAACATGTCTGAATTTACTGTTCTCCCTTCCTTCTCCTTTATATTTCTCTGTCTTTTTAACCTCCTATTGTGACTTTTTAGACAGGTTTCTTCTGGTGTTTATATTCCTCAACTTGTCTATGCTGGCTTGAAAAATCTGAGTGTAAAATGCTTTGGAACCCACTCCTACTACTCACAATATACTAAAAACTAACAACAGAAAGCAAAGGAGAATATAATGCAAAATATAGGAATTAAGGGTCCACACTACTGTTCCAGTCACAAGCTGTTCTACCTGATTATTCTACGTGGCTGTTTCAGAATTTGTAATTCTTGAAAGAAGGATCTGTCACAGAGGTGTCTGCTAGATCATATCTAAGACAATATTCAGACTGACTTTAGTAATGTCAGAGTGTGTTACTAGAGTTCCTAAACAAAGTGGCCTTCATCAAGAATAGCTTTGCAGCACTTAGGCAAGGAAGTATCCTCCAGCACCTTTAATGCAACAGAGGGATCCTGGGGGAGTACAAGGAAATCCACTAGTTGCACAAAATGGCTTGATTTTGTATGGTTTTTCTAAATGACAATTCCTACTGCTCTTAGTTTAGAACACAGGGCAAAAAGAACCATTGGTTTGACTTGAGAGAGGATTTATTGTGTTCTTGTGAAATCCAAATTCACCCAAATAATGTCCTCTTTCCTCTACCCCACACTCAATTTCAAAGATTGTATGGAAAAGACATGCACAGACAAGACTTTCTGTTGGAAATGCAGCACTCAAATGCCAAACAGAAGAGATTTACAAGATAAAAGGGATCTTGACTTCACAGTGTAGTGCTTAAAATACTTTGTCAGGCTGTGGAGCCCTGGATCATGCTCCCTGTTTTGTGTTTTACATTTAAGAGTCATTGATTTTAAAAAACCCACAGTAGTTTAGAGGAGTGTTTCCCATCTGGGTTTCATAGCCACTAGGATGGTTAATAATGCTTTGGGGCCTTTAGTCATGAAGAGGTGCAACGAAGTATTCCGGGACTGTTGTTAAATAACAATATAGGTTCTTTAAGTTTTAAACTTAGATCCTACATGGCTCAGTCCTACAGATATAATAATTTATGATAGTCATAATTTTTGTTATCATCATGCAATTCATTTCATTTTCCCCTTAGCTCAGCACTCATGATTATAACTTTTATAAAGTAATTTTAGTCAGTATTCTGCAGGATCTTAATTCACAAGGGCATACAGGGATGGGGAAGAGGATGTAATATAGCACATAAAAAATCCAGCTATATTTTCCATGGTTGTTTAGCTCTCTTCCTTTTCTACTCAGTCAAGATATGTATTCTGCTGGATGTTTTTTCTCTCTTTGTCTTTGGTATGATGGGAGGAAAGTCATTTCACAGTGTACAGCATATTTTCATCTGTTGTTTTTCAGGTAATGAATGAAGTTATGCACACTTGGCATTTATTCAGCTTGCTCACATGTGTTGGATTGTACTTTTTGAATAATTCATTATGCTCCTTACACTCCGGTAGACACATCAGAGTATGTAAGGGAGTCTGCAGAGAGACATGCAACTGTTGACGAGTTGCTATCATCTGAGCAGAGGTTATGAGCAAAACGGAGTCTCTAGTAAACTAAACATGTAAAAATGGTGCAGAAATGCAAGATCTTTGCTATAAAAGCTATACATCAAGGGACTCAAAATATGAAAATTTCATGATACAATTCTGTTAACAGAAAGGTCATAAAATATTAGAAGATGGCACTACAGAAACACTACACTACAATTGTTAAACAAGTGCCTCTCAAGGACAGCTTTTATTTAATCAGAAAAATAACTACTGTTCTAAAAATACAAAAATTATCTTGTGCAAAGTTGGATAAATGGTTTTCATCTACGTCATATAAAAAACCTAAACTTAGCATGGGATGCTCAAATTTTAATTTTTGCATTTTTCCATTTCAGTTGTTTCATTGCCTGTATGTGAACACATACTGTTTCATGAACTACTTGCTCAGATTCTACAGATCACTGATAATACAGAGACCATGAGTTGAGAAATAGCTTTAGATTTGGCTACTCCTGCACCTTCTTTCATTAGTCCTACTCAGATAAAGTGCTACAAGTAACACTAGCTGCTATAAATCTATAGGAGTTATTCTGGTTTTTGCTAGAAGATGTCTGATGAAGCAAGGGACCAAGATCAGTGTTCTGCTAAATTGTAATTGTATACTGCCCATCTTCACACAGACACACAAATACACATGCAGGTATTTCACAATGTTTTCTCTTGAGTTTTGATGGAAGCTGATTAGTTAAATGGGTGCTCTGTGTGGCTTGGTCCTGAGACATCAATGAAGGTGCTAAGGGCTTAAAAGATGCAAAATGCATTCATGTTATAACATATCTGATCCCGTGTCTAGAAGTGTATTTCTGCAACCATGAAATCTGGGATTTTTGTTACAGACTTCATTGGAAACTGAACGGTATTCTTATATCAAAGTAAGGAAGGTTAGCAGGAAGATTGACGTTCATGTGAATTCATAGATGACTGGAAACTAATAATTATTTCATTCTATACTCAATATATTATGAGATGGACTTTTGTACTGTTTTAACCATTGTGCTAGAAATAGCATGACATGAGGGAAATATTCCCTGTTAAAATCCCCATAGAGCTCATTATAAAGATGAATTGATTACGATACTGAAAAAAGAATGAAAAATTAGTCTGAAAACAAAAGTGAATATCACATGGGGTTTGGCCTTATGTTTTAGGGCTTTTTTTTAATATGCTTTTTTTTCATTGTATTTTGACATTTTTGTTACTTGGTCATCACTGGAAACTTATTTGTTGTACCGCTGAGAGAAGTGTCATAGAACTCAAAGGGTTGAACTGATGTTTTGTGGGAAAGTGGATTTTCATGTTGCTCTTCAGTGAAACTTTTATTTGGTAATTCTATAAGACATGATCCTTACTGCAGTCATGACATCAAAATATGAGAAAAAAAAAAGAAAAAATAAAAGTCCTGCAGAATTTTCCAAACACAAAAACACATCTTAGGTGGTAAGGGCAAAGTATTTATAAGATTTTTATTTCTGTTTGTGACTTTGGTTATGAAGTCTTGGACAATTGGCTCTAGGTGACCCTGTCTGAGCAGGGGGGTTACACAAGATCACCTTCAGAGGCCCCCTGCAACCTCAGTTTTTCTGTGATTCTGTGGTTAAGAACTTTAACCACATTTATGTTTGAACTACAGATTTTTTTTTATTATTATTTCTCTTTAGTTAACGGTAAGGACAATTCAGAGGAAAATCAAATTTGTGTCATTCACTCTGTTTGTTCAGAAAGATTTGAGTACCTGGGGAATGTAGCTGGACTCGTTGTGAAGATACCTTTCAATTCTATAAGAAATGGAGTTTGGTATGAAACAAAAAAATGTTTTCACTCCAGCAAAATAATGAAGTATTGTTCAATGAAGTGAAATGATTTATGAAGTCCAGAGTATCCCTGTCACATTCTCTTGCTTTAAACCCTTATAATGATTTTACATAAAGTGACTCCTGAATTGCAGCAACGTAGGAGAAAGGAAAAACTCTTACAATGCATTCATAAGATCTTTGGAAGCCAACCACAACCCTCATCTGCCTTCCTCTATATTAGTGTCGACTTTTGTAGGCCAAACGAGTTCACATTATCATAATGATTTTTCAAGATATTTTGATCATGAATATATTTTTATACATACATATACATATATAAGGACTTAATGACCATGTGAAAAAAAGTAAAAACATTTTGACATAAACTATCAACTATGAGAATATTTTGTTCATTTTCAAATGCTTTCTATTCATTTCATTTGAAACTTGTTTATTACATTGCATTACAGTCACTTGGTTATGAATGAAGATTTTATTATGCTTAGTCATATCTATATCAAATAGCATTTTTTATTTCCTATCAAAATTAATTCCTTCTAATCATTAAAGACCTATTATAGATACTATATAAATTTGTACTAACATATTAAGAATATATTCTGTGTAATGTAGTAGCATACTCAGGCACAGCATCGCCAGCCTGTTGAGGGAGGTGATTGTCCCAATCTACTCTGCCCTGCTACAGCCTCACCTTGAATATTGTTTTGGGCACCACAATATAAAAAAGACATTAAGCTCTTGGAGAGTGTCCAAAGGAGGGCAGCAAAGATGGTGAAGGGCCTTGAGGGGAAGCCATATGAGGAGCAGCTGAGATCACTTGGTCTGTTCAGCCTGAAGAAAAGGAGACTGAGGGGAGACCTCATTGCAGTCTACAACTTCCTCATGAGAGGAACAGGAGGGGCAGACACTGGTCTCTTCACAGTGGTGACCAGTGCCAGGACCCGAGGGAATGGCCTGAAGTTGTGTCAGGGGAGGTTTGGGTTGGATATTAGAAAAAGGTTCTTCACCGAGAGGGTGGTTGGGCACTGGAACAGGCTCCCCAGGAAAGTGGTCACAGCACCAGCCTGACAAGAGTTCAAGAAGCCTTTGGCCAGCGCTCTCAGGCACATGGTGTGACTCTTGGGGTGTCCTGTGCTGGACCTAGACTTGGACTCAATGATCCTTGTGGGTCTCTTCCAAATTAGCAGATTCTGTAATTCTCTCATATTAACTCCAAAATACAAGTATTGAAAGATTTTATGTCAATGCAAACCATATACTGTTACATATACATATACAGCTGACCAAACATAGACCTCAAGTGCCATTCCAGCTTCTTTGGGATAGTCCTCCTGGTCTACAGACACTTCTTTAAAAGTGCATGAGCTACCCATAAATCTCATATCAGCTAGCCTTGTGTAGATAGCTGAAAGGCCCATGTTTAAAATGGTACTTGGTGCCTGTGTGTAGGTACTCAAATCTTATTCTAAAATTATTATTCACTTAAGCACCTACCTTTCCATCACAGAGAGAGCTGGTATCATTCCATCAGTTGGATGTAGACTATTGGCTGAAAAGCAGTTGAAAAGACATTGGTGACTGACACCATTTGAAACACCATACTTTAATCTGTTCATCCTTTACCCTTGTAAAGGACATGCGACTTCTGTAGACCTTGTGTAAGATTTGTCAGTGCGTGTGACATCTCAAAAGGCACTGAGAGCCTCTGAGTGGGCCCCTGAATCAAGACTAAATCTTCTAAAAATACAGTGGTATCTTGGATGCTAGCTTGCAAGTGGACACCTAAATGTAGGTGTCTAAGTCTTTGCAGCTTGTCCACCTTAGGAGTTGTCTTACTTTCACTATAAAAGAGAGCACAAAACAACTGTTTTAAAATTGAAGACATTACATTTAATGTCCCTACAGTACACAGTGTTTGTGTTACTGTTGTGCAGCAATTGGCTAGCAAGTCCCTATGAACTGAAAAGATAGCATCAGCTCACACTACACAAAATTATCCTTAAGACCAAAATTAGAGTAAGATGGAAAATAAAACATAATCAAAACTGTTGTTAAAACTATCTCTTTTGCAGAAGAAAACTTTGTTGTAATGCAGTCTAAATTGAGATACTGTTAATTACATATCCAAGACTGCAAGAAGCATTAAACATAGAGACCTTCTCAATTACTTTACATTAAACTTCTCAATCACTATGCCTAGAACTCCCTATTTCTATCTCATGGCATTTGTGCTTAACAGCATCTTCTATCTGTTGGATTAAAAGCAAAAATACTTCTTTCCTTTTTTTATTTTAAATTATCAAAATATGACATTTAATTTATCAATTCATATTTTGAAATTCTTGTGCAATTTGAAGTGGATAGAAATGTGAATCTTTTATTCATTATGCTAGATAGTCACCACCTTATATGCACCACAACAACTAAAGTATAGTAAGTACCTGCAGCTGTTTTGTAGCAGATGGCTATAGTCAGCATCTGATTTTTTTTTACTGTTAGCAAGTGCACAGCACTTGATTAAATGGCCCAATTTAAAAAAAAAAAACAAAACAAAACAAAACACAGACCGTTTTAGAAGTTATAGTTTGTCTTTTCTCTTTTTTTGCCTTACAATTGCCACATAGCTTCATTGTATTATTTTCTCATCTTAGTTAAGATTTTTTTGGCATTGGTATTTTTCAAGACTCCTGCTTGATAGTTTTTAAATCAGCATTGTATGCACCTCCAGCAGACATTCTCTCCTTTGAAGGGAACTTATGCTGATATTCTTAAGACTTTGTTTCACAGCTTGAAAAAACTTACAGACATTTCAACCTTGTTTGGAGAAGAGCTGGGAATCAGGAAGGTAATAATCATGTTAGATTTTTTCCAAGCACACTATAAACCTAAAAATGATCCATTTGCTCTGAAATATCAGAAGATTAGTCCAAGCTACTTTACTCAACTTCAACCCCATTCCACTTGGAAGAAAGGTGGGACTCAGAGACTATGAGAGGTTGCTCTACTATTAAAAAATAGTCGGTAGTCAGCTGTAGATCAGTAATGAGAAATAAAGCTGATTAAAACTATATTGTCCTCATAATTTCTTTTTTTTTAAATAAAGTGTGATAAACAACTACCTATAAAATTGTGTATCCTAATTTTATCTCTCTAGTTTCAACAACATCTTTTATAATAATATTAAAGTGTTTTTGAGAATTCAATTATTCCTCCCCATCCCACCCAGCAGATGAACTAACCTAGCATAGGGAGAAATCAAAATCAGGACTCCATTACAAAAGCTGCCATAATAAATTTGGGAAGATCTACTTTAAAAAACAGATGTCTTACTATCACTTGGGAAAAATTTGGTCCTTCTTTTAGTTGAATTTTTGAGAAAATGACCTCTAGAGTTCCTTTCCAAGTAAATAATCCTACGAATCTGTGCTTCTAAAGCCTGTTTTATCTTTCAAGGAGTTTGTAGCTTAATTGAACATGGATCACAAGAGCCCATCCTGGAAATAAAGTAAGGATCAGAGCAAAGCAAGACAAATTACATCATGCAATGGTCCTCACATGCAAACTGGGGAGAATGATTACATGGAAAGTGAGCTATAAGTCTAATTCGTTCAACTGGAAAATTATGTCAATAACTGTTCCCTGCTTAATTCAGGGTTTATGCACAGTTGAGAAAAGGGCAGACTTGAGTGCAAAGTCTTGTGACAGGACTACTGAGAGCTGTCAGGGTTGTTACTTCACTGACAAATCCACTGAATCTCAAGACTACTACTTCTAATTATGTAAGTTCCCTGGCAGAAACTGCTTTTATAATTGGCTGTCCTTAGTACAGGCTTTTAGTAACTTCTTTAATGTTGTGTGGGTTAGAAACCGGGCATGCCAAAGGGAGATTATTTTCTCTTCTCTTCATACCATTCTTCTACCAGTCTTCTTTAATCAAAAGTGGACAGTTCAAAAATCCTTCAGACCCAGAAAGTAAGACCTAACTTTGATTTAATCTGCCTTTATAATTTCAAAACATGATGAAGGGAATGGAAATATTTTTTTCCTTTAAAGTACCTATCATTGTTATGCTCTTCTAATATCCAGGACATAGTTTAGTATCTTGCACAACAATACTAAACTACATTGATCTGCTAGCATTGTATCTTTCCATCACTGTCTAGTTAAGAGTAAACCAAATAATTTCATTCAGTAGGAGCAGACTGTTACTTGAACATGCTTCTCTGAAATTGTTATGGGTGCTTGAGTGATAATGATTGGATGACCTACCTACACTCTGATAATGAACAGACTATAGAAAGTAATACAGCATCTTAAATTGAGGATATAAATCTCTTTCTATTACTACTGTCTTCCTCAACACTAATGGAAAGTTCAGCTTTTTATGGCAGCTTAAATAAGAACTGGAAAATTATGAAGCAGACAGGATTAATTGAATGCCCAGGAGATATGGCTGTTGCTGGTCTGCCTCCTCTCTGTTGGTCTCCTGGACTCACCTTACAGTACATCTCTGCATTCACCCTTTATTTAAATCACGTATTTGTGGCAGATTTGGATCAAGTTTTTAGGTCTTTTTTGATAAGATTAATTTTTTAAAAACTTCAGGGGCCATACTTTTGTTGACATTACATGTTTGTGTATAGAACTCAGAATTTCCATTTAGGATATGTGCTCACTCTGTAACTATGACAAATCAGCAGTGTCAGACCAAAAGTTTTGTTTCTCAAAAAAACAAAAGGTTGTGGCAGTTCTTTGTCCAATACAAAACTGTGTCTCAGTCTTTTCCTTTAACCCCAGAACTTAATGTTCTTGCATTTACACTGAATAATATCCCATCCGATGTGCATATAAATTAACTCTGTGAAAAAAATATCAATTTGTGAAATTTAAAAGAAACAGCCATATTCAATGCTGTCAGTTTACTATCTTATAGAAGTCTTTCTGACCTTTTTTTTCCCCTGGCTTAATTTGGCTTTGGTAATAAGAAATAAAGTTTTTTGTTGCCTTATTAAACTCTTTTGTTGTAGTATATTGACTTAAGGTTTAACACCAACAGTCAAGGTAGAAGTTAATTACTATTCAGTACCTTTAATTGCAAGCTACAGTTCTAATACTTCAGGACAAGGTAAAGCAAATAACACTTGTCACCAGTAATTACAGCCAGTTTTCACCACCCTGCCTTAAAGGCACTGAGCTGCTACTTTCTTAAGAGGTCACAAAAGACAAATGACCAAAAAGATAAATGACCAAAAAGATCACACTTCTCAAATATTCAAATAATACTTCACTCTTCTTTATCCGCAATTATGCTTGTGTTCACCATTAAAATTAAGACCAAAAAAAGCCTTTCTATTCTTCTGTTGCTGCACATTCCTGGAAGTGTCCAGGTAATCTACTCTTGCTTACTGTTTAATACTCACATACCTCACCAAGGTCTGCGTTTAGGAACAAGTTGGTGGTTGTGATTTTTTTCTTCTTAACAAACTCCCATAAAGACCTAGTAGGCAAAGTACACCCTTGTAAGAAAAATACACAAGAGAAAAATAAACAGAAAGCTGTATAAAATGAAATGGTCAAAGGGAGACTGGCATAGTTTCTCAAATTCACAGATACCTCTTTTTCTCCTATGCAGCATTTGTGAAAAACATCAGGAAGTAAATGGAAGAAGAAAATTTACATCAAGCTGTTTCTTAATTGAGCTCTAATGGATCTCCTTCGAGACTCATCATAACAGAGAAATTCATATGTAGTCTGATTTGCATCTGTGCACTGAACTGGCTCACAGGTGCTTACCTTTACTGTCTAGCAAAAACCAGACAGTTTTTAGTACTGGCTTGCAATCTAAATCTTCCTCTCATCTCTTCTAAGCAGCACAGCCCAAAGCTTCAAAAGTAAGTTTGCTGATAACTCTCAGTGAAACATATTTCCCTTTAATATCTGCACCTAAGAAATACAGTTTTTAACCTTTCCTCACAAGGTTTCTATGATGTATAGGTGAGTTGCATAGTTAAGAGTAGAAAACAGAAAGCCAAAAAATATCTGTGCTAAACAGTCCCTACCATCACCACCAGCTTTAGCTCCTTACTAGTGATTATAAATTGTCACTGACAGAAGTGAATGTGTGGTTTCAAGGCCAGTGTCCAGTGAAATAGAGAACATTGTAAATTCACATTTACAATGTATTTGCCATTTTGTTGCATGTGCGGGTGTGTGTTCATTGCACACACAGTAAGGTGAGTGGTTCTTGAAATAGACTGAACTGAAAAATGTTCATCCTGTTGAGAGATGAAATACAGCAAAAGTGATAGCTAGAGCTGATATTGTAATAGAAACCACTCTGTGCCTAAGGACAATACTTTTCTTTTGTGTGATGAACTTCCCTCACCTAATGACCACAAACTACATGAACAGCCTGGAATTACTGGCACCTTCCTATGAGGCTCTTAGTTGACTTTGTTCAGATCATTCAAGTAAGGTATGGTCTGCTAGGACAAGCTCTTAAATGCTGCTGTACATAAAAGGAAACCTACCTAGCTCTTGGACTGGTCACTGCTCATTCTCCTGGGTCATTTCTTTCCCTCGAACTTTCACTGGCCCCTACTGCTCAGTTGTACTGAGAGAGGAGTTAGTTGTGAGCCAGTTTAAAAGGAGAAGCAGGACATATGGGCAGCTTTAGAACAAAAATGTCCTCTTCTTATATGAGGTCTTTCGAGTACTTTTCTTCAAGCTTCATTATCTAACTTTATTTTGAGATGATTTAGGTACCTGAGATGTTCACATCTACAGTTAATACTTTGTTTGAAAGGAACTAATTTCAGTCAGTTAAATAATCCCTATGAGAGTCTTTTTGATACAAACATAAAGCAAATGTTCAGAAGAATTGCTATACTTAAATTCATTTCATAAATGTAGGACTAACAGTGATTTGGAGTTGTGGAGCTCATAATTTATATTTATATATATGTATATATATGTGTATATATATCTCTAATCTTAAATATGTCATATCTGTATATTCCTTTGATTTTCTCCAAGTTTTTCATCAAAAAAAAAAAAAAAAAAAAGAAATGTGCAGAATTGTCTTGGGTCAGATTACTGGGGAAGAACACACTTGAAAGTGTGGAGAGAAAGGCAATCCTTGTTTACCTAGACATTGCAACTGTCATTTTGTTAGAGATGCAGAAGATCATTATAAGTCAAGCAGGAAGTATTTAAGTTAATCAGTTTATTGAAAGAGTTTTCTTCAAATGGATTGTCAAAAGCAAATAATAATGTGTTTTAACTGCAGTGGACAACAGCAGTCATAGGTCTGGAGAGCCCAAGTATTGAATCCCATGAATAGTTTTCATTTAAGTAAAAATAAAATCACAGAAATGGAGATGCAATCCAGAAGTTTGGAACTAATTTATGTGGCTGCAAGAATTTTGAGAGCTTGTTGTCATCACAAATAAATGAGAGTGCTGAAGGTGTTAGCCCCAAATCCTGGCAGTAATCAAAATAGAATGTGTTTCAGATAATTCTAAGGATGTATTATAATGCCTCTGCCAATTCAATCCTTAGATAAAAGATATCATATTCATTGTTTTCTTAGTGACTAAAGTACATAAAAAAAGACAACTTTCACCTTCAATAATGTGTACCACAAACATGTTTTCAGAGACCTAAAAGTATCTTGTTTCTTTTTCATCTTGCTGACTCTATAGAGACGATCATGCATAAATTGTAAAGACTTGGACATATATCAGATTAAGAGAATGAAGAGATCCTTGAAAAATAACAGGATTTAGGAGGGCAAGCTAGTCTCAAATTATGTCTTAATTTTAACATCCTGTGAGTTTCCATGCATCACCTTTGCTGTGTGAGACTCTTCAGCACCCACAGCAGGTTAAAACTTGTGTGGTGCTGACTGTATATCAGATGTGAGCAGAGGAGAGATACCAACAAATCTGAGCTGATGTCTTCATCACTGGTTTGGTTACTCCAAGTGCTTTATCAGCAGAGCCCCCAGCGTACACGCAGAGCATGGCAGCAGAAAGTGCTTTTCTGCCATCATAGTCACACTAATCCGCTCAATGACATAAACTAAGTATGACAAAGACTCTGTCAGCATAAATGTCTCTGCATAAGCTATTTTTCTGACATAACAGTGTCAGTAGGGAGTGAGATTTTTTTCACACTCTCAGCTATGAAAGCTCTGTTGATTAAAATTTTGAGTGTAATTTCAACTAAGACTGCAAGACTAAGAATTCAACCTTAAAATGTCTAAGAACCTTTCTCCCTTCCATCTGCCCTGAGAAAAAGCTGAGATGGTAGGAGTGGGATTTGTGAGCCACGGAAGGATAACATCAAGAGGAATTTTTTTGTGGGCCTGTAAAATTACGTGATTGTGTCACCCTCATTCAAAGATGATGTCAAGGAGCTTGGGAAGAACTAAGTAGTGTTTTGGGAATGTAGTGATGGTAATCTGTGATGTGGTTATCAAGATGCCCCTTTCTGTACCGTGATGTACTGGAAAGTTTCTAGGAAACTGTCCATATAATGTAAGCTCTTTTCCACTGCTTTCTATAGGACACTGCTGGGCCTGTTGCCATCGCTCTAAGTACACTGTCAGTAACAGTACTCTGTAGTATAAACTGAATTTATTATGAATAATAAGAAGAAATCATTATAATGAATGATACCAGAAATTATAATATTTCATATCTTTCCATTCTCAGTTACCAAAAGTGTGTACTTCATTGGGTACATAACAATATGGGCAAATAATGTGCATTATATAATGCACATAGAGGTACATAGAGACTTAGACACATACATACTTCTATATTATATATAGTATCTGTAAAGATGTGTGTATATATACATATATATACATATGTATATAGATATCTATCTAACTCATGCCTCGAGATGCTAAGATTTAGATGAATTTTTAAACTTATTCAGGGAAACATAAAATGCAATTTTGCTGGAAAAACCCTTATATTCTACTCCCTTAAGTGACAGATTCTGATGCCATAAGAGATACTCTAAGGTCTGATCCACAAAATTTGTGCATGTCAGCTAGTGAAGTGTTTGTTTATAATTACCATTACACCCAGATATACAGTCTTGTACCAATATATCCAAGAGAGTACAATTTTTTCACAAACAGCTTCTTCTCATTTGCTACATTTAATTTTAAACCTGTAAAGTATCCCACTAAGATGCAATTGAGAGATACCTCTGCCCAAATTAAGGGGCAAATGAGGCCATATGCTGAAGTCCATAGTATGGATTTTATTTAACAGTAAATGTGAGGTAGAGAGATAGAAAGAAATATAAAAGTAGAGGGGGTGGGGCAGGGGGGAGAGAGAAAGACACAGAGAGGGAGAGAGAGATGGGGAGAGAGAGATCAAGCAGAATATGGTTGGCTATTCTTCACCCTGGGCTTCCTGGTGCTGGTGGTCCTGAGGTTGTTCAAAACTTTTCATATTTGTACATTTTTGAAAACAAAAGAATTAACAGCCAAACATTTCTGTTATTCTGTTGGTTGAATGATTTCCTCACTTCGATTGCTAATTAATCCCCCTCATTTTTTCTCTTCTTGTGAGTTGGTGGGTTTCTGAGTCAGTGGGTCTGAGCTCGGTGGTCATGATCTACCCCATGTGAATTACTTTTCACCCAGCCTGAACTCATTTCAGCACAGTTGCTGAGCAGGCTTTCCTTGTGGCCCATAAATTCTGCATTCTTTATGTCCATTGTCACTGATACAATCTTCTCTCCCAGATTTGTCAACCTTCCAGGAGGTCTGAGATAACACTCGGACAATAGTACCACCTTTATCTTGTCTCAAGTTCCCATCACGGTGACTTAACTTACAGTTCAAGTTCCAGGCATCTGTGGAGGCATATTCCCGTAGGGAGACTTCAGTGGTTGCAGATGCCACCTGTCCCATAACTTGGTGTGATCTTTGTTTGACCAGTGATATGTGTATGAGCAGTTGCTGCTTTACATAGTTTGCCTCAGTGGGAATTTTTGCCAGGATGCATTACCCAGGATGTGTGTCAGAGACTGAAAATAGTTCATGCCTCAACCATTGATATAAAGTTTTGCTCATTATAAAGAAGCTACAACCGAAGAAGCTTCCCTGAAGAGTGGGACTTTGAACTGAAAGTCAAACTGTTGATTAGATAAAGGGACACATTGTTCAGTCATCTCAGGCTGAGGGAAAGGTGTGCATCCACAAAAGGCCAAAGCCACCAGCTGCAACTATCCC
>NW_008237885.1:3114669-3118380 GCF_000691975.1 Corvus brachyrhynchos | reverse complement strand
GCCCCGGTGTGTCAGGGGGTGTCCGAGCGCGTTCGCGCAGCACCCCCGGTGCGGCTCCGGCGGGGCACGATCGGGACGGACGCGCCGCTCTTTCCACCCCCGCCACGCGCAACGTGTCAGGATAACCTTGAAAATCAAGGGCTGATAGTGTATGGGTGGTTTCCACACTGTGCAGTTAGGATTTGAAAAGAAAAACTCATCTAATAGCTTCCCTATAAGTACAATCAAGAAGATTTTTAATTATACTTCAGTAATTTCTCAAGAAAATGTAGATTGTCTCTTTTTCATGTGCCTGTGGCTGGGAGATGACCATTGCATCAGCATGTTTTATTTTATATTTAATAGACCTTATTAGACTCCATTGTCTGTCTGTTTTGACCAGTTACAATGCCAACCTCACAAGAGTGTTTTCACTTGTATCTTCTAATCCCAGTTTTCTGGATGGTGGCCTTGTTACAAACAGTGGTGATATTTTCCTTATTCTCTCCCTGTCATTCTTTCTATCCCCCCACCTATCTTCTACTTCTTTCTTCCTTTCTTTCTCTCTCTCTCTCTCTCATATTTACCATCAAATAAACCCCTTACTATTGTCACTGGCATATGGTCTCGTTTGCACCTTAATTCGGGCAGAGGCATTTCTAAGAACCTTAAAACTGGATCATAACAATGTGCCAGCCAGATCTTGCCTCAACCAGGCCTGGCGTTGGCACCATCCTGTCACTCCATTCTGTGCTTATCTCATGGCAAAGTGCTTCTGTGGTAACAGCGGTTGAGACAGGCAACTGTGCTCTTTAAGTCTTTACATATCCCTGGAATAATTCTAGCAGAGTTCAAGCATTTTGCCCTCATTGTTTGCAATTACAGTTCACATTTAATGGTTCTATTAAAAGGCATTCCTTTATTCATAGCATTCATTCTGATTTTCAATTTTCTGCCTGTTTGCCTTTGACTTCAGGTGCTTTGTATTACCTACTTGTATTTATTTAACTTGGCATGGCTGTTTTATCTGCAATTCATATACACTTCATTACTGCAATTAGGTGACTGAACTTATGAACTTGAATGTATCACATGGGCAGTAAGAGATTTTCTGCCTTGAGTGTTTCTTTCTCTGCGTATTTTCTCCTAGACTGCATATTTATTGCCTGAGTAGTTGTTATCTTCATTGTTACTGTCTTGAGAGTCTTCTGAAACTACTGCCAAATGTTCACTTACATGAAGATCTGGCTTCTGATTCCTGTTCACTAAGCACTCCTCACTTCAGACAGTGTCCAGTTGTATAGAAGTCATTTTTACACTCAGACCATATAAACACATATTGTCTCCTTGCTGGTCATCTCTCTGGCTCATTGTCTCTTGTATCGCAGGTTACAGAGGTAAAGAGGTTTTCAAAAGTAGAACAGGAAATTTCTGCATTCAAAATACTCTATTACTTAGGGTACTGCCTTAGGAGAGGAAAGAAGAGACTGAGACTCCTCCAGGGAAAGCTGTTATACCAAATGTGGGAACTTAGAATCTTTGTGAGTTATTTCACTTACTCTTATTCTCTAGAGCATGAATAGTGCAGAATAGCCTAGACTAGAATAGAGTAAGCTAGAATGGAAATAGAACAGAATAGAATAGGTTGGGTTGGAAGGAACCTTAAGATCATCTAGTTTAACCCCCCTGCCATGGGCAGGGATACTTTCCACTAGACCAAGTTGCTCAAAGCCCCATCCAACCTGGCCTTGAACACTGCCAGGGATGGCGCATCCACAGCTTCCCTGGGAAACCTGTTCCAGTGCTTCATCACTCTTATACTTAATCTGGGACAAGCCTTTGCTCCTTTCTGTTGGGTGTGGAAGGTCCTTCCTCAGCTGGAGGATTTGCAGCACTCTCCAGAGGAAGCTACCTGGTCCCTCCCTGGCCTAAAGATGACAGTCTAAATACCAAACCTCTGAGGTCTAAATCATCACCTTGTGACAGATTCCTCATGAACGTGGCTAGTTAGATAAATGAATCTCACCTTTGACTGATAGAATATATGATAGATTGTCATTTAATGAGACACTTAACTGTAGTATTCATCCAGTTAAATTAATATATTGTTGTGAAGAAATTATTGCCTTTCAGGAGAGATGTATGGTCTTGAATACAATACATAGAAGGCTTGAGTAAAATTTTTATTTTGCTGTAGCAAATATTCAATCTGTAACTTCTCTTACATTTTTTTCATGTTGTATTTCTAGATTAAAAAATGGGTGTTTTATTAGTTCTCCTCTATACTTAACTAGTGTAGTAGTTTAGATAATACTGCTTTTATTGTTACTATATTATTACGGTTTGCTTATCAACACTCTTTAAATTAGCAAAGGCTTAGCACTTACCCAGCTCCAATCTTTCTTCAGGGATGTATAGGTGCCTTCTTTTTATTAGGTTTATCAATTATTTTAACATCAATAAAATCTCAAGTGCACCAACATTAACACTAAGTTAATGCTGTGGCCTGCATTTCAGGTCCAGAACTAAAATTACAGAAAAAGACAAAAAGGGTCATACTAGTAGTTTTAGAACCTGGGGACAAGAGGAAAAGGGAAGGGCTGTCCTCTGGTCAGCTGTTCCTGATGTTTGAAGTCTGTGGAAACTCCTGCTACAGCTCTAAAGCACATGAGCACAAAGAGTATATTCTATACATTACTCATCCTCTGAAACAGAGCTGAACGAAAGTGTCCTCCTGAAGAGCTCCTCACATGAGAATGTGTAATTTGTATTTGCACAGCAGAGCATAGTACAATGCTAGGCAGAGGCTGTGTCCCAGCTAGTTCTGAAACTGGCTGGGTTACCTTAGTGTACTTATGGTGCTTCCGAGGTCTGATGTAGCATAAATCTGCATTCAGAGTATGATTCTGCACTGTGCAGTCACATTGCAACATTTAGAGCTAGCTGAGGTGTTCATAACAGACTGTGGTATTTCTTCCTGTAAGCTTGTCTTTAAAGCCCTAGAAGCTTGGACTGAAATCAATTCATCTGAGATACTTGACACCTCTATTGGCTATAATGACAATGTTATGCCATAGTGTGATAGTACTGCTGAACGCAATTTCTTCCTAGAAAGTAGAAATGTCAGTTCTGTGGATGGGCATTGCTCTTGATTCCCTAATGTGCCACATTAAGGAGAATGTTACAGTGGTTGAGTCCACTGCAGGAATGACCAAGGAGCCACAGAGCCCCAGAACAGTGAAGGTCTGCTGGTGGGCAGGCTCCGAGGTCTAAGACCACCCCCTTTTACCCATGTTCTAGATAGTTCTCCTTTCCTTGATACCCCACTGATTCCCGGGTCCCTTGTTCCACCCCTTGCCTTCCCCAGTGGTCACTGTCTTGTCACCCTACGCCCTCTCCATCCCCTGGCCCCCAAATGATAGGTTCCGATGTTCTGCCCTCCCCCAGTGCCGATCCGGATAAAACCCCAGACCCCTCAGTGTTCTGTGTTCTTTGTTCCTGGGTCCCTTCTAGCGGGGACCCCAACAAACCCCTCGGAACTCCATACAAAGGACCCCTCCCCCCTCTCTGTCCCCAGCGACGCTGCAGGAGCTGTCCGGCTCTGTGTGTGTGAGTGGCTGTGAGTATCCCCCAGCTCCGGTGTGTCAGGGGGTGTCCGAGTGCATTCTGTATGTGAGATAGTCAGTATTGTCTTGCAACAGTAAAATTTCACCATTCCCTTTCAATCCTCTC
>NW_008237885.1:3096007-3114163 GCF_000691975.1 Corvus brachyrhynchos | reverse complement strand
ATAACCTTGAAAATCAAGGGCTGATAGTGTATGGGTGGTTTCCACACTGTGCAGTTAGGATTTGAAAAGAAAAACTCATCTAATAGCTTCCCTATAAGTACAATCAAGAAGATTTTTAATTATACTTCAGTAATTTCTCAAGAAAATGTAGATTGTCTCTTTTTCATGTGCCTGTGGCTGTGAGATGACCATTGCATCAGCATGTTTTATATCATATTTAATAGACCTTATTAGACTCCATTGTCTGTCTGTTTTGACCAGTTACAATGCCAACCTCACAAGAGTGTTTTCACTTGTATCTTCTAATCCCAGTTTTCTGGATGGTGGCCTTGTTACAAACTCTGTATGTGAGATAGTCAGTATTGTCTTGCAACAGTAAAATTTCACAATTCACTTTCAATACTCTCTCATTTCTTATAACAATTACTTAAATAAATTCTCAATTTCTAGAGCTATCTGTGGGATTTTGATTTATTTTAATTCTGATGGAGTATTGTTCTCATTCCACTAGTGTTGGAAACATAGTTCATAAATTTTTGCTCCAGCAACTGGAGTTTCTACACATAATCTTAAAATGTAATACTGATGATCATGTAATAGATTTTTGCATGCATGATTAAATAACTTAGCAGCTACTGAAACCTTTATAAGAGTTTCCCAGTTGTTTCTTAGAAAGTCATGCAGTACCACTTTTAAATTAATATTTTTCAGGAACCTGAATCTCTTTCAATATTTCTAAACATCGACAACTGCTGTCACTTGAGACTATGTGAAACATTTGCTCAGAGTTAGCAGACAAATGTGAAGGTGGAGGATGTGTGCAGGCCTGTGCCTCTGGAGTGGCAACAACATGCTGGGCATCATGTTCTCTGATTATAAAAATAGCTCCAGATACATACCTTTAAGCACCTAAAGCAGTCCCTAGCTGATGCTTTGCCATGCACTTAAAATAATTGAGTGACTGTAGCTTCAAAACAAGATTTAAGAGTTTAAATCTTTCACAATTCCATACATTGAAAAGCATTACCATAAAAGAAATTTTATGGACATTTTAAATTAAACTCTTTTTTTTTTTTTTCCTACAGATTTCATTCAAATATGCAAGCCAATGTGTAGCAGGGTCTTATGTAAGTATATGCATTGGCCACTTCCTGGAAAAATATGCACAGATTATTTCTGCAGAGAAAAAAAATTATGTATCTGATAAAAACCAAAATTACACACCTTTGAAAATTAGAGATAAAAATAATGTATCAAACAGTAACCATTTAAGTCTGTGCAACTGCACTGGCACAGGGACAACTGAGAACAAAGTCTTTCTTGTGAATGTTAGTTGGAAGGTGATGAGATGAATTGTGGATTAAATAATTATGGTTAAATTCTTCTAGCAATTATAAAAAGTCCTCAGAACAACAACAACAAAAAATTCTTTGCTACAATAAATTCATTACTTGATCTTGATGTCCCAATTTTGCACTGAATTAAACTTATCGTTCACTTAGCACTTCTGAAATGAACCATTTATACCTGCAACAATGGTCTGTAATTAAACTATTCCATGATCTCTATTATCTGCCTTACAGAAAGGTTCAGGAGAGTAATTAACACTCTTCACAACAGCAAAAAGCGTTATTAATCAACACTAAAATAAGCACCTGGAAACAATTGTAAATTAATAGGTTTATAAATTAATAGGTTTGTAACATGGAGACCAGTAAAATTTAGCAGCTCTTTGAGAATTTACAGTAAAAACACTACAGTATTTTTACATTCCTAATAGAAAAGGTAGACCTAATTAGCAAAGGTGATCCTAATAGCAAATTAGGACCTAATAGACAAATGTCTTGTCTTAGGTACATAGAGAAACATTTCTGACTTAAAATTTCAACACAAATCTGAATATTTGGGTTGATAGCATAATCTCACCTGTTTTTTTGGAATGTTTTATATGCCTCTCAATAGTTACGTGGGATTTATAATATTTTTCAACCAGCCTGTAGATACAACTGTAGGTAAAATGAGTATATCAGAGAGCCCAAATTCTAACTTGACACGTCTAATTTCTATTATAAAATTAAATTTTTCTAGGTTTTTACATGAGGTCATAGCATTTTTAATCTACATGGTTTGGGTGGGAGTTTTTTCTGAGTTCTTTGCTTGGCTTTTCTTAGAGATTTTGTAGAATGAGGGCAGAAGGTAACTACTGTCTACTTACTGTAGTTAAGTGCCCTTCCTGTGCTTTAATGCTACCCTGAGTTCATTGCCCCTGACATGAACATGAGCCATTGTTCCATTAATGGCCTTATTGGGGAAAGGCCAAGTTGGTGTCACGGGGCTGAATTTGCACAGGGCTCTATAGCCCCTCTCCCTTCTAGAGGTCAGGCTGACTGTGCTCAAAGCCAGTGTCAGTGTGGTGCAGCTGCCTAATCTTGCAACAAATCACTGGGAGAAGACTTTGGGTGGCAGAAGGACCTCACAGAGGCCTTGCTGGAGGCCTCTACCTACGGCACTGAGGCTGCACCTCCGCTCAGACCCACAGTCCTGGCCTTTGCCTGAACTAAGCCCTAGGCACGGCCATGCACACCTGCTGGCTCGACTTCATGTCTCCTCAGACTGCACTTCTGCAGACGTCACAGTGACTGCAGGACTTGTCTGACCATGGGGACAATCAGTGCTCCTGCTCTGCTCTTTTTCTCACATGCTGCTGGGCAGCTGTCCTCCCCAGCAAAAGCCCACTGCTCTATCCACCTCTTTTTGGACTTTGGCACCAACGCAGGGAGCAGAAACAGTGACATGCAGAGAAGCCACCATTTCTGCTCTCACCACTCCTCTCTTGGATGGGGAAGTTTTCCTTGTGCAGGTGAAGAAGGGCAAGGGCTTAAATGCAGCTCCTGAACAACGAAATGAGGAATGCTCAATGGACTATCTGGCAGGTAGTTAAATCACTTGTCCAAAACTGCAGACCACCTTTTCTCTCCCTAATGATTTATCAGAACTACTACTACTTCTTTTTACCCTTTATTAAGATCTGTGCTTATTTTCTCAGCTCAGGATAAAACAACCTGTTACAGTTGTTGGTACAGTGTTGTCATCCTCTGGCATTCAAAAATCATTCTGAATTACAAAGTAAAAGTAGCTCTTTTAGTTCTCCTTTTGCCTTCAGTCCTCTTAACTTATGTATTAAAGCTTTTCTATACAGTAATTTTTTAATTTCATGTTTTCTTGCCTGTTTTCAGTTGGAAGCTCACATTCTCAGGTAATCATGCAGAAGTGAAAACACAGGAAAAGAAAAGATTTGACTTTATGAAATCTGGTGAGTCTGAGTAATGGTTTCATGGACTTTGTTGGTGTAGCAAGTTTGGAAAAATCCTTTACCCAGAATTATACAATGCTTCCCCATCTCCTCTATGCCATATTTTTAAGATTAATTTTATTTTCTATGAAAAAAAAATTCATTGAAGTACTTGGCCCTCCTATGCACTGGCATTTAGTTCACACAATGGCTGATACTGTAAATGATTCTGTATTTCTCTGAAATTCAGTTTGAAGCCAGATCAGCTGAGTAGACAACGTTTATGTAGACCAGCTGATTATGATGTTACAAGGGAAACTATTTTTGCTTTCACTTCACATCACACATGAGTTAGCAGCAGCTCTGCCAGTCAATGCAAATGTCTTGGAAAAGGGTGTAAAACTGGCAGTTCGTACAACAAAAGTTGCATTTAAAATGTCTGTCTGTAAGCAAGAGAAGATGCACACAGAAACTAGATGTTAAATAGGTTCCATTACATTTTTTTTAGCACACAATGTATCAATTTTATCTCCCTGGAGCAGTATAAAAAGAAAACTTACAATGGTTTTAAAACCTGGACAAATACTCTAGATATAATTACTTTGTGAACATTATTATCCATTAAAAACATGTTATCCTGAACAAAGCATTCAGTCTCTTTTTGTTGTTTTGCGTTTTTTTTTACAATAAAGGTGTACATTTAACATAGGTTCATGTTGTTGTAATTGTGTTTTTATGAACAAATAAATCGTTAAACATTTACTTGATCACAAGGACTAGGAAAATTAATAGGGTCAACAGCATGTCTCCCACAACATCTAGAAACTTCTTCCTCCCTCATATTTTATTTTTAGCAGTGACTTTACTCCAGCATCCTGGCATGCTTTGAGAGATCTGGGTTTGGGTGTTCAGGACACACAGGGGACTCAGAGGTCCACACCAAGTGCACGCTGAGTAGGGACAGGACTTAGGAACTTTCCATTATGATTCACTGGTGCACCCATTTTCTGCAATGCCCCTGTTACCTGTAGGGTGTTTGTCTTCTGCATAATCCAAAGTAGCTGAATATCAGGGTTATTAATAAAATACTATCTTTTGTTTTTCTTTAGAGAATTTTACAGGTTTTTTTCTATTCTGTATTTTAAACTTTATTTGTTTTTGTCTAGAAATTACCTAAAAGCAATAAAATACTAATGTAGAAGTACAGTTGAGAAATGATGGGAATATTTATTTCATTTGATTAATACTTGAACTCTTTTTTTCCTTACTACAAGTACAGCCAATGATTAGGCTCTAATGAGTGCAATCTGATTTAATATGAGCAAGAAAGTTTTTGGCACTGTAACTTTTAAAATTATAATCTGACCAATATTCCAACTTTCCTATGATCTCTTTAATTTATTTTTATTACCAGAGAGGTTGTTCTGTTACAATAAAAAAGTTTAGGGACAATTTAATTTCTTCTTTCACCTGGATATCTTTAATGATTTACTTCCCTGAAAAACAATCGATGACAGTAGATACAAATGAAAATCATTAATCTCTGTATAATGCATGCTGAGTTTGGACTTTATCCAGAAAGTGTCTTACTTAAATATACTGGTCAAGACAAAAATCTTGGAAAATTACTTTTACTGAGGCTTGAATACAACAAAATAAGAATCAGCTGTCCCATTTCTACAAGTTAACAGAGAAGATGTGTCTTTCCAAAATCTTCATGTCTAAATTCAGGTTTAAGCGTTATATGTTAATATCTTTCCATTTTGCCCTAATTATCCTGCTTTCATAAAAAATGGATTGGTAAACCGTTAACATTAGTAGCAGCCGAGATCAAGACATGTACAGCAGATGCAATAATGCTCCTCATTGCAAATAATCATCATCTAGATGATTGTATTGAGACTTCTCAATTCCCTGCATGCTACTTAAGTCCATTGAATAGGCCTGCACTTGAATAGGGTGTTTGTGGGGGTTTGGGGGTTGGGATTTTTTGTTTGTTTTCTTGTTCGTTTTGTTCATTTGCTTTTTCTTTGGGATTGGTAATTTTTTTTTTTTTTAGATTTTTAAATTTTTTTTCACTAATTTCTCTCCTAACTCTGTAGATCAACATAAGATATCTCTTTCCAAATACCTTACATATTTATCCCATGGATACCTGATTTATGTGGGATTTTCAGGGTCCTGTGATAGAAATGATCAAGGGTTTCTGACTTCAGGCATTGCATCTTTGGGTTTGACTTTGTGTATGGACGTGCTGGCATTCCCATGTGCTGTTCCACACATGCTTTATGCTGTCTTCCTGAGAGCAAATGCAGGAGGACAGTATATGGGCTTTGGCAGAGTGCAGTGCTAATGCAGTTCGACTGTTTCTGGTGTACGAGGTAGGCCTTTCAAGCTGTGTTGGGGTTTGTTTTTTTTTTTTTTTTGATTCACAGATATTTATAAAACTAAAGTGGCCTTGGGGTTTTGCTCTTATTCCATTTGCAGCAGTCTAACTTGGACTTACAGCAGAAAATTTATACCTACACTTACTACTTTTTTTTCCTAGCCAGTGTTTTCGTTCTTCTTCCTTCCAAGTGTACTCCTGACAGCCTTACAGTCAATTTTTCAGTCAGGAAAGGCCACAATGCCTTTCCACAAAATTTTTCCAAGAGTCTGATCATTTTTTTGAATGTGAAGGAGTCCTGGAATTTCTGTGAATCAATATGCTTAGTTCTTCCATGAAGCATCAGTAATTCCCTAAGTTCACTGAAATCTGACCACTTCAAACAAAGAACATTTGGTAACATTTACAGAACTCCTTTTTTATTCATACAATTAATTTAAATTGATTTATTTAAGGTTATTCTCTATTAAATCCTTACAAGGATATCCAGATCAGTATAAACTTAGCACTGCTTCATGTTGATTTTTAATGACTTAGCAATGAAATCTGCCAGCTGTCACAAATCTGAATAGCCAAGGCTATTCAATACTAATACCATTATTAGTTGCATTTGTTCTCCAACACTGTATTTAGGAAGTTAAATAGTCCTGTAATGATACTGTTCCTAATCCACCATCTGTTGAATGATGATAGGTCTTTATACAACACTTACAGCAAAATTAATATTGAAGTCTTCTATCATTATTTAAAAATTGCTGTTTCTTGAGACATCAGCCATACACTTTCACAAACATGTCTTTAGAAAGATAAGAGTGAGAAAACAGCCTAAAACCTTTGAGAAGATTGCAAACAAATCAGACACTACAGTAGAAAATATAAATCAGGAAATGCTGGTGAAAAAAGCTAAAAGACACAACCTAAAATACAAAGAAACCAAGTGGGATTATCCAAAAGCCCAATAACAGAGATGTAGGAATCGAATTCTTGTAACAGCAAGTGGGATACTTCATCTTAAATATGTTAGAAAGAAAAGGAGAGACAGGGCATGTTCCTAAATAAGCTAAGAGACACTGAGGAACTTGAGGAAGTACTTCAAGGATTATCTGCTTTTGTATTTTCTTGCCTTAAAGTTTCTTTTGTAGTATTTTCTTTAACATAATGATATGTTTTATTTTTAATCCCTGTCAGGCACAGAGTAATTTTTTTGAGATCTGAATACATCATCTGGGTAAAAGAAGAATGGTGGCTGGGTAAGCAGAGAACTCATTCTCCAGTTGAGGACTGATACACTGCTCAAGGGTCTTTGCCTAATTCATTTCTTTGTGTGGTCTCAGGCTCATATGAGAAAGGAGGATTCTAGAGGCCAGGCACATCTGCATCCAGTTACAAAGGATCATTTTGGGGTGGAACTTCCCAAATGTCTAAGTTGTGGAGGGCTTTTAAGTGTTTTGACAGACAAAAAAAGTCTCAAAATGACTGTGATGTATCCAGTTCAATGGACAAGAGCAGACTCACAAAACAAATCAGTAAAATCTCCTTCACTATTCTTTATTCTTTTATCCTCAAAATATTTTCCATTATTCTCATATTCTGTGTGCTGATGCTTCTAGGGCAATTAGGATTCTGGCAAGAGTTTCTAATGAAAGGAAATGTTTAACAGAAGCATCAGTTGGAATGAGTGATAAAGGAACAACCATATTTTCAAGAGCTAAATATTTTGAGATCAAAATTCCTGAAAGAAGCTAATTTGTCTTCAAAATATGCATAAAACATAAGCCTGTACTATTTTCAGGACTCAACCTCTGTGTTATACAGATTTCCTGACCTGCTGGGATAAAGCAATTACCTCAGGCTTTGAAGTCAGCTATGAGAAAATTTTTAAGGATTCCATAGTCTGGTGGAGACATCTGGCTGGAAAACAGAAATCAGTGCAAATTTATTGCACTAACCTAAGAAATATCTGAACCAACAGCCTCAAAAAAACAACTGATACTTTTTGAGGCTGAAAATATTTTGTAGGAAACAGAATGTCTGTAAATACAGTGGATATTTAAACCCTAAAAATAAATGAAGTTATCTACTTCTTTTGAATTGTATAAACCATCTTCTGTTAGGCAACGAAGCCACCAAGAATAACTCTTCAGTAAAATGTAAATATTTTTTTTCAAGTTGTCTTTTACCTGTTGTATTGGATCTGGCAGAGATGGAGTTAATTATCCCCACAGCAGCCCTTGTCCTGCTATGCTTTGGAGTGGCACCTGGAAAGGTGACGGTAACACACACCGGTGTTTTGGCTATGGCTGAGCAGTTCTTGCACAGC
Organism: Corvus brachyrhynchos; assembly: GCF_000691975.1. Lineage (NCBI taxonomy): Eukaryota > Metazoa > Chordata > Aves > Passeriformes > Corvidae > Corvus > Corvus brachyrhynchos. The sequence goes on along the minus strand of NW_008237885.1, from coordinate 3,106,165 downwards.
ATCAAGGCTGTATCTCCGACTTTACTCTCCTTCCAGGAGGCTGGGAGTGGGTAAGATCTTAGGAGGGGATGCAGCCAGTACATCTGATCCCAAATGGCCAAAAGGATATTCTATATCACATGGTGTCTACTCAGCAATAAAAACTAGGAGAAGTTGGGAGGCAAGGCAGATGGCATTTGCTGTTATGACAATTGACTTCCAGAACAACTGTTACGTGCACTGGAGCCCTGCTTCCAGGGAAGTGGTTGGACATCACCTGCTGTTGGGAAGAAGAGAATAAATCATTTGGGTTTTCTTTTTACTTCCACACACAGCCTTTGTTTTTGCTTTATTAATCTGCCTTTATCTTGAACCATGAGGTTTTTCCCCTGTTATTTTGTCCTCTGCCCTGCCCTGATGAGGAAGGCAGTGATACAGCATGTTAGTGGTCCAGCCAAGATCAACATACCACCATCCTTTTTGGCTCACGAATAGGGACATGAGGAATTTGAGATAAGGCAGAGGCAAAGGGTGGAATGTACTTGGGTTTTGTGGCAAGATTTTGGTAGCAGGGTGGCTACAAGGGTGGCTTCTGTGAGAAGCTGCTTGAAGCTTCCCCTATGTTTGACAGAACCAATGTCAACCAGCCCCAAGACAGACCCATTGCTGGCCAAGGCTGAGCCCATCAGCAATGCTGGGATGACATATTTAAGACGGGGAAAAACCCTGTGCAATTCAGCCAGAGGAGTGAGAACACGGGAGAGCAACAGCCCTGCAGATACCAAGGTCAGCGAAAGAGGTCGGGCAGGAGGTGCTCCAGATGCCAGAGCAGATTCCCCCACAGCCCGTGGTGCAGACCATGGTGAAGCAGCTATGCCCCTGCAGCCCATGGAGGGCCATGGTGGAGCAGAAACCCATTGCATTATCATACTCTGGTTTAATTGACAGTAAATTAAATTAATTTCTTCAAGTCAAGTCCTCTTTGTCTGTGACAGTAACTGCTGAGTGATCTCTTGTCCTTATCTCAATCCATGAGACTTCTGTTCTGTTTTCTTTCCCCTTTCCAGTTGAGGAGGGGAGTGATAGAGCTGTTTTGGTGAGCACCTAGCATCCAGACCCCTGAAATCTTTCTTCCTTTACATTTATTAAAAGCAGACCAAATTTATTCATAAAATCCTCCTGATTCAATGATTTTCAGACACAATAGGTGGGATACATAAATCTGGATGATCTCTCTGTGCCTCGTTTATAAAGTTAAGCCTTCATATACCATTTAAAATAAATAAACCCCCATTTTCAGGGAGTTAAAATTTAGTGAGACAGATTTCACCTTTACTGATTAATTTGGTATTTGTAAATTTTTCCAATTTCTCTTTTACATTTCTATTAACATTTTGTTATGGTGCTTAAAACAGTGTATCTTGATTTCTTTCTTTCAAAGAAAATTAAGTATCAGATGATGCCATCTGTAAAAAGTAATTTTCAATTTAATCTCTTAACTCCCTTACTTACTAAAAATACATTACAAACTGTGCAAAGGTACCAAAAAAAACCCTGAAAAAACAAACTTCATATAAACCCAAAACAAAAAGCCCAGACTTATTTTCTTGATCTGCAAATACACTAATATGGGAAATTGAAAGGTCTTCCTGTCTTCATGCACAGAGAAAACAATCATTTTATCTGAGCAAGTGTATGGAAAGATGAGATAGTAGAAGTAATCTGAAAGATTCCCTCTTTACCTTCAGATTTTAAACTTTCTTCAATCCTTATCTTAATCCTAAAATTACACCCTTTTAACATTCTCTTCCTATATATTTTTAACTTGACCCATTTTTTTCCCACCATGAATGACTCATAAAATAAATGTTACTATTTTTTTTTATAGTTATCTAACCCATTTCCCTTCTGAAGCTTCTACTGACACTCAGTGATTGTGACAGGACCATACCAGAGCCTTCAAAGAGATTATTTCCTTTGGGTGGTAACCTCTTCAGAAGTAGAATAGCTTAATTTCTACTTTTAGTGATTAACTAAATAAGAGAGAAGTTGTTTTAAAGGTTGATGTGAAGTCTTGGAGTTGGTTCTATTTCTACTGAAAAATTGTTCCAATGAACAATTAATTATTAAAAATTTTGATGGAAATTATTTTTTCTTAAGGAAAAATATCTAGTAATTCAGTTAAACTTAATAATATTCATAAGGTGCTTGTTTAAAATCTATATTTGGTGTGATATTTCAGTTACATGATAATGGCATGTTATATGTGTGCTTCTTTCTTTCAGATAAAAACTATTCAATGGACTTCTCTAGTGGAACTTTAGATCATCTATTTTTCCTTTAAGCTCCATTTACACAGTCTTTGCTGGCACAGAGAAGAGTTGATATGCAATTAGGTGTTCACTTAGAGCACCTTTGAACTTATCACCTTGCTATCTTAAGTAAAACAACATGATAATAAAAAGGTGTCATTTTTTTCATGCTGCGCATAACTGGTAGTTACAAGAGAGGGGCACAGGCTAACAACTCTGAAAGAATCCTTATTTTCTGAAGTGACTCTGTTGACCTTGAAACATGGTGAACTATCTCTAAAAAGCATTATGGACATTTAAAATAAATGTTAATCACTTCTGAAAAATCTATGCCTTATTATGAAGTGATTAATGTGTTTCCTTGAAATTAAAACTTTTAGCTCTCCATATCTTTAATTTTTAACTGTGTATGTATACTGTGTCAGCTTTTAGCCCTAGTGATTCAAATGCTACTACCAGGCTGAGACATACAAATAATCTAATATAATTTGATCTTTTAAAAGCACCATTCATTTTTAGATTAAGAAGAGATATGTATTATCATCAATTGTAGAGGCAGAATGATATAAACTTCTGACATTTGTAACAAAATTGTATTCCTCTGATTATTGGGAAGACCAGAAATAAAAAAAAAATTAAAAAAATGTGGCAAAGTACTTCAGGGCTAATGAATTCACATCTGGTTTGAACTAAAACCATAAGTTTTGACTCTGCAGTAATTTTTAATGAGAAATTGTATCTAAGTACTCTGGTTTTAGACTTCACAAAAAAAAAAAAGAAAAAAGAGAAAGCAGATAAAGAACATAGACAAGGAGATGAACCCAAGATGGTTTAGTAATACCAGCTTGCTTACATGATTAACTGGTCCTAGTGTATGAAGATCCTTTTGCCAATACAAGAGAAAACGGTTTGTGTGAGCTAAAATGGTTGATAATTTTCCAGTATACACTGATTCTTTTTCTCCCTTTAATGATTTTTTCCCTTAATTGCCCTAAATTTGAATGATTCTCTCCAATAAAATGTAGATACCTTTTTGTACCAAAGGAATGAAAATGTACAATGATGATACAAGCAACTCTTACTCACTGACCTGCAGGTAATATCTCACAGAATAAGAGGTGAAGAGAGAAAAGCTTGAAGTGTACATAAAGACTGGAATCAGGGGAAGGTTTTTGACAAGTCTCTTACATATTTTACTGTGTGTTCACTTTTGTTAAAAGGCAAGTCTTCAGGGAATATCTCAACAGTGCTAACGAAGTCCAGTCCCTTGTATAATTGATTGAAAAAAAGGCAGGATCCTGCTTTGAATCATCCTCTGGAAGAACCCAACTTTATAGACTAAATTAGCAGCTGAGAAGCCTTTGTCTCTCTTCATTGACTATTAAAGAAGAAATGAAGATCAGTGTCTCTAAGCACAAATTAATCCTTAAGAAGACCTTTCGCTTAATTGAATCATGCCTCTAGATGATGTCACAGCGCAGGATGGTTCCTCAGAGGTTCCTTAACGCAGGCAGCCCTGTGCGACAGCTGGTTCTAGGGACAGACTTGCAAAGGGAGGGGGTAAAGTGTGGAAGGCTATATCATGGATTGAAAGGAAAGGAAAAACCCAGGATACTTCAAAATTATGAGAACAGAGTGCTTTGGAAACACAGGACTCATTCAGAAGCACAGGAATTTTCTTGCTTCAGATTGTCAAGCCTTTCTGCAATTTTATTCCAGTCATGTAGAGAGAAACAGGACTGTGAACGTATTTTTTCTAAATAACCAGTATTGTACTGAAAAAATACACAACTTCTTTTCCCAGAGGATCTAATCAAATGTAAATTAATTGCATAGGCTTATGGAAAATATTTTCAAGACAGTTGATAATCTTAAATTCGTGTTCAACAAGATTTTATTAACTTGGAGCTGCATTGAATGTTTTCTTTCATGATTGGAAAGATTAAAAACCTCTGCTTTGAATGTTGTTTTCTTCTGAGACAGTTGGAATAGGATGCATTTCTAGTCAGTGATACAGGTATTTGGGAATGCACTGAACATGCATTTCATTGCTCACAGAGAGATGAAGGCTGCTTTCAGATGGAAGTAATTTTTCTCCAGTGGCACTCAATTCTGCATTTATATGAAAATACAGGGGTGAATGTTTGATGTCTATAAGCAGTCTTAATAATCTGTGTCTCTGATACAGATACAAGGTGTTTTATACTTATTTTTCCCTGCTAGTACATCCTGTCAAGACACTCACTAATTACTTCCAAAAAATAAGCATTTCACTAACAGCAAGGTCACTTGCATAGAATTTTTCACATTTGGTTATAAATGTGCTCCTGCAGGCAAGCTATAATGCATGACAAATTCACCAGGTCACTGTATCCATGATTCACCAGCCAAAATACCTGGCCTGTGGAACCATATCATACAGGCAAAATTTGGGAAGTTTTGCTTGCCAAAGAGACACACTAACCAGGCAGGTTATAATCAAGTGTCCCACCATATCAGGCTATGGCTTCCAGCCACCTGCTGTGTGGTGAAGCAGAAGCAAAATGTCAAGCCTGCAGCACTCAAGGGCTTTGCTTTAAGCTCTTGTTTCTGCAGCAGCTAGGACCCCCCACTGCCCACAGGTGAGCTTCTCTTTCTGGCTGGAAACAGGATTGCATTCTGACATCCTGGAGTGCTCCTATTGCACATTTTTGCTAAGGTCTATTAGAAAGGCCATTTTATGCCAACAGAATAAACTCTTACAATATAAATTATATTCTATTTAGAACACATTTATACCTATTTAAACTCTTAATTGCACAGGAAATAATATACATTACAAAATTATGATCCTTTTGATATCATCTAATAAAATACCAAGTAAATCACACTTCAGTCTTAAGACATCTAAAGGATATAATTAATGTTGCTAAAAGTTAATTACAATTATTTCATTGGTGTGGGACTTCTTACATTAGGCAGCTCTTTATGCTCCTCAATTTGCTTAAAAATAGGGTATTTGCAGCTTCACCAGTAGGAGAACATTGTAGTAAGCAACAAAACCATGTTTTTAAAATGAAAATTTTTTGTCAGGAATACTTACACAGACATCATTTTGTTCTAACACTGTTCTTTAAATGGTGTGGGTGGGTGGGTGTGTGTTATTTAGCCCAACAGTAAACATATTCTTATAAAGACTCCCAAGTCAAAATTTCAGTTATTAGTAATGGTTATATTTATGACAGTATTGTGAACTTTATTAATGTCTCAATTTGACTGCAGTTGATCTATTAATCTGAGTGTGTAACGATGGATAATACTGGGAAGCCTTGCACATTAAAAAATACTCTTTCTCTAAAGAGATAATGCTCATGAGTAACTAAGATCAATTAATTGAAATGTAGCACAATGACATTTTCTCAGCTTATTAATGAACATTGATTTGTTTAGCAGCTTCAAACATCTAGTGCCCAGTCCGTTTCTAAGTAATTAAAAAGCATTCGAATAAAGGAAGGAATTTTTAGACTATGAAAAGGAAAACAATGGACTAAATTCTCTGGATATGTTTGTATGACTGTAACTGAGAAAATTTAAGAAAATAAATTTAGGAATAATGGATATGGAAAGGAGAAATATAATGTGATATATGATTCTCTTCTGTTTTATCATCTATATCCCTAAGTCAAAACAAGAACTGTGAAAATGAACATACTAAAAGTAGCAATCTGTCCCATTTGTAAAATCCTATGTTAACATTTATATTAGAGAAAATCACTTTATTTCTAAGTATTAAATTGTAACAAACTTTAAAAAGAGTATATATCAAAACCCTTTCTGGATTATCTTCACTTTTCATAGCAGCCACAAAGCACATTTTAAAGAATTTATCAGCAGAAAAGAAAATAAATATAATAAAACCTGAGCATGTCTCAGTGGAGATGAGTAAAAGTTAAGTTAATACAAGAAGCATTACATTGAACTAAGTACAAATTCAAGTCATTGCATGCTGGAAACACTTGAAAATATGCATGAGAATCACTTCAGTCTCCACTGAACTGCCTCCATATTTCTGTCTCTTTGAGCTACCTTGACAATGGTGGAGACATTGTTCTAAATCTGGGCCTGTTACCCAGTGTGCAGAGCCAATCCACACACCAAGGAGAAGTGTTTCTATTTTTAATTTTAGTTGGCACAAAGCTGGGTGGTAACCAACAAATTGCTAACTCACTTATTATCAAAACCTTACACTATTTATATACACTTCAACAAACAAACACATCTGCATTTATTGGTTGCAGGGTACATAACTCTTATTAATTAGCACTCAAACCCCTATTTGCCAGCTACATCCCTCCCTTCTCACACTAATTAGTTTTCATATGAAGTTCTTTCTTCTGTTTGAGTCTGGGGTCCATTTTGAGTTGGGAGTCAGTAAGTCAGTGGTCACAAACTCACCCTTCCATGCTTGCCTTTCCTCCAGCTACTGATCAGTTCTGCTCCCCACTGCACCACACACTCCTGGTGGGTCTCATTCAGACAGCCCATTCGTCTTGGGATTGTTTTCACTTTTCCTTAAAACAAAAGATTAGCCAAGCACACGGAGTTCACAATGCAATTGCTTAATCATAACTGTTCAGCTATAGCTACTGATTACCAACCAAAATAACCTGCAAAGTTTGATTCAAATCTTTAGGGGCTCAAATCTTGAGGGGCTCGATATCAGAAATACTCCCTTTGGTACTACTGTTGGGTATCCATTCTCATAAAATTGAAGTCAAAACAATCAGGACTGTTGCTGACCTCAAGATAAACCCCTTGCAAGCAACCATTGCCATGCACATCATATAGGGTTCTTATAAGGGAAGACAATAAAATTGCACATATCTCTCTGTTCTCATCTCTGAGCCATGACAACTCATCCTAATATAAGGGTCAAACCAGATTAATTCTTCCTAGAAGTGTTTAGCTTGAACTTAGACATCCAAAATAAAGGAATCTATATCTCATCTTGTGTGAGTTTGAAAGATGTTTGGGCTGTTCTTGTTGCTGAGTATGTACCAACAAAGAAGCTTTTTTCAGTAGTGAAACATTTTGTCCTTGTAGGTAGGATACGTCTCACTTAAGTTTAGACAACTACAGCTGAAGTAGTTTGCAATGCTTACTTAATACAGATAAATAGGCATCTTGAATCAGAGGCATTGCCTATGAAGACAGTCTGGACAAATAATCAGATGTAGACATCCTAATTCACTTATTTGTATTTGGAATACATTCCTAATTGCAGATACAATGTTTGCAGTGACAAACAAAGGCATGTCTCTTTTCTTTTTCTCTCTCCTCACAAATTCTTATTCCTCACTATATTATGAAGATACTTTGCAGTCCTATTAAGGGTGATTAAATACCAGTTTAAGTAGATAATCAATGTCTGCTGAGACAGATTACCTTATTAAAGAGAAATTTAATTTTAGCCGTCTTCAAAAACTGGGACATAGTATAGAGTAAAAACCCAGGGAAGCCATCAAGGTCACGTTCAGAATGAAATGCATCAGATCAAGCATAAGCAGAAATAACTACACACAAACAGCCCAAGTAAAGGTAAAAAACACAGACGTAGGGGTAATTTATGTCTCAACACAGGCAGAGCAGGGCCATGTTTTATGAATCTCTTGCTTAACTTTAAGTGACCTCTTCGCTCTGCAATTAAATTATCCAGAAAAGAAGAACATTTAATTCATTATAAGAGGGAATGATTTTTTTTCTATACTAATGACAAGGCTCGTACTGAGACATAACCAGTTACTTCAGTTGACTGCTTAAATTCCAACTCTTTTCTTTCTCTCTGACTAATGGAAGTTACGTTTTTCTTTTTTTTTTATGTCTTCAGACATCATCTGATATGTTTGTTTAATGATGCCAAATTCACATGGCATTTTGCTCCCTCTGACATACAGGTGACTCCCAAAGAAAACTTTTTAATGAATCCCATCTTGTGCTTAAAAAGCAAACACCAAATGATGAGTAAGAATTGGTGCACTATGAAACTGGACAAACCCTGACATTTTCTTTGTTCATAATCCTTTGGTGCCTTAATAATATCTTGATAAGGACTGGTTGTATGGGCTAACATGATAGTCAAAGCTGCCCAGACAGTATCCTCCTTGACTCTAATTGTACAAAGGAAAAGATTGGATCATAGAGGATGCACCAGAAACTCAACTCCCAGCTGATCAGCTGGCAGGTCTTTGCCTCTCAACCTGTCTGAGCCCTCTTCAAGGGATGAGAACTTCTGCAGAGAGAAGATACAAGATCACAGAATCATAGATCCATACAATCATAGAATCATTTACATTGAAAAAGACCTCAAAGATCATTGAGTCCAACTGTTAACATAACACTGCCAAGTTTACCCGGAAACCATGTCTCTAAGTGCCACATCTTCATGTTTTTTAAATACCTCCAGGGATGGTGACTTCCCTGGGCAGCCTGTTTCAATGCTTGGCAAACCTTTCAGAGAAGAAATGTTTCCTAATATCTAATCTAAACATCCCCTGGTGCAACTCGGGGCTGTTTCCTCTCATCCTATCACTCAAGACTTGGGAGAAGAGGCCGACTTCCTTACCACTATAACTTCCTTTCAGGTTGTTGTAAAGAGCGATAAGGTCTCCCCTCTTTTCTCCAGGGAGTTTCTGGAATTGATCATGGCTCTGCATTCAGTACCTTGAAATTTCACTTCCCCAAATTCAGATCTCCTGTATACCTCACAGCTTTGTAACTTTCACATCTGCAAATAGGTGTGGCAGCAAATGAAGAAAAAAAATCAGGAAAGGTATCTGTGTCATTCTATCCATACACCACCTGAGATTCTCAAGTCTTTAAAGCTTTCCAAAGAGAGGTTTCAGGGGTAGTGGGAGAAGGGAACACATCTCACAGGACAGGATGACATAATTGCTAAACAACTGAATTCCATAGGCTACCTGCAGACTGATACTGCTTAAAATTTAGAAATAAGAAGGCTGTTTTTCTTAGACAAGGGATGGAAAACATGACCACAAAGTATAGTCTACAGCTTCCCCACATATTTTGGCATAGATCGCCAGAGCCTCTGACACTTTTAAATGAACTTAACATTACAAAAATCCACCTTTTCTCGGACCTTCATATAATAAACGTCCTTCTAGAACATGGGTAGAAACTTTTAAAGGCTAAAAGATAGAACAGATACAATTTTTTGTACCTGTCTGCTGCTCCTGTTCCTTATTTCTATAGGGAGACGTATCCTACCTGTGCCTCTATCTGCAGAACTACTGCCTTTACACTGATTTACATGACAGAGAACTGTGATAAATGGCAGACTCATTTTCCTTCAATCACATGTACAGATGGGACAGAAACTTTCTTTTTGTAGGCTTAATGCTTGGAATAATAATATGTTATTTGAATCATACCAGTTTCACAGAATAATATGGCTATATAGGGACTAGAGTACAGACATCTCCCTCTACTCCTTCTCCCTCACGTCCATTATCTCCAGAATTTATCCCTTTATTTTTATATACTTTAGTTATGTTGTTAAGAAGATGCAGACTGTGTCTGCTTTTATTAGGCAGAGGATGGGAGAGAAGGAAAAGACTCTATTTCAACAACAAACACGCACACAGAATGATTTTTCATAAAGTTATCGAAAGGAAATACTCGAACAGATTTTAGTATCATTTATGAGTAAAAGCATGTTGAGCAATAGACAACTGTGGTCTGTTGTCCAACAAGTGAATAAAATAGAAGCAGATGGCAATACATTAACTCTCACGTGCTTGTTCCAAGGCGCCCAGCGCCAGCTGCGCTCCCCAGAACTTCCCGGTGTTAACTTCCTTCTCCTTCATTGCCA
>NW_008237885.1:3055996-3095986 GCF_000691975.1 Corvus brachyrhynchos | reverse complement strand
TAAAGCTCCTCACACCGAGAGCCGCAGCGCACCACGAGGACGCGCGCTCGCTTCTGAATGCTTAAGGATGTAAAACTGGCCATGGAAGCCACTAAATGCAGAGCGTGAAGCACAGCTTTACTTCGAGAGCAATTTCTCTCCCAGGCCTCTAAGGACAAAGAAGCAAAACAAAAAATCAGATTTACCTGCCTGAAGCAAATTTTTGTCTTCCAGTGTTTGTGCCTGTGGAGCACTAAAACAGAGATCAGGTCATTCAGACATTAAAATAACAAAAACAACAAAAAAGCAAGACAGCACGTCTGCTAAAAGATCAAGGAATAAATTCAGTCAATGTCTAAAAATAACAAATATTCTCTTCTTCTGACTTAGACCTTCTAAATATTTTACTTAACTTTCTCATTTATCAACATATATTTTAAACTTTTAAAAGTCATGTTTTTATTCATAGGAGTTCTGGGTTTTTTTTTCGTTTTTACATTATCAGAGAACATAAAAAGTGGTGAAGAGCACCTCTTCCTGAGTGCACTCTAAGGCCATGTTACAGAGATGTTTTGATTTTTGAACACAGCATCACATTTCTTACATAAAATAGTGGGAGCACATTTTTTGTTGGATAAAATTAGAGATGTTTAAAAATTATTTTAACTGCTTTACCAGTAACAGCAGCCCTAGAAACTCACTTAATGGTGTCATTGTAATAGCTTTAAAATAAAAACTTTTGTGCTTGAGCAGGTAGTTCTAAGAAGAAGAGATGTGGTGATCTCTGGATTCTTCCTGCTTAGGAAACAAAAAACCACAAACAAAACAAAACTATAGGGTACTCGTGATGCTTATCAAAATACTGTGTCTGCTTTCTCTCAAGTGTATTTTGACTGAACATTGCCTGAGAGGTTCTTCATTACACAGGCAGTCCAGACATTAGAGATTCAGCATAACTTTATGTAATGCAGATCAGAAAGCATTTGATGGCAACTTAATATTTGAAATGCAATGAATAATTCACTATGTGGATCCAGAACACCATTTTCTAACTCGCTACGTTAATAAAATTAAAGTGCAAAGAATTATCATCTCAAGACAAAACAGGATACCAGACCAAATCAAAATTACATTTATCATACACAACTGTTAAATGATCTTGTAAATGAATACTGCAATATATTCTCTTTTGAGGGCATGTTACTGTGTGACTGGTAACATAATAATTGTACCATGTTTGCCTATAGTATTTTTTTCATCTGATAACTCCTGGCCTGCTACCCTAGAAGAAACTTCCCTAATCAGCATCAGGGAAGCTGAGGTCAAAAGAAGCAAAGACTCTGTTAATGATTTCCCTCTTGCCTGATTCACCAGGAACTGTACATATTCAAACATGTATTACAACATGATTTAGAAATTCAAATCTGAAATATTTTTTTCTGCTCTGTGGATTTTTTTTAATGTTCATACATAGCATGGCTTCACAGTTTTAATGATACAAGGCATTTCCTTGCCAAGCAGCTGAATGCTTACACATATTCTAGGCAGCACACCATGAGCAGCTGTATCCATTTCCTATGTCCTGTCAAGATCAAGTGTAACTGCATTTGAGAATTTGATCACTTGGTCTTATTTGCACTGGATAGGACCAACCAAAATTCCTTTCATGACAGTATTTAAGCTCAAGTCTTCCTCATCTATAAAGCCTAAGATTTACAAACATACCTAACCTGCAATTCTGAGAGTATATAAAAAATTCTCAACTATCTAAACAGAAAGCAAGTTTGTAATGCTGAAAACAAACCTGGACTGGTGCTACAGACCTAGACTGGTGCACTGTCAGTATTGACAAAAGAAAGAGTGGGGGAAAGGCAGTGTGGTGAACCTTAGGCACTGACAGCAAAAATTCAAAATGCTCATTTAATTCAGAGGCTAAATATTCTCCCACAACTGTTGGTTCTCCTTCAGCCTGTCATGGGTATCAGCCTTGATAAATGGGAGGATAGAAGTGATTCATCCTTCCTAATGTTGTGCTCTACAGCTGACCTCAGTCTCTCCTGAGAGTTCTCAGAGTCCGCTGAATTTACTGGTATAACCTACGGTTCATAACTAAAATTTCGAAATAATTTTTTGCTGCAATTTAAATATATTATATATATGTATCTCAGTGAAGTGATACCAGAGAGGGTAATGAGGGCAACAAACTGCATTGTGAAGGGAATCTGCCTTTGAAAGGCTATTTGTTCATTTGGTGGTTAAAGACCATCTGTTTTACAGGAGAAGGCAGCAGCACACAGTGTAATACACCACAGGCTGTCAGTTCTGTGTTTACTAGACAAGGAAGGTGCCAGTCTAATTTTAATGATAAGCTGTTCTGGTCGAAGCTAGACAGAACAGCTTCCTCCAGGTTGTTTGCAGGTGTGGCAGTTTGGAGAAAATCTCTCAGGGTTCAACAAAGTAACAGAGTTGTTAATAATGTCTTCCAGAAACCTCACAGAGAAAAAGGAGAAAGAGAAGGAGAAAGAGAGAAGCTTTGTGCTTTCATTACCAACTCTGGCAGGAGAATAGGATCCTGAGCTCCTTGAAGTCTGTTTACCTAAATATTGAAGAGTTTTGCCAAATGGTAAACAAACTGTGGCAGTTGTTGCTTGGGATCTGTTATTTTTTGGTTCATAGCAGCAGCATTGTGTCTCACTTAGGCCCTCAGAGGGATGAAAGGTAATAACCCCTGTAACAGTGTGAAGTGCATGTCAAAGCTATCAAGGAATCACTATACTTGTCTAAAAGGCAAAGTTCAGACTTTTTTACAAATAGGTAGTAGGTTAATAGCCTGATTCAGGCCATCTATTTTTTCTTGAATCCTAAAGAAGAACTACATGTTGTCTACACTGGAAAGCACAAGGGGCTAGGGAGCAAACTCAAGCACTTGCTCCTGATTATCCCACCACATAATCGAAACACCCCACTAGCTCGCTATTCAACTGTACCAGCTAGCTTTTTTCCAAGATTAAATCTGAGCTGGAGGAGGGATACAGTCAATTCCCAAAGACATACGGGCAAACCTGTACTAGGATCACTTTCCTCCACTCTTCACGTCCTCCAACACAATCCAAGGACATCTTGCAGTCTCAAACATACCTGAAAGCCCTTATCCTTTCCCCAAGGCATGCAACCAACACCTTTAGTTTCTCATTAAGACACCACTCTGGTGGGCTGCATCACAGCCCTATGTTAATTCACTCTGGTGGAAACAGAAGTGTGGGCAGTGCAGACTGTAGGCGTAGATTGTATGCAAACTCTGTGGACTAGGGCAGTCCAGTCTTCCCTTTCACAACACTAGCCATGTCCAGGACATTTGAAACACTTTAATCAAGCTGCACTTAAGGAAAATGATCTTGCTTGAGCTATGTTGCAGTTCAGTGATGGAAGCGGAAGAGCCTAAATGGCTTTTTAGTCTCTGGTGCTTAGGGTAAAACTGGCAAGCTCAAAGCAAGTTCCCTTGAAGTCTAACACAGCTAGGCAGCACAAAATACGCAAGTGACACTGAGTAAACAGCATCAGAGCAGTGTGAAGAAGGCACATCCTAAAGATCTAAACTTTGTTCAGGCAGCAAGCTTGGAATTAAGGAATAACGTGCTCTGCCACTAGTGACCAGTTACATAAAACTTGGATGTGAAACTTTAGCAGGCTCTGTGCTAAAGAAAGTATAAATTGAAAACGTGGGTCATGTACGATGCAAAGACTTTTAAATTAACTACTTCTAGGCTGACTCGTTATTAATGCTCAATGTTATATCACTGCTATGTATCACTGTACATACACGTTAGTAATCTTACACTGAACAAAATAATATAAATCAGTTGAGAACTTTAAATTAAATCAACATAACTCAAGCACAAGCATGAGTGGTTTTTGGTTTTTTTAAATGCAGTAGTTTAATGCAGTTGAGGCAGAGAAAATTGAACAGTAAAACATAGCAGGGAAATAGTGTATTAATTATGCATTTACAACTTATGATGCTTACTATATCAAAACAGCAGATTTCAAAGCACAGTAAAGAGCTTGTGCAACAGTTTCACCCACCTTACCTGGTTTGTGGTAGCTGCTTGTATAGAGGCTCTTAGCTTATGCTGAAGTAACTCTAGCTAGCTTAGCCTTGTTTCATTAACTTTGTACACAGTGGGAGCTTTTTTCATGGATTTGAACTTTTCCCTGACACCTAACTTTCAGATTAATGCACAGCACTGAAACATCACAGCCAGACAGTTACAAAAGCCTACCCAGATTTGAAAATGTGAACATTATTTTAACCTGTATTGATGGAAAGAAGAACTCATGGGATCACACAATTTTCTGTTTATCTGGGGAACATAATCAAACTGTATGATAAAGAAAGTGAAAAAAAAAACAAAATACAAAAGAAAGTGAAAAGCATCCATATGCATATGCTGCATGTATTTTACTAAACCAAGGGATATCTTGGTAAAAACAGTGCTCTCTAACACTGTCAAAACTCCTTCACCTTATGAAGCTGTCTTCAAGGACACAACAGAAGGATGGGATGCCGACTAGAAGGACAAACTTGAGAAGTGAGCCCACGATAATCTCATGAAGTCCAATGTGTCTAAGTAGAAGACACTGCACCTGGAGTGGGACAATCCCAGATATGAGCAGAGACTGGGAGAACAAGTCATTGAGAGCAGCCCAGTGGAGAAGGTTTTGGGGCTTGTGATGGATGAAAAGCTGAACATGAGCCAACAGTATGCGCTCACAGCCTGGAAGGTCAATCACATCAAAAGAAGTGTGGCCAGCAGGTTAAGCAAAGGGATTTCCCCCATACTTCACCCTAGGGACACCCCATCTGAAGTACTGTGTACAGTTCTGGGGTCATCAGCAAAACAGACGTGGACCTGTTATTGCTGGTCCAGGGAAGGGCCGTGAAGATGATCAGAGGGATGGAGCACTTCTCTTATGAAAACAGACAGAGAACTATGGTTGTTCAGCCTAAAGAAGAGGAGGGAGAGACCTCATTGCTGCCTCCCAGTACCTTAAGGGTTCTTATAAAAAAGGAGGGAGACAAACTTTTTATATGAGCAGATAGTACACTGGACAAGGTGCAATGGTTTTAGGCACGTTTAGATTGTTAGGAAGACATTAGGAGGAAATTCTTTACTTAGAGAGCTGTGAGGCATTGAAACATAGAGAAGTTGTGGACGTCCCATCCCTGGAAGCATTCAAGGCCAGGTTGGATGGGCCCTTGAGTAACCTAGTAAATGGCATCCCTGCCCAGGAGGGGGATTGGAACTAGATGATCCTTAAGATTCCTTCCTACCCAAACCATTCTATGATTCTATGACCCGTTGAGAATCCTTTACTTCCTTCCCTCCACCATCTTTCACCAAAAATGATTGTAGACAACAACAATAATAAAAAAAGCAGTTAAACAAAATAAACTCATATAAAAAATTCTTAACCATATGGGAGGGGAGAAAAGAACCCCACTATTTTCAAATGAATGCAGTAATTCTAGTTTCATTTTTATTAAATATTTTATGAATATCCCTTTGTTTCATTCTTTCAAAATAGCAGTTATTTCCTGCTCAGTTTATCCCATTTTCGCAGATTAGTTACCTATTCTTTCAAGTCCTACTCATTTGTCTGTCTCATGAAGAACTAGAAACTGTCTCTTCTGAGCCCCATTAAAGCTCTCTATTCACAGTGCTCTCTGTGTTTCATGGTGCAACCAGTTTTGAAAGGGTTGAAAGAAAAAATGAAAAAATGTACTTGATGAGGGAAAATATTCCACTTTGAAGTATGAGATGGTTGCGCATGCAGACCTTTATTTTATGAAGATGGGTGGGAGATGTAAGGCAAGGGGTATTATTCTCACCTGACTAATGATATCCAAATTTTATTTAGATCTGTCACCCTCATCAATTTTTATTGATAGCAGAGAGAAAGAGAGCTGCAAAGAACAATGTAGCTCACCCTAACATAGATATTTAAGACAAGCCAGATTAATCTGAAGATGAATATTTCTTTCCATCATCACCAAAAATGAATTTAGGATGGCTACTTCCAACTTCGACACCTAATTTTCAGACATCTAAACTGTGAAAGATGCAAACATTGCCTTTAGAATTATTCAGTCTTACTGAACTGATTAATTTCATGCTGCTGAGGGTGCAGCAAATAACCACTCCCTTTTGTAAGCCTTCTGTAATGTATATAGTCTCAGTACTTTAAGTAGCCCATTGTTTTTATATTTTTTTAATAATTTATTTAGGCAAGTCAGCCAGTTACCTTTTATACTGATCTCTACAGCTTTGCTTTCTTGTCCCATAAATGCAGTCTCTTTTTTTTTTCTGCCAAACTACTCCATCTGACTGTTTCCAATATCTGGCACCTTCCTCTTAGCATCTCTCAATTAAAATACAAACCATCTTCAGATCATAATTTAAAAAGGCATTCTCTCTCCAATAATCTTAAACTGGCCTCTATTAACTACCCAGAGAAGTTTTGAATTTTCCCAACAAAGCTAAACTATTAAAAGATGTGAATTAGAACTAAGCTACCTATATTTTAAACATGTATTATTTTAACTACTTCCTGTTATGATATTAAAAAACATTTTTAGAAGATAACAGCACTTTAATGTTACCTCTGTAGAACATTTCTGTAGCTGTTCCTTTAAGTAAAATGGACATGGACCAAATGAAAATATTTATGTCTAAGCAGAACCTCACAAAAATATATTATATATGACTAGGAAAGGAAAAATGAGCAGGGCTTGGAAGAATAACAGCAACAAGAGATATCACTATCAGAAATAAAATTAAATGTAGACAGGAACATCAAACAACAATGTTGTATTATAAATAACCATGTCCCTAACTGAAACTATAAATCAGACTTTACTTATCTTTAATCTCTCTCTTGAGCATTGTAGATGTAGCTTCAGCTGCCTAACTACAGCCCTGACTGGCATTTGATCCCTGGGACAGTCCGGTCAGCCTTGAAGCAATGCATTCCTCTTCACATTAATCCACACCTTGGACCAGATTTAGGCTTCATTTCTACTCTAAGCCGTATCTCTTCCCAGGCTGCTTTCAAATGACTTTCCTGGTTCACCTCGAGGAACATTTTGAGACTGTGCATTCTGCACGGTTCCTCGGCAATTGTCATGCAGCCAGCACAGTCCACCCTGGCACCGGCCCATTAAGGCTCCAGTCGTGCCTCCAAGGTCTGCCCCTGCCTGCATTTCATCTTCAGCTCCCACTTCAGCCCAACTGCCTCTGCCAGTTCCATGAGCCTTGAAGGTCACTTGGTCAATAAAAAGATCAAAAGTGAATAATGAAGCCTAAATGTACAAAAAGGCAGCGGAAGAAAGCAATACAATTGTATGACAGGAAATAACTGACACAACTTTTGCCAGAGAAGCGGATATAATGTCAGTTATAGCTAATAAATAGATGGCTGCCTTTATTACTTACAGATTTCTTATGCATAATGTTTCTAAGTTGATGCCTTTCTTACCCATCTGCAAAAGAAAAAAGTAAACAACATGACTTCATTTTTTTCATCTCTCACTTTCATTAACGATCCTTTTTTTGCCTTGAAAAGGGCAATATTGGCCAAAAATATTCATTCTAAGTGCTCTTGCAAATCATGTTGCCTGCTTCTGAGTCCCTTATCTGACTGCTCATTCTTAGGTCACATATAAGCTATTTGTCTTTCAGAGGACTATATATGTACATTGACCTGCATTTTGTGCTATCTGGAATACCTACCCATCAATACATTCAGGCAACCCCCACTAAAACTGTTCAAAATATCTCTGTTTCTTAGCATTGTTAGCAATGCTTGTTTCAAACTGCTTATAACTACTAATTATTGTTGAAATACACCTAATTAAAAAATCAATTATAGAAATAAAGGAAAGCTGGTGCACAAGAGAGTAGAAGAAAAATCAAGCCCAAAGATTTGTCTTCTGTTTTGCATTACCTATTTTAAAAACAAACAACACTGACATGCCTTCTTTACGTGGAAAAAAGCCTTTGATGTAAAATTATTTGAACTAGTTGCACCACAACTTGAACAGTACTGCACCTATAAATAACCACACTAAAATTACGCCAAATTAAATTAAACATAAAAAAATTTCTGATTTATGAAGTCTCTAAGTAGTGAACTGCTATAAAATCATAGAATAGAAAGAGTCATCAAGCTAATAAGTAAGAATGAAGTATGGGAAATAGAGAAATATAAGATGAAGAAAAGGATTAAATATACTACAGCTAGGTTCATTAGTTCTTAATTTAAATTGATAAATACAATAAGTACAGATTTGAAACAATTATTGCTCCCAGTATAACAAATAATAGTTGGTAAAATCTGGGTGCAAAAGCTGTGCACCTCTATCCGTTTTTAAAGACTGCTCTCTACAGTCCTGCCTAATCTGCAATCTCAATGCAGTGAAAGCTCAGAAAAGACAAGGAACTCCTGGAGCTGGAGGCCACAAAGATGATGAGGGGTCTGGAGCATCTCTTATGAGGAGAGACTGAGGGAGCTGGGCCTGTTTAGTCTAGGAAGAGGAAACTGAGAGAGGATCTCATCAATGCACATAATACCTCAAGGGTGTGTGCCAAGAGGATGGTGCCAGACTCTTTTCAGTGGTGCCCAGCGACAGCATGAGGAGCAATGGCCATGAACTAAAACACAGGAAGTTTCACCTCAACATGAGGAAGAACTTCTTTATGCTGAGGGTGGCAGAGCACTGGAATGGGCTGCCAAGGGGGTCACAGAAACTCCCTCTCTGGACACATTCAAAACCCACCTGGACATATTCCTGTGTAACCTGCTCTAGGTGACCCTGCCTTGGCAGGGGGATTGCTCTAGATGATCTTCAGAGGTCCTTTCCAGCCCTAAAAATTCTGTGCATTTGTGATTCTGTGAATGAGGCAACAGAAGGTAATAAATATTACATCAAGGTATTAGGTTTTGAGGAATGTTTTCAGCAGAAGTCATATGAAGAGCATGACGTCGATGGAAGAATTTCAGAAACAAATGTAAAGAGTGGCCGTTCTCAGTCTTCAAATCTTACAGTGTTGTGGATTGAAGAAAAAAGGATATACAACACCACTTAAAATCTCCTAGTTTTGTCAAACCAAGTGCAAATGAGAAAAAGACAAACCATAATAGATCCATACTTCAGCTACATTTATCAAGAAAGAAATCCAGCGTCAGGATTCCCCTGTGGATTAGCACATGCTATGACTTTTGGGGACTTCAGCTACATTTATCAAGAAAGAAATCCAGCATCAGGATTAGTGGATTAGTGTGTGGATTAGTACATGCTATGAATTTGGGGATTCTATTTAATTTTATTCTGAAGTTAACTTAGCCATTTGCTTTCCTAAATAAAGTTGTATCTGTGTTTTGTGTATCTTCTACATAACAGAAGACAAAGACACTTTCCCAGTGTTTTTCATTATTATTATTAACAAACATTTATTCAGTGATTTTTTTCTGCATTTTTTCCTAAAGCAATGTAACTGCTTGCTGCCAGCAATTAAAGTACTTCATCAGTAGTTGGTCATAAATAAAGGAGCACAGGAATAAGCTTTTGATGCAACTGAATACTCAGGGCTGGACACAATCTCAAAGTGAAGTGGAAGAATTATTCCAGGAAACTGAATGCCCATTAATGACACTTTGACAGCAAGAATGTGGGTATTTGCTAAATATGTAAAATGAATCTTCACTTGTCCCACATTCTATGCAGCAGATGACTTAGTTCTGAAAGACTGAGGATTATGTCAGTGAAAATAAAACAGACTGGTCATCTGCAGCTGTATTCCTAACTTCTGCAAAATATTTTTCTGCCTAAACACAAGTAGAAAAATAAAATATTTTTTAAATTTTTGCTTAATTAGCAGAAAGTCTTGAATTGCTATTTGAGACAACAAACGTCAGGAATATCTGAGCCAAACAAATTGCCATATTGGAGAACTGAAAGAGTTAATCCCATAATGAAAAAGTATATGTAGGATTAAAGCAAGATTGCACCAAGTTATTTGACAAGCGAACAAGAGTCAACTCCTGAACTTGGAACTTGAGCATTGTATTTTCCGTCTAGGCCTTAACATCCATGACTGCTGAGTGCTCATTCAGTTCATTTCAGAAAATTCATGACAAATTACTAATTCAGTTCTCTTACAGGCACTTTTGATAGATGAATAGGTTTTATTCTGACACAGCCATTGAAATCAACTTGGAAAATTGAAAAAAAGAGTGCTTTTGACTGTCATATAGGCAGTTGTTCTCTGATGGCTCCAATTCCAATTTGCAAACATCTTTATTGCAGACCTTCAGCTTCCCTGCCATTTTATTTTTAAGATTAATTAACAAACACACATAATAAATGCATAATTTAAAAATTCATTTGCTTTTATGTTACTGTAGATATGAAACTTGAGGAGAAAACCATAAGCTTATTGTAAATGTTATGGAACAAAAGGGTAAGCACATACTTAAATGTCAGAAGTTATTCTCAGTGTGTCTCAAGGCAGTTTTAAATGCCTGGTTTTGTTAATGTGATTAATGTGCTACCTTTGAAAAGATATTCACAGACAAAAAGTATGGCAATAAATTTGGTTACAAGTATCTAGAAATATTTCTGCTTTTGTTCTTGATTTCCATTAAAATAAGAGGTAGTTTCCATAAACTCTACCTATAATCCCTGACCAACACATGTCCTTTTAAAGTTCCAGAACGCAGATTCTGTAGTTTCCTCAGTGTTTAAATTGGGACATTTTCATATTGTAAAGTAGATCTCTTAAATTAAAATTAAACCCCACACAGTCTGTGTACTAAACAGATGGAAAATGTTTTTCTTCACATCTAGCACTCACGATTGTACCTTAACATGCTTGCACTGCATTACGGGAGCATTTCATTAAAGGAGTATTACAACTGCAGCCTTCTGGACTCTCTCTAGCTGGTGTTTATCTACTCTACCGTGCAGGCGAAAGCATTTCTGCCACGACCACACAGAAAGAAAATCCACCAAAAAAGCAGAAAGGGGTACCTCCTGTGCCATTGGGACAGTTTTCCTATTTTTATTTCCTGATAATAATGATAATTACATCTTGTGGAATTGCATTACCTTAGTTACTGTTGTTTAGGTTTGATCCTGATACATTTTTGCAGAATGCTACCAAGGCTATCATTCTTATTTTGGTGAAGTAGTGCAGAATTTAGAGAACTGTGCCCTGTTTGAATTCAGGATCAGTTTCCAGATTATTTATGCAATTTACCAAGAAAATTATGGATTTAAATCTTATCCAACAGTGTGCTTTGAGAAACTTCTAGGTGATAAAGATATATTCTCTTCTATCATGAAGTGTTTCAAGACATTCAAATTTAAACAGTACTGAGAATTTATTTTTCCAAAATGAAGTATTTAGACAATATTCTAAATAAGGGAGATAGAAAAGAACTTTTCTGAAATAGTGAATTAATATGTTGATGTATGATCAATGTCAGTGCTCAGTACTTAATTCAGCAAGAATTGACACTTTGGAGTAGTCAAAATAATTTGCTAATTTAGACTAATTTAAATAAAAACATTGAAATATATATTTTCAAAATGAGTTGTTCTGTCTTCAAACAAAAACAATTATATGTCATATTTTAAATTAAATTTTAACATATTGTTTCTTTTGAATATTTATCTCCATTAAAACCAGAAAGAGCTCAATACCTTGGAAATGAAATTAATACTTTCATATGACAAAAAGAAAGTGTATGGCATTAGTCAGATTAGCATAGTTATCATGTTTTAAAAAGAAAAGGGAAGAGGCACAGCAGTTTGACCCATGAGAAATGTATTTCCCACAGCTATCTGGAGAAACATTTAGTATTAAAAAAAAAAATTTAAAAATCCTATCTGGTTTGTGTTAGATATTATATTTTCATTGTCAGATCACAGTGTTGAAATCAGAAAAATTCCATTCACATTTTTTAAATACTGGTAATTGTAAAATTAGTATTTTAAGAGTTATATACCTGGCCAGAAACCATGTCAGATAGTTTAAAGAATATTTTTAATAACAGTTCAATTATACTATCAAAGATTAAGGCAAACATAACTAAGATAATCCTTCATTTTCTTCTTCTCAGTTCTCCCAATAAATAAATAAATATTCTGCTACTGCTACCCCAGGATAAATGTCATAGTTAATCAAATAAATGTATAAGCAATTTTATTGGAATAAATAGAAAAAAAATATAATAACATCAGCCCAGTGTGCAAACACTGCCGCACCTTTTGTGGGGAGTCTTCTTTAATTATGGACTGACTGTTCAGTCCTGGACAATGATAAATAACAACTAGTTCACCACAGCAGTGATTCCTCATTATCCGTTCCTTTCATTCCATTTCCTTTGGTCTGAGAACTTGCCTGAACACCCATGCAAGTATCAGTCCTTCCACTGTCACCACTAGAGCAGCAAGGGCTCTTTGGCAAATGGCAGCAGAACTTTTCCCTCACACAAGCCCTGTCAGAGCAGTGACCCAGCCAAGCGGGTGGCAATCCTGCTGTGAGACCCAGGAGTCCATCAGCTTCCAGCTGCATGTCTGGGAAAGAGCTAGGCACCTTCATGGCCCTTACAATTGCTATTGGACAATCATCTTTTGCTAGGTGCAAAAAAGGAGACTTCTGTGTGTTCTAACAGTTCTTTGGGTGAGCAGCTAGGACTGCAAAATGACCTGCATAGCTCAAAAGCACTCACAGACATTGCAGTTGGTCAACACTTTAGTTTATGCATTTTAGTTTTATAATTTCAAGACAGCATTATGAACTGCCAGCAAAGTTCTTCTGCATTTCATAGTTTCAGATGTTTGCAAGATGACTGCAGTGTTCCACTCTGGTTACAGTGAAGACAGGAGGACTGCAGGAGCACTAGCCAGTAGTATGACAATTATCTAGAACTGAAAAATTTGCCACAATTAGTTGTGTGGTAAGAGCAGATATTTATCATTATTTTAGGGGACAAGTCCTAACATAAAAAAAAAGCTTGAGTACAGGTTTTCATCACAGCAACAAAGGTTTGGCCATGACCTGGGACTGTACATTTACTGTATAATATACAGTTAATATGTGGTTATTCCAAAGAGGAGCAATCTGGGAGCTTAAAAACATGCTGTACCTCTGTGTGGCAATTAATTCAGCAAGAGTCTTGTTGAATTGATGTGCTGTTCTTTCCTGAGTACTGCTCATACTGACTGCTTTGAGTTGTTCTAAGGAAAAGACAGAGGACCATTTATAGTAAACCACCTACGGAAATGGACACTGTGAAATCATGAAATTTAATTGCTGAATTCCTACATTTTGCTTCTTAGATTTCAACAGCACCTTCTCTTGAAGATACCATGAGCTATGTAAGAATTTGTAGCTATTATCAACAGATCTTATTCCCATACAAAAGCAGAGCTATTTCCCATTATGATTTCCTCCTGGAAATACTCCCTGCAGGAGGATAAACATATGGTAAATGTGAAAAAGTTAATTGACTATATATTGGCTGTAAAAGTTAATTAGCTGCATAGTCTTCCATATATTGGTATTTTAACAATTTACCTTCAGATGTCAAAACGGATGCTTTCATTTTCCTAGGTCTGTTACCTCAAAATTAGCTTTCAAGAAAGTTCAATGCAATAAACAAATCTTTCTGTCCAGCGACTGTATGCACCTTACAGAGTAGTTATACTCTTTTTGCCAGTCATCCCAGTGAAAAGAAGTTAATCCTTGGGATTCTTGCCATCTGATTGTGAATGGTCAGTCAAAAGCTAACCTGGAAAAAGTACGTTTTAAGCCAAGTCATTTGCCTGATGAAATTGCTTGTCTGGCCATATAACCATAAGAGCTCAAGACAAAAAGGGAGGTAGTGTCAGACATGATTTGTGTGGCCCTAATCTGCCAAGAAGCTACAGTTTAGTTCTCATATTCTATTGTTATGACTACCTGTGCTCAAGTTTAAATTAGTCTTGAACCCAGGCTTTGAGCAAGCACCAAAACATGGAGTGTGTGGGAGAGACGAGAGTTTCAGCTCCGAAGACCCCTTAGGACAGTGCATCAAAGACCAGGCTGAGATATGCAGACACCTGGTAAGGGCCACAGCCACACTCGTTTTCTCCAATTCTCATACTGTCTACAGATACAACACATGGCTAATATCAGGCAGAAAACTACCAAACTTCTTCATTAGAGGCCCAGTACGACAAACCAGATTTTTGAAATACTGGATAGCTGAACTGTCTGTAGTACCACACCCTTTGAGAGTCCTTTAGTTATGCTTCTGTGAAGGGCTCCTTATGTAGGAAGATGTGGATCTGACTGAAGATGCCAGATACTTGAGAGTGAGGTGCTAAATTATCCAACACTGTGCCTTCTACTGGGTTTAGGCCTTACCTTTGTCCAGAGTCCAAATTTCGCTACAAGGTTGGCACTTTTAAGTTTGGTACCATGCTGAAGGTCCAAATTCTGGGCAATGCTAACAAACACAGTCAAGACAGAACTTATAACTTAACCCTTGATCATCTGTGGCACTTATGTTTTAACCCATTCCTTCCTGTCTTTTATGGACTGCTGCAGCTAGCTGCTTCCAATAAAAAACTGCTGTAGAGACAGATAGAATCAAGCAGTCTTGAGGCAAGACAGTCTGCATCACTTGGCTCTGAGGTTCTTTTTAAATATTATGATGATGTAATTATTACAGTATGATAATCAATTGTTTCTCTTTTACTTACTGGAGCCTCTGGACCTGTCAGTGAGACCCCTGAGATCTTTAACCAGCAAGACATGGACAGCCTAGAGGAAACCTGGTAAAATTAGGTCTAGGGGAAGGTTCTTTACTTCTCACTCTTTTGGGAAAAGGAAAGGTAAAAAGAGGCCTGTGATGAAAAAAATTGAAATTATTTTTGCATTTATAGGGGTTTTTTATGCAAGAACCTTACAGTAGTTATAAATTTCAGGTACTCATGCAACTTAAATGTGGAAGTTCACATTTCCTCTGTGGCTAAGGGCTTAGAAGACATCTTGTCAATGGCAGGTCATGTGCTAGATCACCACACACTCTCCCTGATGCCAGCTAACTAATAATTTCAGACGGAATAAAAAACACTGGAAGGTACAAGTTCTTAATTTGGACTTGATCTCAACCTTCATCAAAGATGGAAGTTCATTTGTAATAAAATTTGTAAGAGTTAGTAGGAATTCCCCTCATGATTTCTTCAACTTCACATGTATGATTTTTTTATACTATTGATAAAAGCTTCTGCAGTTACTTTTCAAATGAAAACATCCTCCCATCAGAATCTGAAAACTCGAAGACTGAGCATCTTTTCCATTCCATTAGATGCCTGAGTTATCATGAAACTGAGAAAAATAAATGACTATCAGTAAATGAGTACCACTGACTACCCATCTCTTAACACCACTGCCTCTAGTCTGGCTTAACTGGCTAGCAATTGCATGATGAACGCTTTCTGCAGATTTTAATTCCTTCTTTCTATGCAGATTATTCCCAAAGAAACAATAAAATTTTCTAAAGCACGTTAACTCTGTTTATTTCTGTGTATTTGAAACAATTCTCATTGGATCTTAAATGCAATTCCAGTAAGCTTTTAAAGAATTTACATAGCCGAGAAAATCTTCCTTTTTTACTGCTCCATTGGCGAATCTCAAGTAGTGTAAAATGATCTTGTGATAGTCAAACAAAGCACTGACCTATTTGTTCCATGTGTGTTTGTCTTTGACGAAGAGGTGATAGAACAGAAACAGTTGAGTAAAAAGACAAATCTGGACCAGCATCAAGAAAAGCTTGTTCTTCTTAACTCAGTATGATGCAAATTTTAAATACTCAGGTGCAAAATTAGGAGATGGCCACCTCTACAAGCACTTACAGCTGGGCACTACTTTGTCTACATCTGATGGTTTCACCATCAAGTTGGCTTTGCAGCAGCAGCACTTAGATCCCTGCAAGCCTGGTAAAGTAGATGTGCTTTAAACACATCTTATACACAGATCTTACCAAAGGCAAATAATTTTCTTTTCAAAATTATCAAAACAGATGTAGGTGATCTAGTTTCCTGTCCTTCCTCAGAATAAGGAGCAATAAATCCACATCCTACAGTTGCTATTAAACCATCAAGACAGAAACTAGTTTCCATTCTATACAATGAGGCTGTGGCAGCATAGAAAATAAAGTTGAAGAGGCTGTGGCAGTTGAAGAATATAAAGTTCCAGGGGCCAGAAAACAAGTTAATCAATGTATTCACTGTGAGATGATGCTCTGATTTCATTTTATCTGAGCAGGGAATAGAATCCAGGCTTTTTATTTTGTGGTTGAATGGTTTAATTATTTTGTGAATAAAAGTCCTGAATAGTGGAAAGTGTGTCACTACCATGTTCTCCTTATCCTTCATTAGGTCACTGGAGTCTTTCAGTCTGCCAACAAGAAGTCTAGTTATGACCTTTACAAAAAACTAATTAAAAAGCCAAACCAAAACAAAAAATCCAGCCAACGACCAAGAATGCAAGTCCCTATAACCTGAGATGCTGTATGCAAACAAAAAGCTCCTAACTTTGCAAAAGCTACCTGTCCTACAGATAGGCTGAGAGAACCTGTATGTCATTCTCTTATGAATTGCTCCTCACAAATGCACTTGCACGAGCCTCCAAAATGCTAAAAGCCGCAACGTTTAGATTATCTTGTATTTGTCAATGCTTTTTTTAAGAAACAGGGGCTGGTTCTATCCTTCCCATGAGTGATGTGAAAGATCTTGTGGGTTTGCCAAGTCAATCTCCAACACGAAGGAAAGATCTCCTTCTACTGCCGGGATGGAGTCCTCAGGTACTATCAGTTGTAGAGATTTGTGACCTATGTCAGGGTCTCAAGAGAAGCTTTTTAGCACCTCACATGAGAAGATCAATTTTATCAATCTCTCCTCAGCTGGTACACATTTACAGAGGGCTACTGAGCCTCCTTACCAAATCAGGCAGGCAGACAGGGCAGGTAGCCTCAAGAATATCTAAAAAGCCCACGATCAAAAATCTCAGCGGATACTAGACTGGGCAGAATGGGAGAGAGATGCAGATCAGAAATGTTGCCTTAAGAAACCAGAAGCTGTGTCATAGGGGAGTTATTAGTAAGCATTTACACATTTTTTGTTTTCCCAGAACATGACTGGAGTTAGTAACATTAGATACAGCTGGTCTAGTGCTTGGATACTTTGGCACCATGAACTTCAGCAAGCTGCCAGTGGACTCTGAATCTGGTATTTATTTCCATGCCTCTAAGTCCAAGTATAATGGAGCTATTGATTCTTGCTGGTTTTGCATATTATAGATAAACATGATCTTATTATAAACTGCAATTTATTTGGTTTAGCTGTCTTTCAAGAGTGGAAGGCAGTCAAATACTCTCACCCCAAGTCATCCAGCTGTAAATCTGAAAATATAACTTGTATTTATGCTGAGAAACACTTGCATATTCTTACATCTGAGAACTTTAATTGCTGTAGTATTACTACTTGCCATGTTGCCTTTTTAGCTCCTATTTGTTGTTTTATTGGTAGAGAGTAGTGAAATGGCTAGGAGCATTGAACATAAGTTCCTAATGCTAGCATCCCATAATCACTAAAGGAAACCTATTTAGACCTTATTCTAGTCTTTGTTCTCTTTTTGCCTATTGTGTCGTTCAAAGCAGCTACGTTTTCCAAAGACATATGTAAATATAATGGCAGTAATATTGATTCTCCGTTCCAAATGCTTAAGTACCATAATCATTCTAACAAACATCTTTAGATAGGAAAAGATCTCTGCCACACCCAATTTGATCTGAGGTAGGTAGTCTGGGATTTTTTGGCAGTTCATGATGAAAAAAAAAAATCTGAAATAGCAACATTTCATGGATGTCTAAATAAAACACTCTTGTTCTAAAAATAGAATGTGCATATGCAGACTCCACAAAAAATAAAAAAAAACCCATTATTTCAATTCTTGTTATGTTGACAAACTGAAAATAAGTCACACTCAAGCTAAAATTGTTTAAGTATTAGTTAGGGGTAAAATCAATGCTGGACTGTGAGCAGCAAAACCCCAGAAACTCAGAACTAATTTGTTTTGCAGAGTTGAGGAAAACGGAAATCCGAAATAAAGTGTAGCTTATCATAGGTACAAATTTGTTTTATTTCTTTTTGATTATTTTCCTTTTACTGAGATGCACAACTTTTCCAATCTATGTTAAACCTGCTAACCTTAGAAGCTTGCAGAATTATTACAGCAGACTACTTTTTTATTTATTAATACTTTTTGAAGTAACTCTTTGGACAAGAAAGTGGTATCCACTGATACCACTAGGGCTCTATTTGGAAGTATAAAACTGTCAGACATAGGCAGGAACAACTTTCTTGTTCGTGAACTGGTTTATCATTCCTTCTATTTATAGCTTGGTGAAAAACTCATTCTATTTCCTCATAGAAAAATGAAAATAAAATTCCAAGGTTACATCTATGAGATTACACATTTGACATGAAAGGGATCAAGCTGTGCTTTGCACTCTTCTTGTTGAAGAGTTTTGGGATTCCTCACAGTTAGGATCAACAATTTTTCCAAAACCAGATACTGGCACTCAGACTGAATTCATGGTGGCACACTGCTGATGCAAGTTTGCGTGGTGCACTGATTGTTCCCTGTGTTAAACATACTTGGTCATGCTGATTTTTTTCCAGCTCCTTCAGATCTTGATGTGATGTACTTACTCCTGTATATTTCATCTTTTTTATTTTACAAATTATGATGAACAGGGAATTTATAGAACTAAAATAATAGACATAAGAAAGCAGGAAAGTAAGTTTGATTTTGAAGGTCAATCATATGGCCATTTAAATTTTCAATGTGTCTTGATTTTAAAGTTTTGATTCAAATCTTCAAAGGAATGAAGATTTTGTAGTGATTTTGTCATTTCCAAAGGACAATCAGTTTATAAGTCCAAGATTCAGCAACCAAGACCATTACCCTTTACACAATTTAACACATATGCACAAAATTCATAGTTGAGTAAAATGTTATCTCCCAGTTTTTCTGCACTTCTACCTAAAAGCAATGAATAAGAACTTCTGTAAATATTTCCTGATGAGTTTGTTCTGTGTTCTGTTTGTTCCATGGAATTATTTCAATATAGATATTTTTTCATGTTTTTCTTCAGAAAGGAGGTTATTGCTACACACTGAACTCAGAATTCAGATGACATCTAGCTTCTGTAAGGATTTAGTTTATTTTATTTGAAGAGTAAACTGTGCTTATCCTGTGGAAGATGGGTTTTGTCAAAGAATTTCCAATGATTCAAAATCAATTCCAAATGGGAGGAAAACAAAGATTTAAAGGGATGTTAAGATTAATTTTCTGTATGTACTATCCCCACACATTACAAAAAAGGAGATTCTGGTTTTTTATATAGAGTGAATGTTTGTAATGATGTTTTCTGCTTTCTAAAGATAGAATCAGGCTAATCAGCTTGCTGAAGTTTAATTTATAATCTGGTGATGTCCATTTTGCATATTTAGATACTATTTGCATAAACAATGTAGCTCTTATTATCAGCTTTTCCCAAAAGATTACAAAAATACTAATTAATCTAATTTACATGTGGATAAAGACAGTTACCTGAGCTTATTTTCTATTTTTTTCGTTTTTTTTACCAAAGTGCCTTTTTTTTTTTTTAAGATTCCCACTGTATCCTTACAGAATTGTACTCTAATAAGCATTGTTGTTTGAAAGTTTCAAAGATAGGGCTCAATTCCCTAAAAATTGATTATTCTGTGATTATATTCTCTGGATATTGACTGATATGAGGCACCCATTCAGATGAGAATGAAATCTTGTAGTCCTGAGCACTCCTGGCACTATAAATAGCCTCCTTTTGGTCTTATATTCTCACATGCTCATAAAATGAGAAATATGTGGAACAGGTTAACCCTACTGCTGGGTTTGCCTTTGAAAACTGAATTTCTCTCTCTTTTTTTTTTTTTTTTTTACTTTTGTGCTTCTGCATATCTCTATATTCATGTTTTCTCTTCCAAAAAGGAAATGCAAGGCTATATTAAAATTTGTGTGAGTGAAAAAGCAGGGTTCGATAGATTTAAATCCCTGGGTGATTGACAGGTACCTTCTCCGCATTCTGCATCACTGCAGTCAATGAGCTGGAGGGTTTCAGAGAGAGTGAAAACAAAGATCATACCCAAAGGATTCCTTCTCCCAGTACCAGCAATAATAACCCTGAGTTTTGTCCTCAGGCAACACACATGAAAACGAAAACAAAAACAAAACTAAAAAGGAGTACATAAATTATTTACCACTATTAAACATTAAAACAGCAAAGGTTTTTTTTCAGGGGATTTGATGTGTCAATAAAATAACAAAAAAGGAATAACAGCGTACTTTGCTGTATTACTCCTATTGACATCCAAATTGAAGGGAAAATGGCAAGGACAGAATTTCTATAGATTTCCTGTGAGTAGTTACTTGAGTTAGAAATGTGGGTGTAAATTAACATAACTCAACTCTTCCGTTACGTGTTGTAAACCCTTTTTCCATTGGTACACAGGTCACATTGTCTTGTGGGTTTATGGGATCTCTCACTGCTTTCCCAGGTACAATAGAATCACTATGCCTGAATAAGCAACTTTTCCTGATTTTTGGCTTTTGCTACATCTCATAGATATGAAGCAACGTTTACCGTGCTGCAGAGGTGGAACAGTTAGCTGCACAGGGCTAAGCTACATCCAGTACTGTTTGCAGTAGCACCAGCTACAAATCCCTTCGTGTCAAGTTTGCTGATTTTGCCTACCAGGACAAGATCTCACAGTTGTTATTTTTGGGTTGGACCTTCTGTACCATCTCTTGTACTGTACTGTGCATCCTCGTGGTTACTGTTATGGTCCAGGTCTGGCATCTGAGATTCCACAAGGATGCTGGAGCAGGCTGGTGAGACATCTTTCCTAATGCCAGCAGAATCGAGGTTTCCTAAGGACCTGAAAAGAAGGCAAAAGTGCATTTCTATCTTATCTTTCCTTAAAGATGAATTTATTCTTTAGACCATGTTCTTTTTTTTTTCCAGACTAGTTCGTATGGCTTTCTGGACAATTAAGCATGAATCAGCTCATTCTTTGACTTTTCCCTTGCCTTTAAAAGCAGCAAAAGTGTTTTTCAGTACAGCTTTTTTCAATCTGGAGTTTATAATTCCTGTTGCTTTCCTGAAAATTCCATAGGCTCCCTCCAATACCATGTACAGTACCATGGCATTTCAGTCTTGGTCCTTCAGAGGTGCTGTGCTCTTCTACCTGTTTCCTCTCCCCCTGCCCCAAATTTTGCCAGAATATTTCCTTTTCCTGGCATTTTTTCAGGAGGAAAGTGAGGAGACAAGTTTTCACCAGGAACAGGTCCCTGAATAAATAGGTATGCTGCATTATTTCTGATGGACTAATACTCAGAGGGGTAGGACGTGATGGAAGAATGATCAGGTTTTGGCAATTATGTTGCAAATAAACTAGTTTTCTAGTTAATTATTTTTCCATGTGGAATTGTGGAATAGCTCCATGTTTATAAAGAAGCTATTACCTTGTCCTATCGGTATAATTTACTAATGATTTTTCATTTAATGTTGAATGAAAAAAGCTAAAATTTCTTTGGTTTAGAATAAATAGAGATTGTTTTATTAGAATAAAATCACAGAAAGGATTTTAAGATGTCCCAAGACTGGCTTTATTAATAAGCAATACCTTTTCATGCAGCAGATATATTTTACATTCATCTGTTGCATAAAGACTTATCTCTGGAGAATTGTCTCAGCTTGCTTATTGGTCTGCCACTTGTCTCGTGTCTTAAGTACTGTCCTGATTTCAGTCAAGGACAGAGTGAATTTTTTGCAGTAGCTGTGAGGGGGCAGAGCCTGGAGCCCTGTAGGAATGGCCAAGACCCTACCATTATTCAGTGTCACCGTAAGTCATTGCCATGGGCTGGGGAAAGGGACTCTCTGTCCCTTCCAAGAAGAAGAGCACTGGTCCTGACTGGAGGGAGCGGTTTGGGTAGCATGGCTGTGGTAGGGTCAAGCTCCACACTCTCTCTTTTGTACACTTTTGTTATTAATATTGTTGCTGTTACTGTTTGTTTTCCTATCTTATTGCTCTTTCCACTAAACTCTTCTTATTTCAACCCGTGATCTTTGCCTTTTTTGTTTCCAGCTGGAGCAGGAGGGGAAGCGAGTGGCAGCATGGGGGTTTTTTTAGCAGCACTACTAAGTTGGAGAATGCCATTCTTAAACTACAAGCACCTCTGTGAAGCTTCAGTCTGGACTACAATGAAAAAAACAAAGAATTTGAAGCCAAAATAAGAAGATGAATAGTATATTGTCAAATACCAGCAGGGCAGAATAAAATTCAACTTCAGTAAGATTAATCTTTTCCTGTTATTTTTAACTGTTGTTTTAGTCATGGTTTAATTGATTAGAAATTTAAATTTTTGGTTCTTTTCTACATTATATACGAAAATGAAAACACCAAAGGGAAGAATCCTAGGTTTGTTATGATTTTTAAATAATATTATTTGAAAAAAAGAAACAACAAACCAACAAACCAAAAAAACCCCAATGAAAATATCGAACCAAATCACAGCTCCATGACTCCTTGGAGGAACTATAAATGTCTTAGTAACGTAGTTTAGGTTTGTTTTTTAATGCTAAATTATAATGCTTTCCAAGTTTTGTCCTGTTTTGAGCCTTAAGGTTGCTGCAGGGTAGTACATAGCAGCACAGTAACCAAGGCGGGTTAGAACTTCAGTCTGTTCTCTAAAACTCTCCCTGACAATCCTGATGTTGTCAGACATTCCTGGGAACTTGTCATTATCCACGTCAGTCGGACTGCAAGTGCTCTCAAGAATGCAAATCCATTACGCCAGCACATAATGCTCTGCTTTTGAGTGTGGATGGTAGAGTCACGAGTGCCCCTGAGCAGCAGCTGCAAGGAGAATTACTAGAAGGCTTTGAGATACTGAAATTCCTAGCAATGAAACAGGAGCTATGTGTCTGAAAGCCAGAAAAAGTGCTTTGGTCCTTGAATGAGAAGCATGGTCAAAACTAATAAAGCAAGAACAGCAGTGTTAATTTCACATTTTACACTGCCTTAATTTTCATTTCATTTGCTCAAAAGAAGAAAAAAGGAACAAGTGAGAAAATTTCAGGAAATTTCAAATTCAAATGAATTATATAAAACTTGAAGGCTGCTTAGACCATGAGAAATAATGTACATGTAAGCTTTTCAAACACATCTAGTAAGTATTCTTTTAAGAGAAAAAGAAATAAAAAATTAATTTTTTGAATAGTCTTCTAGTCTTAAAAACATGAGGCACCTCTTAGTGTCTTATTTCCTTATTTCAGTATGATAATTTCATGCATGCAGTGTGTGACTTGTACACATGCACTTTCTTGGAATTTAGGCAGAAACCATGTTGTCAACTTGTTGACAAGTTATTTCCTACGACTTGGTATATGTTGAGGAGGATGCATGTGTGGCAGCCAGGGTGAACCTTGAGCTTCAGAAAAATCATTGGTATGTTGGATTTACAAAGTTTGAGAGGCTCTACTTGGTCTAATGAGATGATTTAATAATGCATGTTTGCAATCATACCCATGAAAAACACAGCTCTGTGTTTCCAGGTTTCCTACCTGTCCCAATGAAAAATCAAGTCCTTGGTTTTACTCATTACAGATCTTGTGTATTTTTACAGAATTTGCATTATGCAAGTAGGTCACCAATAACCTCAAAGTTTCTGTGCTGTTTGAATCCTGTTGTGTGAATGGAAAATGGAAATTCATTTGAAGATACACGATTTGCTAAAGGGGTTTGGAAAAATCATGAAATTATGCTAAAGTTTTGTGCTGTATTGCATCCTTTTTTTATTCTTTCTCTCCATTACTGAAATAAGCTTGAATGGTGAGCATGGTAAATTATTTGAATCAGTTAATACTAAATTTCTGTTAATTAAACTACTCCATAACATCACCTACTGATTTTTATTAAGGTCAGTTCATATTTTTAATTGTTGCTTGATTAACAGTCTATCTCCCCATTTACTAGATCAACTCTGAACTGTCAGTGAAATACTCTGAAGTATTTCAAAGTATCCTGGTTATATCTTTTAAATCCCCCCAGTCTATTTAACTGAATCCACAACGTATTTTATGTCAATAAGTGACAGTCTTTATAACCTCACAATACAGTCAAGGATAAAAAGTTACATAGATATGAGGTAAATTGATTTGAAATATTGTTCTATTATGGCAAGAATGAGTTACTGGTGTTTCTCTCAAGGGTTTGCTTCTCTGTGTTGTCTTTTGCTACTGATGTATTTTTACATTATATACTGCCCAGTGAGTTGTTTTCTGTTATCTTCTTATTACTGAAACATAGCAAGTGCTGAGTTAAAATTTTATCATGTCGGACTGCATCAGGTAAGTGAATAGTCTCTTTGTTGGTTTTGTTATACTGGCCACATATTTGAACACCAAATTGTAAGAATAGGATAAAGAAATCCCAGCCTCAAAAAGTATTGAATATTTTCTGAAAAAAGTGTTGTCTCAAAAAGCAGAGAACCTGAGGCTGACCAGGTGGTTCAAGTCTGTCTCTTCGAAGCAGACAAAAGGGAAGTGTTGTTGTTTAGGATAATAAGGAGTAGGTGTGGAAAGATGTATAACAAGTTTTCTGATCTGGGATCGTTGATCTCTCTAAAAAATCTTTCTTGTAAATTTTTTAATGCACTGATCATCACACTTCTCTTCAGCTAATGGGTTGCTTTGTAAAACCATATTTCATAAACTGATTAATCTGATAAAATCTGTTTTGTGAAGCATAAGTACTTGCTCTTTTAACCTATTACTTTTAACTATTATCCTTAACTCTAAAAAGGTTAGTATGTGAATATGTGACACATTAGCACAACCTGGTACTGCAAGCTGCAGCCACTGAGGTTACAGCAGGGACAGATGCTGCCTTGTGGGGGAAAGGTTAGGGAGGTAGGGTATCTTTGTCAAGAGGATGCTCCCTTTGCTGGACCACTAAGGGCAGGAGAAGATAACATGTGGTACAGAGCTTTGGGTGGGAAGAGGAATTGTTCCCTCTGCCATTATAATGGCTACTATTTATCATGTTTTTCTCCTGCTTGGCATTTGGTGACAAAAGAGGAGCTGGGACTGCTTCCTGGCTATGTGTGGAAATCCAACTTACTTTAATCAGGATGCATTCACTTCAGTGGGGTGTATGCATGAATCTGTATTTTCATCCAGGTTTTCCCGGGTAGAACAATGGGATGCAAGCCTGCCACCTGCATCTTAGTAGCCCTTTTCTTTGTTCTTACATTGTTACACTTCTTTATTCCAAAGCATGATCAAAGTTTGTTTTGTGACGTTATGGAACTGGAGAAGGACATCAGCTGGGAGAGCAACCTATGCTGGTGATCCACAGAGTGGAAAGAGCATGAAAGTAAATGGGGTGGAAGTAATGAAAACACCTTCGATTAATCTTCACCTTGAGGCAGAGTGAGATATATGATTACATCCTCAGGAAGGATGAAAACGAGACATTTAAGAAAGATTTAAATATCTAAAAAGCCATACCTAACAGAACCTGTCCAAGTTCTCTAAAGTGTACATAATATGAAGAAAAGAAAACCCACAAAGACACTCAAAAGTGGGACATCTCACACAAAAAACTATAGTATGTCTGCCAGGCAAAAGTATGAGAAAGGAAATTGAACTGGTTTTTTGCATGACAATCACTTTATATCGTGCTGGATTGAACAGGTACAAAAAACAATGCCAAGAGTGTTCTGCTGCTGGGGTAATGTTTTCAGTCACTGATGCTCTCACCTGCTTGCTGTGAGTGTGTCAGAAGATTTCACTGCATCAGGGAGAGAGAATGGGCTTACATCCACCCTGATAAATCACATGCATATGAGAAATTCTCTTTTCTGTCTGTAACGAGGACTACTACCACTGGCAGTTTCTGCCACAGCTCAGTTATATGCAAATGAAGGCTTAAAAAAGTGAAAGCAGGAAGAGTGATGCCACTGTAAAATTTACATTCTGTATTTCCTGTATCACAGAAATGGGATGTAATCATTGAGACTTGTTCCTGTGTTGGAACTCTGAATGATTTGTAAGCTGGGATTTGGTATACTAACCACCTCAGATGAGTAATAAAATTGAGATGATTAAGTACTATGTACTTTTGTTGGCTGCTTTATATAGGTAAATATTTGTCAGTAAAACTGTCCTTTTCCAGCATCTGCAGAAATATGCTGTGACTCAAATGGCATTATTCTACCACCCACAGAAAGTTTCTTCTCAGAGATCACAGAGATTAAGATGATAAAAACAAATTCTAGCAATAAATATGTTAAAGGAACATTTCTATTGCAAGGATGCTAAAAGTTGAATCAAAAGAACATCTACCTTAAGCGCCTTTTTTTCAAAGAAGATTATCTCCTTCTTTGCTTTTTCTATGAAGGTCTAGT
Source organism: Corvus brachyrhynchos (assembly GCF_000691975.1). Taxonomy (NCBI): domain Eukaryota; kingdom Metazoa; phylum Chordata; class Aves; order Passeriformes; family Corvidae; genus Corvus; species Corvus brachyrhynchos. The sequence goes on along the minus strand of NW_008237885.1, from coordinate 3,069,377 downwards.
AAAGAAAATGATTTATTCATCCTGTATAATATTTCTTTTGAGGAATAAATGTTTTTTCTCCTGTTACCCAAGTATTTTATCTCTTGCTGTGAATATTCATTTTATTTATTTTCAATTGCAATATTAAAATGAATATTTTTATTAGTCTGTCAACATTTCATTTCATCAGCATACTCCTTAGTGAGAAGTAGCATCTTGAGTGAATTTAAGACAGTCAGTTTTAAAAGGACTTTTCTTCCTGAAAAGAAAAGCTTTCTTTGCTTTCTTTAAGCTGATGTTGATGAAACGGATGTGCTCTGTACCTTATGCTTTGTGGCATTCACAGAATACCATATATAAGAAACCAGAAAAGGAGATAACTCTGACATGATGAAGGGTGGCCCCCAGGAGGAATATTCATTCCACACACATTACGTGCAGTCTTTTCCTTCACAAAGTACAAGATAGGATAACAGATACTGGGAGCTTTATACAATGAAATACTTATCAGTTTTCTATTTTGTGGGATGATTTAGGTGAAAATGTCTGTCTTCACTCATCAGCTGCAATCACAAACATTCTGGATTTGGCCATTTGGAGATTAAGATGTTTTTTGTGACTTAATAGATAAGGTGAAGTGGAAATACATGGGGTCACAGTATGGGGTTGTAGAATATGTCACTAATGTTTTGTTAGCAATCATTTAAACTGAGGTCACTGTTTTCCTATTTAGAGACTTTGTAAACATCATCCACCCCTACTGAGCCTAAATATCCTAGTTCCTTTGGAAAGTAACTATCCTGTAAAATTCCCAAGTGCTAATTCTTTAGCCAAGATTTGCTAGCTGCAGAACATCTTGCCTACTGCTAAACTAATACCTTCATAAATATTTCCCTGGTACAGGGATGATGGTTATTTTACACTGAGAATATTTTTTCAGTGATCACTGTCAGGAGAGATAGGGTCTGATTAACACTGGTCACCTTTGCCAGCTGGATCTTTAATCACAGACTCGGCAATAAACAGAGAAATGTAATCAATAAAATTGCAGATACTATGAAGAAATATAGGTGGGGACTAAAAGTCTATTGATAAAATCTGGTGATTATTTCTCATCAAGACTTTAGGCTGTTATCTTCTTTACCTGTAGCACTACCCAGCAGAATTGAGTGGCCAATTATTAAAAAAATTGCAAAGAAAAAAACCTAATGAAATAGATTCTCTAAGCTATGTTTCTTAAAACTTACTTTTATTTACTTGCTGTATCTTTTTTTCTGTACGTATTTCTTCTGCTTCTTACCATGGGATCATTTGGTAGACAAATGAGTTATGCACAATAATTTGAAATTTGTACCATTATTCACTATAACTTTATTGTAGCTTAACATTTCAGGTAACCACACAGCCTTTCCAGAAAGTGATCAATTACTTTCATTTAACGACGATATTGCATATTTGTTTTGCTTTTCAATTAATAATTTTTTTTCATCCTGTTACAGTACATAAACTTTACATAAAACCACAATTCCCCGCAATTTATAAAACCATTCAACTTGCCTATGTTATCTTAAGCCTAAAATTTCTTTTTCCTCCCTCATTTTTTTGTAAGTCTTGGAGAAAAGAAACCCCAACCCCAAACAACAACAACAACAAAATCAAATAAAACTCCCAAGTATTAAATGTGGTAAATGAGATTTTGACTTACAACTCTTTTGTTTCTTTTCATAGAAGTTGTGTGAAACTGTCAAGGATTTTCAGGAAATGAAAAACGGATACGTGTCTTAAGTTTGACTTCTTTATTAGACAAAAATTTAGTAATAAGTCTCTCTATGTAACAAATGCCCAAACTCAGATCATAATACAAAGTATATGTGCATGATATATAATACGTTTGAAAACTCTAAACCTAAAGCACCATTTTAAAGAAGTTTATCATTCAAATCACCTTTGAAACCAAGGAATGACACCATTTTCTTGATGATTTGGAACACATCCAGTAATTTCTTTTTTTTTTTTTTATCAAATAGGATAAAAATATGATAAATATGCCTACAGCTTCGTAAATTCATGGTGAACTGTCATTTTTTTCCAAAAACAATTTATCATTGATAATCTAAATTAGCAATTTGAGCATAAACTTCTTAGGGATGAGCATAGTTTCTATAAAGACATTTACAGGCATATTTGCAGTATTCAAGGCAGTATTCAATACCTTGACATTAATTATCTTTAAAACAATATCCTATATATTTTAATATTTAGACACCTTACACTATCTCTGCAGGTGCGAAGTGGAATTCCTTCTCATGTTATCTATGATTACTGCCATAAATACTTAAAAAAATATGAAGTCAGTTGTGGTTTTCAAATTCAGATTATCTGCTACTTTTATGAGAGCACATAAACATATTTCTAGGAGCTCTGCAAAGGTATTTCAGGGATGAATTCAGGATGACAATGGAGTTAGTGAGTGAAATCTTTCTTATCCACCACAGTAGAAAATGTACACTGCATTTCATCATGCTCATTTTCACTCCAGTAATCACCCTGTATTTCAAAATGCCAGTGTAACTTTATTACCAACTGACAAAAAATGGAGAAGATCATGTGGTGGACAGTTAGCATAAGGGGTATGGAAATGTGCTCTTCAGCTAAATATTTGCATGTGCCTTACACGTCCCTGGTGTTTTGACTTACGTTTTTAAGTCTCCTGCTTAATCCCCGCATTTTTGCAAGATGTGCGTGGTTTAGTATTCAAGTGATGTTCAGACCATGTAGATTACAGATATAATGCAGAGAAGCTTGTGCGTGGTTTAGTATTCAAGTGATGTTCAGACATGTAGATTACAGACATAATGCAGAGAAGCCCTGCCCCAAGCTTCTCTGACAAGATGGTATGAAGTTTTTTGCATGCAGATTTAGTCCTTGAGTAGATGCACAGAGGGGAGTTACTAGGATTCATAGAGGACATGGACAAACACAACTTCAGGGGCTCCTCAAAAGCTCTTGGCTGTAGCCCTGTGGATTAGGGGCATGACACTTCTTCCCTACCAGAAACAAGGACTTCCAGCTGGACTGGTTTGGAGCACTGGTTTCAAATAATCTGAAAGAGTGCACAGACTCATTAGGAAGAGGAATGTGCAAATTCTGCGATAGCAAGGAATCTTTTTGCATTTTCCTTAATTTTTTTCTTCACATATTTAATTCTATTGTCTGGTTAGATATCAAAGGTGCATTAGCCCATTCTATACATGCCAATTGTTCTAGTTGTTACTATCCACTGTTTGGCAATATGTTTTTTGCCTGTTATTACTTATCTGAGTTTTCTCTGGCTATTGATCTGGAATTTTTCAGCAGCTGGAGTCATAAGACCTCAGTAAATCTAAACTGAAATCCAGACAAAAGGACTCTGCACATGGATGGTTTATGTATGACCAAATGCAATCTACTGCACATGGCCAGACTGACTACACAACATTTAGCATATTCATTTAAACATATGCAATTTGCATACATCTAGTAAATTACAAGCAGGGACAGTATCTGCAAGGAAATCAATTGCCATAGTTCTACTGAGATCAGAGTAATTTACTATTTTTTTTGACTCACGGTTTCTGGAAGTGCTTTGCTTGGTTTTTCAAGCTTTGCTTGGTTTTTCAAACTTTGCATTTAAAAAAAGGTACATGATGAGGAAAAGCATCATAAAACTATTCTGTAACTCTTCTCTGGAAATAGCAAATCTACAAAAGTATAGTGTATGTGCCAAGATACCAAGGCTCACTTAAACTGACATTAAGACACCTGTGGTTTCTAAGGAGGTCTCCAAAAGCACTCTTAAGAATTGTGAGTTTTTTCAGCTGTGTATTTTGCAAATATTTATTGTGGTAGGATTTATATTCATTTTAACTTAAAAGCAGGCAGCAGGAAGCCTTTTTAGGTAGACAGAAGAGCATGCTTATTAAGGAAGCATAGGAGGGGTATGAGCTAATGCTTTTCCTTGAGTAGATAGAGTCCAGTCACTACATGTGCACTGAAAGACAGCAGGAGCCAATAAAAAAGTCCAGAAAGAAAAAAAATACAGAAGACTGGATTCTAAGTGTAGGCATCACAGCACTGTTCTTCTGCTCAACCTCAAAAAATATATGCACCAGTTTCAGTTGTCCCAAGCCAGTTTCATTGTTCCAGTTTCACAAGCCGCAAGAAAGGAGCCATTGCTGTCATGCTCATGACTCCTACAGCTGAGACCTATCCCATGGAAGGACAAAGAAAGATGGAGCTGGGTGCCAAGTTATTTTCAGAAATTTTCAGATTTTTTTTTTCTTTTGTAGAACTTTATTTCCCACCCAGGAATCAGAATATCACATTGAGGACTTGGAGTTATGGAATAATATATGTTATAAGGGACCTCAGAAAGTCATCTGGTCCCACCCCTACTGAAAATAGCAATACTAAAGTGTAAGAATTCCAATTCTTTTTCTAGCAATCATGGAAAACAATACACATAGGCTTAATGACTTTCTGCATATTCATCAATCTTCATATACAGAACTCCCACTGGAATTACAGATAACACAGAAAAATCTTTTACATTTTATTCAGTTTGTTCTAAAGGAATTGATACCTGACTTTCTAACTGCAGAGAAGCTTATCTTCAAAGATCTGAGGCTGAAAGTGACTCCACAGACAAAAATTTCCAGACTTTCTCTTCAGCACTTCTCTTTTCTAGGGAAGGAAGGGAACAACCCTATTGTCTTCACAAAGACACAACCCTAAGACTTTGTCAGATAACTGAAATATGTTAGTCAATTATCTGTGCTCTGTCAGGTTAGGCAAATGGACTTTCAAAGGCTGCCTGGAGGCAACTGGCCACCTGTCATGCTGTCTTACATGCCCACGGGGTCTTACACTCCTTAGGTGTCATTGGGGAACAAACCATCCGTAAGAAGTAGGTAGATTGATGGCTCCTATACAAATATTCATCTCTTTATCTGCTTGGTTCCCACAACCTCTCTACTGTGTTTTATCTGCTTTAGAACCGATGTATTTTTAAGGGTCACAGTTTTGTACTTGCTGCAGAGGAAACTGCAGTAGGAAATCAAAGTGTACCTCCTTTTTTTTTTTTCCCTTGCTTTCTACAAATAAACTCCTGCCCTTCCCACTCTTAGCACTTTTTTTAAATCTTAACATTAAGACTCCGAGCTCTGGAAAAAAAAAAAAAAAGAAAGGTGGTGATATGGTTATACAAATGATAATTTTGCTGACAGAGGTGAAAATTATCAAAGGAAGATAAGCTGTAGCATTTTGATGAAGGGTTCATGTGAGGGTAACGAAAATAATCTCCAGAGAAAAAGTCATTCTCCTAAAACCTGTGAGCCTGGAAATAAAAATAAAGTATCTGAGTTGTTTAACAAATACACATTTTATAATTAAAGCCAGTTACTGTCTGAAGATTGGAGGGAGGCTGAATACAGTATCTAAGTTTCACAGAAGAGTTAAAGGTAATGCTGGGAACTACAAAGCAGCGCTGAAGCAGTACAGGAAAAGCTAGCCGCCACTAAATTAACCAACAAAGAATTGAATAAGGACAGATCAATACCCATAACTTATTTTTCTGTATCAAAATTATAAATCAACAGAACTGCTTGAACATGAGCATTGTTAAGAGAATACGGCCCTTTCCTTTGTAATAGCTGCAAAAAGTTTTTTGAAGAAAGTGGGGTAAACTTTGCATTAAATTTTTTTCTTTTCCCTCCCTAAGATTGGATTTGTAGCTTGCTGAACAAGAACATAAGGTTATTTACCTGAACAGTGTGCAGGTAAATATAGAGGAGAGTTTCTGTGAGCTTTCCTTAGACGAAGCAATTCTTTCATTCATTTACACATGTGGGATTTAGTGTCCTGAGGACAGAAAAAAACCCCAAAACTTAAGACTTTTACACTGATATTAATAAAACTGAGTTTTGCCATTTAACGGTCAAACAGACATGAGCTGTGTTGAATCAAACTAGAAAATACTTCTGGGACTTAGGAAAGTTTCCCTTCCATGGAATACTACTCAGTAACAAGTCAGAGTGACTTGAAAAGGAGGGATGAGAGGGAGGAACTGTGTTTTCCCATGAGGCAAAACAGACTTTTAGAAGGAAGTCACTGTATTTGTTGAGCCAGTGATCTTGCAGAACACGGTAATTCCTGTGAACTGTCCTGACTGTGGGAAGTGGAAAAAGAGATAGGTTTTGACAATCTCTGTAACACTTGCAGGGTGTAGTTGGTAGAGTGGAGGTTTATGAGGGATTTACAAGGCATGCACATTCAGTGGGGCACTGCTTCCTGCTGGAGGTCTGAATTCATTGAAGGCACGTCAGAAACTGGTACATTTTTCTAGATCCAAAGATACAAGCATTTACTTTATATTTAGGTTATCTTCTGTTCTAGGCACCTAAGATCAAAAGCAAACTAAGAATGTAACATATGAATGGTCGTACTGGCTTTGACCAGAGGGTAGACCTAACAGGCCGTTCCTTCTCCAACAATGGCCCAAAGCACATGCCAATGGAAACTACAGGAAAGGGCAAATTTCTACAGATACTCTCTCATCTTGAGCATTTGGTTGCTCAAGTTATTCCTGAGCCAGAAGTTGGCTGTGTATTTAGCAATTCTCAGATAGTTTCTTTTCCGTTGCTTTGTCTAGTCTCTCCATGGACCCATGTAAATCTGTATTAGACATCCACAGGAAAGAGACCATACTAGCAGTTCTTTTACATGCTATACAATACACTATTTTGATTATGGCATGTCATGCCCACCCCATGACAAGAAGGTGATGACATAATTCCATTTAGAGTACCAAGGAAAATGAAATTATATTACTGTGCCTGAGGTGTATCTTCCTATAATCCTCAGGTTTCTTGCCTGTCTTTACCTAAGAATGTGGCTTTTCTTCTCTCACAGAATTTCAGAACACGTGTGTGTACAGGAATGAATGCACGATTGCAACCTCCTCCAACCCTTCATTTGCTGATATTCCTAAAATATATTTTGGTTCAGAAAACTAAAAAACCCAGGAAGACTGACAAGGTAAGCATGCCAAGAAATAAAAGAAAATTTACTCTCCAGTAAAACTGCAGCTATTATCATAATGCATATTCCAAGTCAAGATTAAGATGTCCCGTATTTTTGCTGAATGTATCAGCTTGTGTGACTCGTTAGGCTCCCATTCATTATGGAAATAGACCAGTAAATTACAGCTTTTGCAAATGCAATCATTATAGCTGTAACTTACAAAATATATTAAGCCCTTTGATCTTTGTCAGAGAACATATCATATACTTTTAAACACATTGCTCGGAAATGGTAATTTAAAAACTATAAACCTTACATTCACAGCTTTAATGCATATATTATGCTCTACATTTATATCAGAAATAATGTCCATATTCTGTCTATTGCATAATATTGCCTTAAATTTCAGCTGAACAGAAAAAAAATATGGTACTGCAAATTGATAAAGTATGAATGAAAATTGTCACCAATGAACACCAGTGGGTTTTTGCATTACTCAGAACTACAATCTAAATAAAGCTAGGTATTTCTCTTGTAATAATGTATTGCAAATTGAACGTTGTTAACTCTGTGCACTCTGTACTTCAGTATTTTATATATCCAGGTTCAAAAATAAATAATGTTTCTCAAAAATATTAATCTAAGTCAAAATGCTGTTTGGAAATTAACACTGTTTTGGCCTTTGTATATCACATGCTTTTTTTGCTTCAGTTACTTTCTAGTGATAGTAAGATGCTGAGGGAAAGCAAGGATGAAAAGATGCTTAGCCATTTTTAGGAATCTTTAAAGTAATCTTTACAGTTTATGATCAGAACAGATGTGACATCTTATTTATGGACTAACTGGAAAGGGGAAGGTTCATAAAAGTATATGTTTGAATAAGAAACTGATCTCGTACATATTTGTTCTTACAAAAAATGGCGTTTGCTCTTGAAAGATCTAGTATAATGTCAAAACCCTATCTGAGCTGGAGACCAGTTGCTTAGAAAGATAGCATCATAATGGCATAAAAGAAGCAGTACATAATACTGAAAATGCTATACCTTGGTCACTGTAAGATCTACACAAGTATATAAATAGTTAGATTTTGGAACTTTACCAACAATTATTCAAGGTTTAAAAATGTTTCGGACTCCAGTGAAATTGAGCATAAGTACAGATTTTGCCTATGCATGTGCACTTTAGTCTGATGGTTTCAATGTTTATTGTAATGAAAAGCTATGATCTTAAAGAATAATTTCATTTTTCCTCTGGTTTTTTTGAACTGGCATTTTCAAAGGAAATACAAAGTGAAGATATTTTACTTAACAGATAATGCCACTATGGTCCATTTTTAAAATTTAAAATGGGCAGATTAAATGGCACTACCTTAAATAAGTAGAAAGAAAAAATACATTAAAAAAAAAAATTATTACTGTGAACAGCCCTGGCTTGTTTGCTGTAATCCTCACCTGAAAGGAGCAATGGTTCTGTCCAGACATTTTGACTTACCGAGTCATTTGCTGTGCTTCCAGAATTTGTTCACAAAAGGTTTCATAAAATGAACAGCTAATATAAAAAGCTGCTGATTGCCCAAAATAGCATAGCCTGCAGATTTCAAGAGCAACCACTACTGCTTATTGCTTATAATTAATATGACATCACTGATTACCACTTATAAACCTTTTTTATGGGAGCCTAAGCTTCCTATATTATGTGTAACTGAGCATATGGAATCTTAGATCATTTTTTTGCCTTCTGTCTCTGAAAATTTTCAGAGGAAAGAAAGCTAGTCGTATTTCATTATTCTTTATATTTAGAAGGTCTGTTTTCTTGGCCAGGAGTCCAAAAACCTTTTCTAAGAGGACTTACCTAGCAGCTGTGTTGACAATTCTATTTTTGAGTTCAACTTCTAGAGCAAGATGAGTTTTTCACACCTGTGCCTCTGGAGCTCACTTTTTGGAAAGAACTGGGCTTTGCATTAATTTTGCAGCAAATGCTATTCAGTACAAAGGAAAAATCCAAAGTTTCTCCTTCTAGCACAGACTGATAAAGAACAGCAGTCTGTGGTGTGTGGAGAAAGTTTTTTGATGAAGGCTCAGGACACAACGTGAAAATCAGTTAAAAGGCACCTTTTGACGCTGCAATGTATCCCTTCATTGAACTGCTCTTCGGAAAGTTGTATTGGGACAAACTCATAGCTCAGTTTCAATCAAAGTGTTACCTCATCACCATGAAATTAACCATTTCTGGACTTCTAAAGAACAACATCCACCTGGAGTGGACACTGTAGACCTAAAAAAAGAGTAAGTGTCTTCATATCTGTCCTCCTGATTTTACAGTAAAAGGATTTCCCTTTAGGTGTGCAGAGCCTGGAGTGTGAGTGACTTGGTCCTCAATATCAAGGATGTGTTCTGTACTCTAAGTAAATACATTGGCAACCTGTGTGCGGATGGATCTTCCCCTAAAATTGAGGCAAGATACTAGAAGCCCCACCCCCCCCCAGAGCTACAGCTTCTGCAGTGCTGCAGGGCTGGTGGTGTGTACAGAGGCAACTGTCTGCCTGCAGAAATAGCTGCCACTTCACCAATGGAAATTCTATCAGACATTTGAGAATTTTAGTGATTGTTTCCTCAACCTGTGAAACATTCTTGCTAGAAATCCATTATGTGAAAGCTGCAAATCTATGGAGTGCACAGGTTTAATGGAGAATTGAGAAGTCAGCTTCTCTCTTTTGTGAAGCTGAGTTATGGAGCATTTTGACATTTGCAAAGCTTTATTGTCAAGTCAGGTGAAAGATGCTTTTGTCTATGCAGTCCCCTTAATACCCATGACAACAAGGAGAGTTTTTTGATAACACCTGAAAATAAATCAGTGTATATTTCAAAGTAACATAATTTATCCTGTTTCTAAAGGGAAATAACTCAAAACCATGAAAAAAAAGGAATAAAACTTCCTTGTACAATCTCAATCTCATGCCTATGTACTACACACTATAATGTTTAAGATCTATAATCTTGTTTTTCCACCATGTCCTTGAATCGTTCAGAGCTCAAGATGATAGCTGCTTTGCAAATGATGCAGCAATTCAATATTTATTTTTTTCCTTGTTGTTTAGAGATTCCATAGCTCTTTTACTGCACACCTTAGAACTGTCTCAGCCATGTGAGATATTCCAGTGGATGAAGGAAATAATGCTGGCTACTGCTCCACTTTCTATTGATGTTTTTATTATGATTGGGCGAGAATGGTTATTTTTAATATCTTTTTTTTTTATAGAAGGCTAAAAATCATGTCTTTTAAATTTTTGACAGATCTTTAGGAAAAGCTTTGCAAACAAAATCAATCGGTAGAACTTGACATGAATGACCACCTATTTGGAATAATTTGAGAAAAAAAAAAGCCCACTTGTGAGAAACCTGGCCAGCAGATGCATTGCAAAGCCTTCATTCTAAGCAATCATCTATGTTACTACATTGAATGTGTTTGATGAAGGGGGGTCTCCAAGAGGGTAAAAGATTGATTTTCAGTCTGACTGCCAAGTAAGAAAAACATTGAAAATATATTTTTAAGCGCTATTATATCTTTCCACAGAAGTACAAAAGACACAAAAACTTTCCCTGGTGATCAAAATATTCCATATAACTAAAATAAAATGTTTCATTTTCATGCTTATGCAAATGAATTGAATAATTGAAAAGTGTTCCTTCTCAAAATTAATGTAGGAAAAGCCAGCCTTTTACCCAACAGTTTAGAGGTCTGAGCCCTCATCAATGTACAACAACTCAAAATCAAGTCCATCTCTGCCAGGTTGGTTTAAGTTGGAAGACACTAATCACCATGTCAAGGAGAAGGAAGGAAGACTTTAAAACAAAATTAGAGGTTTTTTCATGAGTTGTGAAACACACCAATTTTACAGTTTTATTTATACGGTTCAGCTGAAAAAGGATGGGCATGATGTGACCACCTCAAACAGCCTCCTAGTGTGAGTCCTGAAGTAGGAGAGCTTTTAGCTCATGCCTATGATGTGCCTAGCAGAAGGTGTTATGTTTCTAAGGGATTGCTAAAGCTACTGACTTAGAGTGCGTTCCGACCTGGGCTTTCTTTGGAGCTCTTCCACTTTGTAGAAAATTAATTACATGCATACTGAGAACACACAATGATTCTCCCATGTGATGAGTAGGAGATTTGTTGAAGCCGTAGAAATACCTGTGTTTAAACGTGAGCTCCTGGGAGAGCCAGGCATTCCTTCCACATTCAGGACTACAACACAACTGGCTGTCTAGGCTACTTACATCTGAGGCAGGATTCAAAGGTGGAAATGAGCCTGACTTTCCTATAGCAAGTTTCCCATGTTATGTAAAGGTTATACCATGTTGTCATTGTCTTATGTAAATGTGCTAATAATACTAACAATGGATTTAATTCAACTGGTATTTGTGAAAAATGCAGGGGTGAACATGCTCCAATTTTTTCCTGGCAGATTTACATTTTTCTTAAAAAACAATTACCTAGAGGCACCCCTGAATTAATCAGAGAATCTCTTTTTTTTCCTGGCAGATTTACATTTTTCTTAAAAAACCTAGAGGCACCCCTGAATTAATCAGAGAAACTCTTTCGCTCCTTTACGATGATTTGTGCACTTCAAACCAGTTTGCTGATTTTCTTATTTGCATATTTGAATCTCTGTCAACTAACTTTCCTGTGGGTTGGAGAAACGCTGAAGAAGATTGGATTGTGGGGGCGTCTGTCATGCTCAATATGTGGTAAGCTAATGCTCCTCTTTGACCGCAGCACAGAAGACGGTTGGCGCAATCCAGAAGAAATGAGGTAAGCGTAACAATTGTTACACCCTTCTGATCCTATACTGGGGTGAACTGTGTGTATCTTCCATGTATCTTACACACCCTGAGAGCTTACATACAGATCTGTCAAAACTTTTCCACGCCGTAAATAAACAAATCTTGTCTAACTTTTCAATAATATGGGGCACTAACATGTACTAACAGCTCGTTATTTGTAGTGGGCCAGTAAGACACGGAGTTCTCTATTTGTAGGCTGTTATAGAGGGGTCTACTTGCATCCTGTCCTCTGGCAGAAGAGGTTGGCTGATAGCACTTGACACTGTTACCATACACACAAACACTGTTCACACCCCGTGTACACAAGCAGTGTCAGAGCATCATCACTCGGTCGAGGGGGGCGGGGGGGGGAGAAGGAGAGGGAGAGGAAGGAATGACAGTGTGGGAGAGGTAAAACAGGAAGGGAGGCTAAAGGAACACGCAGCACCAGGTGGGACCAGGCTGCGTACACTGGCCCAGACCCAAAACTAACACTGCAGCTAATGTGACATCACAGCAGTATTGGCACCTAATAATTTCTGTCTAAATTTGAAAGTATCTTGAATCATGATGAATTATGTCATGATACTGCTCTGTGGCTCCTCACTGATAAGTCAGTCTTCAAGTTCATGGTCTTTTATCTCTTCTGTTGGCCTTCTTCACTTCATCCTGGGTCTAACATGTCTCTCTAAATACTTTGGACAAGCTATCACACTTCTCTACAGTACTCCTGAAAAGCACTGCAAAACCTTTTAAAACTCTAAGTTTGGATTTTGCTATCAAATACTTTACAGAATATTCTTCTCTCTCCCCGAGCCAAGACCAATTCACCTTGCAGGAATTTTCTTCACGGCCCCCACTCAGTTTTTTGCAGATGCTCATTTGAAGAAAGAAAATTTATGGTTTTTTTCCTCTGGTCTCCTCTCCTAGGTTGGCAGGAAGAATCCGGGTCAAGGACTGTCTTTCTTGTTTTCTCATTCTTTGTGCAATGCACAGAAACATCTTTCCTTCTATCTCTCCTTCAGACGATGAGCTAATCCTCATTCTAGCTTGTCAGCTCAGGTATTTATGTGAGCAACAAATAATAATAAACGGGGAAAAAAGTATTTAAGGGGCCCAGTCCAACCGTGGCACTACAGAGAGCAATACTGCCGAGGAGTAGTACCTTTTTGACGTCTTGCTAGCAGGGAATTTGTAATTTTGGGGCTAGGAGCGGCTGGATTTGTGGTGAGGAGGAAGTTTTCGGGGTTGAGGGTGCTTTTCCTTCCTTCTGCCAGCAAACAGCGATCCACGCCAGGATTTGCTTTCTGCTCCTGTATTCTGTATTTCGGCGATGCAATGTGTAGCACGTTTCTCTCTCTCTCTGTGTGTGTGTGTGTGTGCGTGCGTGTGTGTGTATGTGTGCATGTGCGGCTTTCCCTCGCTGTGTCTTGTCTCCGGGATTTCTCCCTGCCTGGCTCCGGAGGCTGCTCCAGCGCTGCGCGGAGCAGAGGTTTCCCCGGCTCCCGTAAATACAGGCACAC
>NW_008237885.1:3055634-3055913 GCF_000691975.1 Corvus brachyrhynchos | reverse complement strand
CTTCCCCCACCGTCTCCATCCAGCCGGGCAGAGGCGGCAGGCACAGCTCCGCGGCGGATCGCGCTGACGCTGCCCCGGGACTCCGCTCGCAGCAACGCGCCCGCGGTTTCCATCTTCACAAGCTACAGACAGATTTTTACCCTCTTTTTTCCTTTGCCTTTTTTGCTTTTGGTTGTGGGGTTTCTGGTTGTGGTTTTGGGGGTTTTTTTTAATTTTTTTTTTTCTTTCGGCGTGGGGCGAGCGCTCTGCGTTTGGAGAAGGAGCCGGGGGGACAAGGCT
>NW_008237885.1:3050847-3054797 GCF_000691975.1 Corvus brachyrhynchos | reverse complement strand
AGCACGGATCGAGCAGAGGCACCGGCTGCCGGGGAGAGGCACCCACACACATCCACACACACCAACCCGGCAGCCCCGGCAGCCTGTTACTTGGCTCTTCCGTCTGGTGAAACATGCCTACAACAGGTTATATCGCAATCCGCCTACGAAGGTGTTGGGAATGGTTTTTTGTTGTAATTCTATTTCCCTACTTTCCCCTACAACCTTATCAGCATTGCATCTTTATGACTAAATGAATAAAAATACGTTTGGGGCTGAAAATCATTTAGCAATCAGAGAGCACCACAAAAAGATAGAAATCATACGTGGTGTCATGAGCCGGGACTGCTTAAATCGGACTGCTTGAGCCCTCAAGAAAGGTTTATGCTTTGCCACCGGCACTTTGCTGTTAGGTTGTGCTATTTGTAGTGAATTAGATGCTCCTCGGTTTGCTTGCTTCCTCTTTAAAGTTGGAAGCAGTAGATTTATCTTCCTTGAGGTGAAATAACGCCACAGTTATTCACTGTGCAATATTTAGCACTTTACATGAGGAATGAAAAATGTGGAAGATCTCAGGACAGAGAGGCTGTAGTTCACAAAGATATGGGAAAGGTTGTTCCATGTTGCACCTTCATCCCTCAGGCTTACTGATTCTCTGGTCTTTCTGTGCTTTTTCCTGTAATTTATATTCAGGTTGCTCATCAGTTATATGAAATCATGAAATCTCTCGTGAGCAAAAGATCCTTTGAATATGTGGTCATGCTTTCCCTTTGCTCACTGTTAACACCAGAATGGTGGGATATCCTCTGTTCCATTAAAAAAGAAATTCCAGTAAATTTCAGACTTCTAATAACTTTGGGTAAACACTTGTTGCTTTCAGCTCACAGAGAAGTTTTATTGTTTCATATATTTTCTGAATGTACAGTGCAAAGTCAACATGCAATTTTTAAGCAAGCCCAGCATTTGTAAGTTTCTGTTGACATGTATCTGTACAAAAAGACTCAGAGTAATTAAATATTTAATAGTAGTTCAATCCAAAATTACTCCACACTTTCCTGCTAAGTATCATAAGTAACTCTACTTTTATGATTATGTACATGATTTATGGGGGTATGAGTTATTTTTTCTGAGCTTCCTGTTGAAGTCGTTTCATTTTTTTCTGGTTTATCTGCCTTTTTGCTAGTTGGTGTATCAACTTTTGAGCAGTTCTCTTTGTAGCTGTTCAAGTGAGTTGTTGGAAGGATAGGATTGTTTCTGAGTGTGCTGTTCTTATATAGTGCTGCAAGGTGGGGTAATAGCTGTGCATGCAGCATGGGCTCTTGTTAAAGCTCTGTATTTGCTACCTGGTGCAATGTTGGAAGTGTAGTTAAAGTAATCAGTGTACAGGTTTGAGAAGCTTTTTTCTTCTTTTTTTTTTTTTTTTATTCTGTCTTTTTCCATCATACTGATGCGGTTAAGGAAGCAATTTGTTAGTGTTACAGAAGTGTAGTCTGTCAAAGGCCTCATGTTTTAAGGAGTTAAAAGAATTTAATTACTGTCATATTTCTGAACAAACGTGTTTTCAAAAGATTTTGCATCAATATCTTGATAATATGATGATAAATAGTAATACACAGTGTGGTTTATGTGTTTTGATTTAACAGTAGTCATGGTTTTTGTTGTCGTTTGTTTAAAAGCCATTTTCTAGCTACAACTGTTGAAATGTATAAACTGAAGACTGTGTATATACTGAGGCAAAGTGTGTATGTACTGATGTAAAGAGCTGAAGAACCTGTTTAAATTATAGAGGCTATGGACGTAGAGGTATCTCTGTTGAATGGAACTGCAATGCAAGAGACTTGTTAGATAATTTCTGTAATGTTGTTTATACTGTCACTCACTTTTGTACAGAGAAGGCAGAAGTTACAGATTTAAAAAGTTAGTTTTTGCTCTGTAAGGTAAGGTTTTTCTACAGTATTTTGTTGTACGTGAAATATGTTGAAGTTGGCAGTAATGTGACTACAGTTGTTCACTGTACTTTTACAGCAATGCTAAATTGTTCTCTGTAATTCTATAGAACTTATTTGTAATCAGCCTTCTGTGTCTGACGTCTTGTCTGATCACCAGATTCTGGTGCTGTGACCTTCACTGGATTACCTCACATGAAGTTGTTTTCTGACATAGTTTAGCAAAGTAAGTCCTCAGTAAAGGAGCTTTGCCTGGGAATGGGGGGCAGAGGAAGAAAATTTGAAGTATACTTAATACACTGCTGCGGGCTTAATTCTGCGCATCAGTCACATGCAGGGCAGGTAGCAGGAGCTTGCAGTGTGTGCTGTGCTGTCCTTGTAAAGGGCTCCTCTCTCAGAGCTGCTGTGGAGTATCCTGTGTGTTAAAAAGAGTTCTACTGTGAGACTCAGGTTGCCGTGACCCAGCATTCATGAGTGTTAGTGGAGCTCCTGAGGACTTTGCAGGAAATATTTTGCTGTAGGAAAATCTGTCATTTGAAAGTCAACACACAAGAGAAAAATCATAAAACGTATCTTTTGGCAATACTTGTTTAACTCCAATCATGCCTTCAGTAACTTATATCAACTTAGAGGAAGCCATGAAAATGAAACATCAAAGTTAAAGTTGGATTGTGCCCTTACCTCAGAGTTTTCTGAATGAATGTCTGACTGTTTAAAGTAGTGGATGCCTCTGATTTGTGCTTTTCCACTTCCAAGGTGAAGGGTGTGGGGGTTTTGTGTGGTGTGGTTTTACTTGGGGGTTTTTTTTTGTTTTGTTCAGGGGTTTTACTACTTGCTGAATAATAGTTTATTTAGATAAAGACTAGAAGTGTTCTGCTAAAGCATCCAACAGTAAAGATGTTGAATTCTAAATGCTGCGTAAGAAGTATGTGAACTTTGTGCTGCTGCACAGATGATGAACGAGGTGAGATTCTGGCGGCAGAGTCACCATAGTCAAAGGAACTGAAATGAAAGCAGAAGCAAACCCTTCATTTTGAAGGTCAGGAGTCACTTGAAATTGTGCTTTGATGAATAGGCTTTATACAGAAGTGTTGACTGAAGCGAGCAAGCATACATAACACAGTTGCTTGTAGCTTCTAAGTGGTAATAATAACAACGTTAATAGTAATAATAATGTTAATAATAATGTTAATGTTAATAATAATACCTCAGTAGTCACCCATGCAATTGAGCTATTAGTCCATGTCAGATGTTCCCAAGATACTCTTTCTGAATGTTTTGCTTTCGTACTCTAAAATGCAGTAGTAGATTGACAGAATAGGGAAAATCCTCCTGACTGAGTCTGTATCCAAGTACTTGTTCATTAATACCTTCTTTTACTGTTTCTCTTCTGCTGTCACTGAGAGCTGTGTGAAGAAAGTGGCTGTAGACCAGGAGGTACATGGGGATTCACGGACACCTTGTGTGGTTGCCTTAGCAGTGTTAAAAAAGGGATAGCCTTACAAAAATAAATACTATATTCAGTGCAAATTAGTGACGTCTGTATTGGGCCACTAGACGTTAATTCACTCCTGACCTCCATGATGGCAGTGAAGATGGACATGGAATTTCATGTAAACTTTATACTTTCTTTTTGTTTTAGCACTGTTGTAGTTGTATCCTCCACATTATGTGTGACCCCTCTCACCTCTGTTTGCAGTTTCAGTAACTGCAGCATCAAGAGTCTCTCTGGTCACCTCTCCTTATGGCCTCTCTTATGTTTCAGTTGCAGGTGCATGGTGCATGCTAATAAATTGGCATGTGCATGTTGGTAGGAGGAAGAGCAGCTTTCCTAAGACCTGTCTTTGCTGTCACTTCTGTACATATTTATTGGTTGTTATGTGACTGATGCCATTAAAGGGAATACAACTTATTGTTGGGGTCCCTCCCCTGCCATGGAGCCCTGGGAGATGGGCCCTGGGGGGGAGACACAGGGTTTCCCTGCCCCTGGTCACCTTTGTTTCCCATTGGTTGGTTTGTGTTCCC
>NW_008237885.1:2959960-3048989 GCF_000691975.1 Corvus brachyrhynchos | reverse complement strand
GTTCCTGAGCTGAGCCCCGGCCATGCGGCTGGAGAAATAAACATCTCTGAAACATCTACCACGAATCTGTCCATATATACTTCGTTTCCACGGGACTCCTGGTTTGAAATATACTTGTTGCAGTAATCCCCGCTGCAACAACTTATGTATGCACATCTAAAACCTGAAGGTGATGTTTGTAAGATCAGGGCCTTTGAGAAGAAATAGCATGTTTTTAATGCTTATAAATAATTCAATTTTGAATGAGAATTTTAAATCTCAGCATCTGGAGTTTCCCAGTGTGACTTTATGCTAGAGTATCTTGGAAAGAGGGGCTTCAAAGTAGAAAAGGCAATGCTTTAATAATTAATGTAATGATGAACTTCAGTGTATTGTCTCTAATAATCTCTTTGCTTTCTGTTGTCAGTCTGATTTATAATCAAAAAGTATACCTAAAGCTATAATATTTTCTATACTTCGAAATGCTAATGTGTTAAACTGTTCCAATGCTGTATTAGTACTTCTTTCATCATATGCTGTTGTGAAATACTCCTGAGATTAGGTGGTGTTCAGACACCACAGGTCAAGCACTATGTTAAAAGCCCAGGCCATTCTTTTTATATTACTGCAATAAAGAATATATTCATTTCATTTATATTACCACTTGGCTCTCATAAAAGGTCAGTTTCAGCTGAATGTACAATTACTTGCAAATGGCAAATCTTATAACAAGTGATCAACAATAAAAGCTTTTCTGGGTAATTTGTCTTTAAAACTACTACCTGCCATTTCTTTTGAATGACTTGAGCATCTTGCAGTATCACTTGGAGATCTCTGTCTTATTCCCCACGATACATGTAAGAAAACTATGCATGCTAATCTCCCTTTCTGCTTTAGTAAAGTAAAAATGCATAATTACATTAAAATTTCTAGTTGAAATAACAGGCTTGGTGCTTAAAACTCCATTATGGTATCAAAGTATCAGCACTCTCATTACTAGCAAAATGAAATTACTTTTCCAGTGAACTATGACTGTATGCCCCCTTTTGTACCTGGTTAATGGGTGCTATATCCCTGAGAGGGGAACCTTCATTCTGTGGTTTTGACTGTTCATGCTACCAGGCATAATTATTTTAGCAGCTTAAATATGTGTAAAAGAATTAACACTTCTCCAGAAATTCCTAAGAACAGCATATAAAGGTTGGTGTTTAAAGGCAGAATTGTTATTATGCTAAAGAGAGAGAATACATTACAAGATGCAAAAGGAATTTAAAATGCATTGCAGATGGCAAGAAAACATATGCTGGTAAAATTCATAGCACTTTATTCCTCTGTATGTAAAAAAGGCCTAAAACCTACTGAAACCAAGATTTGCTTTCTTCAGTACTTATTGCTCTAGACCTCCAGCACACATCCAAAAAATGAGCTTCCCTAATAAGAACATTTCTAGCTCTTGTTATAGGAGGCTGTCAGAAAGACCACCAGCTCCCTCCAATGAGCTTCTTTCGGCTAACATGACCTTTTCCTTCCAGCAAAGTGAAACAGCAGCACTTTATTCTGTTGAGCGACTGTGGAACACAGAAGACACGCAGCATTTGGAGGCAGGTGCTGCCAAAGATGTGCTGGAAGAGGTTTCCTCTGACTGCACAGGAATTTGGGTCCTACTGTGACATGCATCCAGCAGAGCCAGTCTCTGTGGGCAAAGTCAGGGGTTATGGATAGTGCTGGTAGGGCTTCTGTCCCCTCCACCCACTGTGAAACCTGAATGTGCAGGGGGAGGCTCTGCAGCACAGCCTCAGCCCTGAGATGGGCTGGCCACCCGTCCTGGTCCTGATTTTCAGGGTTGGGGACGGGAGCTGCTTTTGGTGCAGCAAAAAGAAGTAGCCAGGGCTGATACTTCTAATGCAAACAGCAAATTGCTCTCCAGCTCGTCTGGCCTGTGAGGTCTGTCACCTTGTGCTTCTAATGGCCTTTTAACTGTGTCTCCAGCTGAGCAGCAGATGTAAAGGGTACTGAGCATCTCGAGCTGTTTTTTTTTTCCTCCTGAAAGAAGCATTTCTACAGATGGTCGACAAACAATGGAGCTTTGGACCTGCTCACTGACCTGTTGGGCTTAAAATAGCAGGGCAAATCTCCCAGAATAAGTGGAAATGTTGAGTACTTTTAAATGGTGCTGTGCAGTGGCATAAAATAAGGTGTGCTTACAGAATAACACGTAGTATCTCTGTGTGTGCGTGTGTGTGCATGCAGGGGTAAATTTATGGCCTTTACCTGGAGTGGCTTCAAAGTCACATTTAAGGACTGAAAGAGCTAGAGAAGTTGCCCCTTACCAGAATAGGTGCCTGCAAACCAGGTTGAAACCTTGTTTTATGGGCCCCATCTGACCAAAACATGTGCAAACACACATGAATGCAAACATATGCACAATAAAAAGCTACACAGGGCTCACTTCATGTATGTCAGAAAGATCACAGGCTAAGTCAACCATGCTAGTCCTACTGTTTGGGAAGTCCAATTAGTTCAAGCTTGATGCTTGACTAAGCAGTAGGTCATATAACCTGCCATGTAAGTCAAAAGCTAGACTTTTGTGTTGCCAGAAGCAGTTTCGCAGTTTCTTTGCCAGTCTGTGCAGTTCTTGATATGTCTGTAATGGTAGCAACATATTTCTCTGATGTTTTTAGCCCTATCCCTCTGGCTTGTGTGTTGTTTCTAACGTACTAGAGACTGCAGGAACACCTTTCTGACATTTATATGAGTCAGCCTTCCTTGGAGGGAAGTCAGTGCATGGGGTGATTGTAGTATGGGATAGTGGGAGGATGCATGTGGATACTGCTGTGGCTGGAGAACTGTGGAGGTGTGTGGAAGTACTCCAGACCTGGCAAAATACAGTCTGTAAATGCTTCACTATGGGTCTCATGTCAAATGTCTGTGGATGGCTTTTGAGTTATGGTTAGTATCCCTTATGATCTTGTGACAGTGGTGAGTGATGGTTACATGGCCAAGGAGGCTCGTGTCAGATCCTGTGTACATGTCCTGTAAGTTGTTTTCAGTTCAGGATTCAGATTTCCCATCTTCAGGAAATGTTTCTCTGTGATGCTGACCTGAACTAGAAAACTAACCTGATAGCTAATCCACCAAAAACAATCTTGCAGTTGCTCAAGATGGTATGTGGGAATGTGTACCTGAAGTCACAATCTGATGGTGTTTTTCAGGTAGATGTCTTACAATTCTGTTGAAACTGCTAGAGAAATATTGTCCATCTTTTCTCACGTGTCACTGAAACACAGTGTGGCAGTAGTATAGTGTTCTTAGCAGTATAACTGAGAAGAAACTATTAGCAGCTGAACATTCTTGGTTATTGTCCCCACTTCTGTGCCTGTCTTTGTAACTGCATCACCAAAATTTTAAAAGCCATACTAGCAAAGTTGTCTGTTCTCCAAAACTGAAGGAGCTGAACACTTGTCTAGGATGAGGAAGTGTACTGAGAGGGCTTTACTACCTTAGGGAAACTCTTGTTTGTTACCGTGTCAGTGTGTGATAGATAATGGGGTCAGTTTAGTGGGTGTCTGCTGATTTTATGGCATGTTGAATTTGGGGCTTAAGAGGCAAATGGATGAAGTTTTTAGACCTCATGTTTATATACTGCTATTTATCACTGTTTTCATGTTCCAACTCTTTTCTACACCTGAGGGTGCCCATTCCCAACTCTGTGCACCTTTGACGTTAGACTCGTGCTCGCAGTAGCGCTGAAATAGAGATTGTTAAAAGCAGTGGCAAAATGCTTCTTTGCGTGTCCTAAGTATCCAGTTGTCAGCCATCAGACTTCAGATGCTGAACAATTTCTAAATGCCCTCCAGTTTCTTAGTACCCTTGTTTTTAAATGAGTGCTTTTCCTTAAGAAGGTTAAACAGTGCAGTGACAAATCAAAGGCAAGGGCTGATGTGTCCAGTGTCCTGTGGCTCAACCTGATCTGTTTTCTATCTTTTCTCTTAAACTGATGTAGTGTTTCACGGAGAAAGGAGCTGTAAATACAAACAGCGACTTCATCTTCTTTAGTTACACAGAATTGATTCACAGCATAAACACAAAATGTAAATATTTAGTTTTCTGATACTAGCTTTTGGCTTTACAACTTTAACATATAAGTTAATACTGCATATGAGCAATTTAGCCTCCCTGGATGAGAATATCTATAGATCATTTAATCTGTCAGCACTATCTCTGTTGTAGACAAATATGGAAAATACCTCTTGAACAGTTTCTCATTCAGGCCATTTTCCCTTTAACCAATTAGGGTCATTTGCAAGTTACAGTATTCTTATCTGGTCCAAACTTTGCATAGCATGCATGTATTTAAAGCTGTTTCAAAAATTCGATGCCAAAGCTGACTCACAGTAAAACCTTCCTTAATAAAATAGTTGTTATTTTGTGAAGTAGTGAAGTAGTCTATCCTCGGCTAGCAGTCCTGTTGCAAAATAAAGCAGGGAGGACAGATAATGCAAATCAAAATTGCAAAGTAAGTCGTGTTGGCTCAACAGAGGTTTAGGTGGTTTTGAGCAGAAAATCAAAATCTAATTTAAAAATGAAGGTATTTAAAAGAATGGCACAGGGGACGTTTATTTATTGAATTGGTGACAAGCAGGAGCAATATTCCTTGATCTTTGCTATTCCAAGAGATAGTCTTTGTGCTGCCTATGGCCTGGCAATGAGCTCTGTTAATGGAATACCTGGAACATAACTAAAATGCACAGATTAAATAGAAACACCTGTCTTTGCCATGTAGCATGGCAGATGAAGTGGAAGGACTCCCAGAAAGGACTTCCTGAAACGGAATGCTGAAACAGTGATTAGCTTGTTCTTAAAGCTGATCTTCAGAAGTCCTGTACTGTTCTTTGAATGAGAACTCCAAAGCCTCTTTCTTCTTTAACTACTGAGGCAGCATACTAAAAGCCATGTATGAATTGATTGTAGTCAGATTGGCTCTGAGGCACATGCATGGTTCTGTTATTAGTTTTTTGAGTTGAAGACCCCCCCCACCTGATTTTTTGCCTGTCTGTCTCCACTGAATGCAGCTGATGCAAGAATTTGATTGAAAATTAATTGCAGGGGTTTTTTTTACAAAAGTAAGTAGAGTAGTAAATCGAATTTCAAAATTGCAATTTAATTGTGAGAAGCACTGAAGAAATGCAAAGAAGGAACAGTCCTATCTGCAAAGAGGTTCCATTTTACATTTATGCCAGTATTTCTTCATGTGACTTACCAAATCATAATGTCATAGTAGTGGACTAACTGTTTAAGCCTTTCTCTGTTACATAAACATCAAATGTAATACAAATAAATCTGCTGCTTAAGTTTTCAGTTGTCCTTCTAAAGGAAGGCCAGCTTCCTAGCCTGGTGAGATTCAACAGTGATTGATGGATGGTTTGTGGATGCATCTTTTTACCTTGTTAATTAGTAATTTAGAGTTTGAGTTTGCTTTTTAAAGCAGCTCCAGCTGGTCACTGTAAATCATTGTCTAGAGGACAGTCTATGCTTGGTACAGAAACTGGCCAAACCACAGACTCTTTCCACCTCATATACCAAAATCTGGTTGCTGGTGAATACTTAAACACATAAATACAGATCATTGCTGAAGTAAGGCTTTTCTGTATGTGATGAACATTTTAAAATTGCTCCTCTCACAGTCTGCCCAACAGACTAACAATGCTGTCTCTTCAACCAAGAGGAACACATGGATGTATTATGTCCACACTGCATGGACATATGTATATACATTCATAAACCTGTGTACCCAAACAGCTCCTTACATTCAAAAAGTCTGCTGAGATTGTATCACATTCTGAGATACATTGTGACATTGTGGATAATAAGTGGATTATAAGTTTGTATTATAAGTAAGGTCCAATTGTCTTTTTAATAGTTGCATAGTTTTCCTGTCATTGTTCGTCTTTTTCTTCTTTGAGTGCTCTAGAGTAATTTCCCTTTTCCAGTGATAGGATGGTCACTGCCGTTACCTCCATGCTTAGTGGACCTCCAGCTAAATCTGGTTTCGACCAAAGGGGAAACGTTACAGAAGTTCCCTGTCCTTTTCAACTGCAAGAAGAACAAAAATCCAACTCAAGATGAAGCAAATTCTATACTTTACAATGGATTAATCCAGATTTTATTCTGTAATGCCAAACAAATCTGATATCAGTCCGTAAACTTCAACTGGGTTAAAGAATCATGTGTGTCACTTTGCTATTGATTTATATACCTTTAGGTTATTTTTTATAGTCCTTTCACCCTCATTATTACGTTTATTGTACAGCACAGACAATAAACCTTTCTAGAAAGACTAATGGCATTGGAAAATTAGGATCATCATCATCATTTTAATGGCTGATACCCAAGTGCTCATCTTTTTGTTCCTTTTTGTGGCTTGCCTGACGTTCAGAGCCGATCAACCTGTTGCATCCAGTGACTGTTCCGATGAGTCATGTGGAAGGGACTGAAGTAGTGCAATAAAACTTCTCAAAATGGAATTTAAGGTTTCTATACCTTTGTGTTAATCCAATAAAGATATGGAAGTAAAATCTTAATTCGTTCAAATGGGCGCATATGAGATGAGCTGTTTAAATTTTTCAACAATAAGCATCTTGGGAAGTTGATACTAAGAGCTACCAGCCACATTTTCTGATTAATACATATTTGATTTTTGACACGCTCATATGAAAGGCAAATTTGTAAACATTACTAATATTTATTCCACAAATATTTGTCTCATTTTTATTTCACCATGCTGCAATCTGCAAGTGCTAATCATTGGAACCCTTTGGAGCAAAGGAACTTACCAAGTTGTGTTAGATATAACAGGAATACAGTATTCAAACAAATTTTTGTAGAAAAAGTGTCTAAGTCGATCTAATTTTACAAGTGAGCTTCAGGCATGTCTTTCAATAGTGAGGAGTTAATTTGCAAAGGCAAGTTATAGAATCTATTCCGAACATTTTCTCAGTTCCTTACAGGGCACTTCTCTTTTCGAAATCATTCTTTTCCATTCTGTCCAGAACACTTCTTGTTTATGCTACACAGACACATACATACATCCCCATTTTAAAATAAGAAAAAATAACAGGTAATTCAGTTTTTAATGTTACTCATCATTGCTGAAATACTTATTGCTTCCACAAAGAATTAGGCCCTCACTGTTTTTACTGATGCAGTCCCTTATTTTAGGCAGCTTCCTGACTTGCAGGATAGTTTTTCATAGCGGTGCTTAAGGCTACAGGATACAATGCATGAGGGAAGTTAGTCAGAACAACTGAGTGATCAGCCAGTGAATGTGATGTAGGAGAAAAACCCTGTGCGTGATGCTTGCTGATGAGTGAGAGAGTTGAATCCTCACTCCACCTTTTGAGAGAACATCTTCAAGGCCCTTTTTTGGAGGGATGTGTGTGATCTTTCCTTTTGAAGCAATTCCACTGTGCATAAATAGTATTGCATAGTGACAAGAAATAACAGGAGAGTGGAGAAGGACATTTTTCAAGGGCATGTAGTGATAGGACAAGGGGGAATGGCTTTAAGGTGAAAGAGGATAGGGTTAGATTAGATATTAGGAAGAAATTCCTTACTGTGAGGGTGCTGAGGCACTGAAAAAGCTTGCCCAGGAAAGTTATGTATGCCCCATCCCTGGAAGTGTCCATGGCCAGGCTGTATGGAACTTTGACGAACTTGGTTTAGTGAAAGGTGTCCCTACCTGGAACTAGGTAATTTTCAAGATCCCTTCCAACCCAAATAATTCCAGATTCTATGATTCTGTGTTCATTGAGCCAGAGAGGATGTTTTGTTTTGTGCTTGTTTTTTAGCCCATCAGGGTTAACTATTGGAAGTGCGCATGATTATTGTTGAAGTTGAGCTTTGGGTAGGCTGTAGTTCGAAAAATGGTTTGATGATTCCTCAGACATGTGCATGAAACAGAATGCATTCTTGGAAGATGTTTTTATTTTCCTGTTAGTTGGAGCGGGTGGTGGTGCAGAACAGTTCCTTATATACCCTGCTAAGGGGTTTAAGATTTTGTGTTGTATAAATATATATATTTTAAGAATAATACTATTTTAAGAATAATACGGTAAAAAGAAACAAAAATATCCCACGGAGAGTCAGCAGCAGAAATCTTGGTGTTGTCTGTTGAAGATGAAGCTATTCTCCTAAGGTGTTCCACTAAGGTTAGGGTACAAGAGAGAGGTCTTGAACATCCCATGGGTTCTGTCTGTTACCAGTACAAGTTTTATTTGCTTTATGAGCCTAGACAGAAACTCAGCACTGGGAATAGTAACAGCTTTTAAACTTTTTCCTGGGGAAATTGTTTGACTTTAGAAATACCTTAGAAGGTTGCAAAGGTATTGCTGGCCAACAGGCACAAAATAATTTGATATAAAATTGAGCTCTGGGTTGCTGTTGGAAACCACCAAGATAATGAGTCAGTTTTAGAAAAAGACAGGTTCGTTATTTTTTAATTGGGCTGCTCATCAAAAATTCAAGAGGTGTTCCAAATATCACGAAGTTTAAGGAAATTAAGTTCTGATGAATTCCGTATACATAACATGATGAATCTATCGATTGTACACTGCTGACCCTCACAAGTGAGCCCTTCCTCCTTTTCAAGACGTCTTCTCAGGTGAAAAACAACACAAACATCAATTTAAGCAGTATATAAATGCAAACTGAAGTTAGTACTTAAAATGAAACTTTAACAAGACCAAAAGCATTTTGGCAAGATTATTTCAGGCAACAGCTAAAATAAATGAGAACAGCTTTCCTTTGTGATTAACACCATTATATTCTCATTCATTTAGGACATTATATTAATTCAGGATATTACATTCGTTCAAGACTTGCACAGCAATTTTCAGAGGAGCTGTGTCACAACAAAATGAGAAAAGCAATAAAAGACACAGAACTAATAATACATTTGATATTGAGAGAAAGCAGGATGCAGAGTGGGCTGGGAAAATTGGGGCATATCTACATTCAGCTTGCTGCAGAACTCTGATGTAGGAAGACGTAGGAACTAAAGAAGCATTTCTTGTGCAGTTACCTAGACATAACTGTGACAGAGGAGGTGGGTATTTGGTGGAATGCTGATGAGTGGACTTACAAGGCTTTCTGAGATTGGTTTTTTGCTTTCACTTTCAGTATAAATTCTCTCCTTGTTGCCATCAATCCCAAAAATAAAACCAGGATCAAAACTCCCTTTCTAAGAATTTTGTAGTCATTTGATAAGGGCTTAATACTGAACTCAAAAGTGAGCATGACACTTCTATCACTTATCTGACTGTGTCTTCCTGAGTGACTAACAACTGCAGCAGTCTTGTGTGATGTCTTCTGAAAGTCCCTCCCCTTAGTATCTTGCCTTTCTCTTCCTTTGGCCCTTCCCTGAACAACCACTAGGTTTTCAGCATCTCCACAGCCCCCCTTAGCTCATCTCAAAAAGCTTGATGCAGTCTCAAAATGCTCTTGCCTCTGCACCCATCCTATCAGCAGTCCTTTACCTCTGTACACAGTTACCCTGTTCCATTGTGCACAGAATGCTGGGTGGAGAGTTTCTTTCTTTGACTTCTTTTTTTGTTTCATATTGGATATGACAGTCTCACCAAGAAATCATTCTCCTTGGGCATTCATGAGTAGCTGACTCAGTGTCCTCTAGTTTTCACTGACTAGGTTACTAGAATTCTTCCACCTTTATTGTTTCTTTGGTCCTTGACAGGAGTTAGTATTTGTGTTGCCTTTATTATAAAAATAACCTGATGATAAATTTCCAGCAGCTTCACTCCATGCCACTTTTTTCCCAGTTGCTTGATCTTTTTATTGTTTCTTTTTGGTGTATGCCCATGTCCTGGCCCTGCCCCCACTCCTCTCCCTTCCCCTCCTGCTTTTTTTAACTTGCACTTAGTATTTTGCTTCTGCAGCTTCAGACAGTAGTTTTATCTGCAAGTTACTCAAAAGAAGATATCATTTAGTGTGGTCTTCTTATATTTATGATTTAGCCTCCTTTCAGTGCATTTTCTGTCAGCCCTTTTTTGGAACACTTTGTTACTAAAGCCTGTCAAAACTGTTTGATTTTAGAAGGGCCAGGACATCTTTGTTTGCCC
Organism: Corvus brachyrhynchos; assembly: GCF_000691975.1. Taxonomy (NCBI): domain Eukaryota; kingdom Metazoa; phylum Chordata; class Aves; order Passeriformes; family Corvidae; genus Corvus; species Corvus brachyrhynchos. Next base: position 3,038,877 of record NW_008237885.1, on the reverse strand, counting down.
AGAATTTTATTTCCTGAACTATTTATTTTGGAAGATTATTTTCTTAAAAGTTAAACCATATGTAAGAAACTTCTGGGGATATGGAGAGGAGTCCAGTCAGTTCAGTCCTTGAGAAGGAACAAAGCACTGGGGAATGAAAGCATGAGGCACATGGGTTTGCTTCTGCAGAGCTATGTAAAAATAGAGGTACACGGGCTGAGTTTAGCAATATCTGCTGGAAAAAAAGACGCAATAACTAAAGTAATCTTTTGTAATTTTAGCGTGTGTTAATGCAGCAATTTTGCTTAAATTTGGACAGTATCAGAATCTTGTTTAAAAAACTCTTAATTTTACAACCCATCTGTAATTAGTATTTTATTCTTAGACCGTGAAAATTAAACACAATGGAGTTCCTGTCCTTCTCAAAAAGGGAAAACCACTAGCTGTCCATCCACATTCCTGCCACAGTGGAGGCCCCAGAAGTTTTTTGCTAAAATTCCCGTATACTCAAAAGAGCTGCTGAGGCATCCTTTGTGAGCCAGCGGATGAGGCCTCTGGGAGGGCTTCAGGTAGGAGATGGCAACAGCTTCTCAGTGGTCCCCTCACTCTGCTGTGAGGTGAGTCATTAAAAAATCATGGAATGTTTTGTGTTTAAAGGCACCATAAAGATAATCTGGTTCCAGCCCACCTCTCATGGGCTGGAACACGTTCCACTAGACCAGGTTGCTCAGAGCCCAAACTGAACTGGCCTTGAACAGTTCGAGGGATGGGACAGTCACAGCTTCTCTGGACAACCTGTTCCCTCACCACACTCTTCCAGTATCTCATCATCCTCACAGTGAGGAATGTCTTCCTAATATCTAATATAATGCTGCCGTCTTTCAGTTTAAAGCCATTCCCGCCTTGTCCTATCGCTACATGTCCTTGTTAAAAGTCCCTCTCCAGGTACCCTCTTTAGGTACTGGAAGGCTGCCGTGAGTTTTTCAGGAAGCCTTCTCTTCTCCAGACTGAACAACCCCAGCGCTCTCAGCCTGCCTTCATAGGAGAGGTGCTCCAGGCCTGTGATCCATGGCCATCCTCTGGACTTGATCCAGCAAATCCGTGTCCTTCTTATGAGTCACTGCTGTAATGAGCTTCCCTGGCATCTTGAGTCCAGGTGGCTGCACTCCAGACACCAGTGCCCTGAAGCCCACCTACAAATGACATGGTGTGGCCCAGGTGGGTCAGGATGCCCTACGTGACCTGACTTACATTGAGCAGCAGCACCTCTGGCCTTATGAAGTACTTTAGTACTGTGTGAAGTAGAAGAAGGTATTGGATTGGTTTGAATTTGGGTAGGACATGACTTCAAATAAAGATGTTAGGAATGAGAGGTTTATTACATTTTTTCTTCCCCACTTTTGGAGGAGGGAGGAATATTAATAGCAAGCAGCAGTACAGATGTATTTTTGCTTCTCAATCATCAGCACTTTGGGAAGAATACAGGCAAAGGACAAAACAAGAAAAAAGCAGCCACAAGATAGAAATGGCGGTATGTGCTGAAAAGCACTGCCTTTGCCATTCTGCTATAGTCAGAAAAGTCAAAATCCACATCAAGAGTACAGGAATGAAAAATGACAGTCTCCTAGATTGAAGCCTGACAAAATTGCAGTGAAAATAAGCTAGCTCCAAGCAAAGCACTGCTTATCTACCACTTACCATGATGCTGACTCTTAAGATAAAAAGTGTGATACTGTATTTGGGGAGTGGAAAATTAATTTTTTTCATTAGCATGGCAATTTTTAATGTCATTATTTCATAATTACTCCACAAATTTTGGAGTAGAGACATCTAGCATTGCCAGTAGCTTTTTCATCTTACTGAATAGCACTGAAAAGGAATCAACATAATGAAATCCAAATACAAAATTAATATGAAATTGCCAAAGATTTGGCTTTTTTTGTTTGTTTTGGTTTGGTTTGATTTAAACAGATACACAGCCTTTGAGAAAAAGTGCTTTTTTTTTAAATTTAAAAAAAATAATAAAAAAGGTACGGTTTCGTAATAATGCATGGAATAAGTTTTTGCTATCTAAAAGTGTAAAACACCAGAGGCAAATGCAACTTCAGTCTAAATCAGGACTGTGGAAGCACATGTGTGTGGCACCACAGGGCTAACTGATATATTTACTGCTGCTTTAATCTCCTTTACTGGACTGCACATGGCCAATAGGCACAAACTTTGTTTTTTGACTTTTTTTATGTTAACTGTGCTTTTAGTAGCAGTGAATAAATCCAAAATTAGGAAAGAAACACCAAAACAGTTTTTTTAACAGTGTAAATAAAATGTAATTTAACATGGTAGCATACTGTGATTATAACCTGATGTGAAAAGTACTATATCAGCAAAATTATTCTTACTTTATATTCTGGGGTTAACATTAAATAGTGATAAGGACTCAAGGACTGAAATTGTGAAATATAAATTGTTCATGATCCCTTAAATAGTGGTGGTACTCCTTGCCACCCTTTTACCTGTGACTAGTTTGCCATTATAATCATGAAAAACCCCACATGGTCAAGATACAGCTATTTTAGTAACTCAGGTAGGCAGAACAGCCTGGAGTTTTGTTCTTTGGCATCGTGCTGTAGAGCAAGGAAATAGTTTATTTAAAAATGAAAAATCCACTTACTCATTCCTTGCAGAAAGTTGGTAGTTACCACTGATGCAGATTCTGGACAGAAATTATACAAATACACTTAATGAACCAGGTATTGTGATGACTGTTGCTTAAAACCTGTTTCTTACACTATAATTCATGAGCAGATATTGGTAGAAAAAGCTTTACTTTGAACAGAACCAGAGCTGGAAAAAAATACAGGAGAGAGAAGTCTGTGATTTGGACAGAGAGGTTGGTTTGGTAAAACCAGAGATTACTTTGTATTTCTGTATGATGCTAGGGACAAGTAAAAGAAATTGATCCAAAAAGAAATGTACTTGAAAGCCCACTGGCAACAGGATCAAAAGGAAAGCAAATGGGAAATAAAGAGGAGGGTGAGGGAGAAGAGGTGCTCCATAACAATGTGCAGCAGCCTGTGGAGGGAAGTGGAGGTGAAGGAAGTGTCATGTTGTAGCTTCCCTTCAGATGTGAGTCTTAAATCTTTTTTTTGCATTTTTTGCACATGAATTCTGTAGAATTTTATTTGCTTTCAAAAATCTCATCAGACACAAGTGCTTGTTGGAATATTTCTGACAGTATTCCTAGTGTTTGAACTTCATAGTTGTCATTAGTTCTTTCAACAAATATTCCATGCTGTTGCTTTGATTTTCATAATTAGTCACTCTCAATCAAGTACATTTCTCAAGGACTTAAATTGTGAAATATAAATTCTTCATGATCCCATAATGAAAAGGCAGTTTTAAAGGTTTTGATTCTCAATATATGCTCCAGCTAAGAAAAGAATGTGACTATGTGAAAAAGAACAAGGAGTCATGCTCCAAAATACTTCAATTTAAGGATAGGTTAGGGAATTTTTTTAATACCTTCTTAAGATATTAAGATGCTAGTCAATGCCCAAATACTTGAAAAACTTGGAATTGATTTATGAAAGATAGAAGTCTGTATCTTATTTGTGAGGTGCATATCTATATATCTGTCTGTTTATCTATCTGTCTATCTTATCTAGAGGTGATTAAAGCAAAGCTGTTCATTTGTTGGTATTTGTGAAAGAGTATTTTTTTACTATATGTGTGACATCAGAGGGTCTCAGCATAGGAAGTGATGTGTGATTCTAGCAAACAGAAAAGCAAGCAAAGTGAAAGGTATTGTTCTACCCGGAAGTGAAGTCTGTATTGCAAGTGTTTTATTGTGTGCAAATCCAGTAATACACTTATACAGGAGCTATGAATATGCAGACCTCCAAAAGGTCTTAGAAGGATTTTGTGAAGAATTTAGATACTAACATCTTAACAGTTTGAGTCAGTGTCTTCTTAAGAACCCCAAGACCTCTGTAAAAACCCCATAAAAAACCAGCTCCCCTGCCCCAGGCAGTTGTATTGGCTGTTTTGGGGCAGAAACTTCAACTTGCTAGCCATGAGAGAGGAGTGCTGTTCTCCTATGTATGTTCATCACCCAAAAAAAAGTGTTTGGCATTTTGAATCCAGCTGGATCTAGGCGTCTGCTTAATCAGATTTATGAGCCTGTTATTGTGGTGTATAGATACCCTGCAGTTTCCCTTGGAAATATATAGATTCCCATAGTCTTTATGTTTTCTTTTTTCTTGTTATAGTACATGACAAGAAAACAGAAAATATGTGTCCTTTTTTTTTTTTTCCTGTTGTAGTTACTTGTAGTAAATGGAGAAGGGAAGACTTCTAATTGAGATGTTCCACATCATTCCCTGGAATTCAGGGAACACACCTGCATTAGCATTTCGGTATGAATTAGGAATGGGCTTTGGAAGTAAAGTTCCCCATTGTCCGTGCTTGGATTCACATCATAAAGTGGTCTTGAGAACACAATAAGGACTTTTTGAGGGTAGCGAGGCAATGTGCTTCAACCATTTTGAGATATTCAAATTCCCAGGCCCAAATCAAAATAAATCCAAACCCTTTAATAAGTATAGTGTGGATGTCGGTTTCTCATCAGCCATGCATTACCCTAAGGAACTGCTTCTATTGAACTGCACTGCTTGCTGCTGTAGGTGCAAGCATGAATTTCTTCAAAGCTTTCTCTCTTTTAGCTACAGGGTGAGTCTGGGTCCTCAGCAGAGGCAGTCAGAATCACTGTGCTGCAGGAAGGTGCCTAAATTTGAGGCACTGAAAGCTCATATTAGCTGTCTAAAAGTAGGTGATAAAAATACTGTTCATAGTGTTTATATCATAAAGTGGAGCAAGGCAGTGCAGGCAGCTGCTGTGCATCACTTCTTACTTCAGTCTCCTCCGGTGAGTTATTCTCCCTTGGGCAGCATGTGATGGGGATTGCACCCCATCTGTGCTAATCCAGCTCTTGACTGTTTGTTGTTTTAGAGAGACATGATAATGTTACAAAAAACGAAACAATAGAAAATAGGCAAACCCTTCCTTTTTTTTTTTTTTTTCAGAACACACCCTTCTCCACACCTGCATTCAGCTGTTTGTAATCACTAGGCTAGTGCAAAACAAATATGTTGATCTGGTACTAGGACTACTAAATAAACTATCTAAATTGTTACTAGCATTGACTCCTGTTTTCTAGCATGTTCTCTCAAAAGCTGTTTGGTAAATCTTGTTCTGCTGTCAATTTAGATTTTGTTTCTCCCTCCCAGAAAACACAGACCTCTCGGTTCATTCAAAGAATACTTTGTGAGTACACATTTCTCATGTCAAGGTCATAATAAATCAAGTATGGAATGGTGCAGACTTCAGTGATGTACTTTTCTAGAACTTTCTGATTCTCACAGCGTTTGTAGCATATATTTCTACTTAAAACACCGAAAAATACTAGCTCATAGCTAAGATCAAGGAAAAACAAAAAGACAATATGCTGGCGTACTATCAGAAGTTTAGAATTGTAACATCAAACATTAAAAATCTAGATAATTACAATTGTTGCAGGAGCTTTGTTTGGCTCGCTTGTACCTATGAGTAAGGATAGTCCTAGAAGTATACTCATGCACAAATTCTCATACATGATCCCTTATTGTACTTAGACAATGAATTATTTTCTCCCTCTTACACTAGATCTTATTCAAATTCTGTTCTGAAGATAAGCTATAAATATTCTCACAGCCTCTTTTCTTACAATGACTATATCTGGAAACTTAAATCCTTTTATTTTCACAATTTGTCCTGAGATATTATTTTCCTTTTACATGTGAGAAAGAAATACATCTTTAAAGATTCAGATGCTCAGCTTGTGTTGTAAAAGTACTTAGCATTTTGTATTTTCAGAGCATCACTAGCACTGGCTTTAGCTGCAGTCTCCAAGCAGATCTTCTGTATAACAGGCTCTATTGCATCTGGTTTTGGACACCAGAAAGTGATTAATGTAAATGGAGAATCATTTGTGAAAGTCTGGCTGAGATACAGGAACCTATAGGAAGAAGCATGCTACAAAGCAGTTCTGCATGGAAATGCTCTTGCCGTGATACTCATGAGATTATCCTTTTCTCTAGCTGCAACTCTTATCTCCATTCACTAAGCACTTGCCAAGTTTGGCAAAATAAAAGGCTTTTGTCCTACAGACTGAATACCACCCAATCTTGCTCACACTAAACCTACTTTAGTCCTATACCATTCACCAGTGTGATGCAGTTTCATGCAGGACAGTAGGTATTATTTTATTGTATGAATGTTGCCTTTCCTAACTTCTTTCACGATCTTTAAACAAGACTCCTTAGATGTGTATAAAAGTTACAGTGCAGGTGCCTGAATTTACACTTTTTTATTGCCATGTCATCTTTTTGTATAAAATTCACTCTACATCTGTTTCGCTGTGGTCTTCTTTCTGCCCGAAACACATCCTGGTTTGTTTAAAAAAAAGTCCTTTATGGATCTTTTGTACTTTGATGAATTTTCATGGTATTCTTATAGTTGTAGCTTAATGGAATTGTATTAAAATGAACAGGGAATATGACGGCATTCATTGAAAAACGTGAGCTGAGATGCACACTTAAGTGTTCTGTGACTTTGGCTGGTTGATAAGATTGGAGGATGTGCTTCAAATGATACCCAAACCAGCACCACTGCATACACTATGGCACTCTTGCCCTGGTAAGGTTAGGAGGAACCCTAGAAGGACATTTACAGGAGAGAAACCAAACACCTGGTGTAGAGTTTGATTCTTTTGAGCATCTGACTTGGATTCAGGTCTGTATATGCCCGAAGAGGATGGTTTGGGATTAGACTCACTGGTCCTCTTCTTCATGAAGTCTCTTCTGCTGCAAGATTGTTTGTCGCTGAGGGCCCAAGAGACAAATAATGTGAACACAGAGTTTGCATGTGGGAGTGAACTTGTCAGCAGAAAGACCAGGGAAGGCACGGTTGAAAAACGAATGTTTGGTTTATGTCTGAGCTCTTCCAGAGAGGGGAAAACCACAGTTTGTTCAGATCAAGTGGCAGCTGCTCTAAGTGTATTGAAGTGCCAGGTTCATATGGGACACAGACTTATTTTAAACACTCCACGAAAACGAGAACAGTTCTTCAAAGTTGAAAGCTAGAGCGTTCATTTATTTCAAACGTTTCTCTTGGAACGATTTAGTAGACTAGACTCTTTGCTTACTATTGAGTAGTTTATTATTGTTTCTGTTTCCTTCTGAGGGTTGCCTTGGATATTGTACTGCAAAGTTCAGAACTTCCCTGAAAATTCCAAGAGAGAGAGAAGCCTGGCTTATCTCCTTCTCCTTGCTGTTTAGTGAGGTTACAGCTGTGATTGAATTACATGAGATGAGCAATTGGCAAGGTTTAGGAGACATACCGTATCGTGATCCCCCTCACCTAATGCCTTTGACTTAGTACAAAACTCTCATGTATTGCTGATTACCACTTTTCCCATTTCTGCTTAAGAAGCTTTTTTCCTATTATTTTTTCAGCCTTGAGAAGTTTTTGTTTTCAGCGTTCTCAGGAACATTTTTCATTATACTGAAGTTTGCAGCATGTAATGCAGCTTCGATCCATAGTACCATGACCTTGCACCAGCCAACAATGTGGTGTCAGTAACTGGTGTCACTCAGCGGCAACAGATGCTCCTCCTTCACCATAGTTTTACCTGTCTCCACAGAAACTGATAGCTCAGATGGATTTCCCAGAAGCAGAGCTTTCGTGTTGAAGGCTTAATTTCAAATTATAATTCTGAAATGTGTGTGCTGCCCACATCTAATTCCATTTGTGCCTTCCCTGAGTGCTGAAAAAATTTCATCTTCTCTCTTCTCCCTCCCCTGTCTTCTGACATAATTGTAGTAGCTGCTGCCCCAGTAGATTTCAAGGAGCATACTAGAGGCAAAAACCCAAGCAAACAAACAGAGCAAAACAAAATAAAAAACCACCCTAATACGTTTTTTCCCTTTAGCTTCCATCCTTAATCCCTATAATCATATACAACTGAATATAGGCAGAAACATCCTGAAAAGGCAGAACTAAATCAGAACTTGATGGTTTACTCTAAGACATGTATACAGCAGACAGTATTCCTAAAATAAACTACAAATCTATCTGGTTTTGGTTTTTTTAATTCAAATTTCTTAACCTATTTAATCTTTTCAAAGATAAAGTTAACTCATTGTGGTCTTCTCTGTATCTTTGCTAAGTATACCATCCTGTTGAGAGTGTGCAAGATGTGCATTGTAAGGTTACATAGTAAATAATTTTCTCTTTTGGTCTTGTTTCTTGTTGCTTAATAATTCCTAAAATTGCATTTTGTTTTTAACAGCTACTGGGCATGAAGAACAGTAATCAAAGGGTTTAAATTGACTATTAATACTAATGAAAGTTACAGCAGTCCATGACTGTCTGTGGTTAAGGCTCTCCCTTCTTGCCTTGCATATGCAGTACTCTGCAAGTAACTACTTTGAATTTCATGTGTCATTTCTTTGCCAAGTGATTGAGTATTGTGAGATCGTTGTACGGCTCTTCAAAGGCAGTTTTATTTACTCCTGTTCTGGTTAATTCTTTACCATCACACTTTCTCTTCACTTACCATTCTCATTTCTCAGATGCTAAAAAAGAAAGTTCAGTGTCATGACACCTGGAAGAAGTCGATGGGAATGCTTCCTTCTATGTTGTGAATACTGACCATTTTATTTCTAACATGCTTCCTGTCTGCTAGCCTGTTGCCAAGCCAGAAGACACTCTTACCTCTCCTCGAGGCCACGATAGTCAGGTCTAAGGTTCTTTTAAGTACGTTACCTAAAAGAAGGATTTTGGAAATTCAATTGCTTTTTGCAAATCATTTGCATCTTATACACACTTTATTTACTCTTTCAGAGAAGTAGTAATTTGTGAGACAGGACTTACTATCATGCATTCAACACTTTTATGTTCATTTGGTTCATCAGGCAAACTTCTGTTGATAAATCTGATACAGAGGTTGGGATTCCTCTTTTGGTGTTTATTAAATTCTGAGGGAGATTAAAAAGCCACCTCTCATAGATCTGCAGCCTTTCTCTGACACAGAGCTTGATTTTACTGACAAAAACAGTTGCATTATGTGCTTTCACATGTTCTAGACTAGTTTGAAGTGGAGTACAAGTTACAGGAGAGAGAGAATCGGAGACGTTTGAAGAATTAGGAAACCACTGTTTTGTGGACTGAGCATTACCAGAGGTCTCATTCTTCATTCAGAGGCATCTTATGTCAAACAGGAAGCTGAACTCGTCCTAATCATGATTAGGCAGAAGCAATGCAACTCTTTATAGAAAAGCCAGAACCGTGCACTAATCACCACGAAAAATAAACATTGTTTTTAGAAGACCAGTGGGACGGATTTGTTGTACCTACTTGAGTTAGCACGAGAGTAGTAAGTGAAATTGCCACCCTGTGTTCCAAGCACATTCAAATAAAAGCTTTTTTCTTAGAATTGCCAATATTAAGTTTAGTTTTAGGGTTGCTTCTTTTATTTCAAACCAGAAAAGTTAAGAACTTGGGACATTATTCTTGCAGACCCATGAAGATCAGAGTGAGCCTTCCAGAGATACCACTGTAAGGAGGTCCATTTGTCTAGAGAAGTATGGCCACAGTCTTCAAACAAACATCTTTTTTGAAACTAGAAGCATTTACCAAAAAAATGCAGGATCACATTATTAATTCGGATGAATACTTGTTATAACTAATCTGGCATTAATTTTGAAGTAAATCCAAATAGCATTCTTCCTTTCAGGTAAGCATCCGAACTCTTCTAACAGCACTATCAATCTGACACAGAGAAGTCATGACTTCTGTTTGGAGATCTGTGGGGTGAATACATGGCTATCAGTACAGCAATTTACTGTTTCTGCTGTTGGTCAAACCAAGTAGAGGAAAATAGAAATTGTATATTACATAGAAAGTTTGGTTTGAATTTCCATACTAGAGTAAGAACCTGCTTTCCAAGCAAGATAAATCTTTCCAAGCTCATAACTGTGAAAAATTGCACCACCGTTGATTTATGGACCTCAGTGTGATGGAAGGTAGAAATGTATTACTGTGCTTACTTGGAGGTTTTCTTTCTTCAGCAACAAAAGTCCTCAGATCAGAAAGTTCTAGAAATGCTGTGTAGAAATACAGAGATTTATGTTCTGAAGTATTAGAAATCTTTTCCTTTTTCCTAAGGTTGTTTATTTGTTATTTAGTAACATTGAATTAACTTTGCTGTGAAAGTGCTGATACCAGGCCAAACTTCAGGGAGTGAGACATGGTATCACTTGTTTGATTTTGCCCTCTTTTTGTAGGGACCAATCTGTGTCACCCTTAAGAGGCTTGGGATTTTCTAAGAAAGGGAAATTTCATCGGTTTTCTGTAACTTAAGGTTTCCATACTTTAACCCATTTATTAAAAAAACCCCCGCAGGTATGTGAGGCCCATTGAATAGCCCTACATCATTCTAATTCTTTTGAAGTGTCTGAAATGTTGGCACTAGAAGACTTATGCAGCTTTCAAATGTATGAAACTTGTAGATCTGCTTTCTCTGTTCCGGGGGGAATTTTATGACAATATCCAACTGTGGTGTGTTTGCTTGGTTGAAGTTTTTATTACATGGTTTGGATGCATGGTATTTTTTCCCCTGGATTTCCACCTTCCATCCTTACTCAATAATGCAATATGTTAAGCTGGGGATTTTGTTAGCCAGCATTAATAGTAATCTGCTTTCAGTGTGTTTTTATGTGGCTGCATTTGAAGTGCTGATAAAAAGTTATGAGTTCCACAAGATGAGGACATAAAAGATGCAAAATTCAATCCTCTACCTCCTGGTCTTTTAACCACAATATTATCTGAATCAAGGACACTATCATTATGTGCCATAAGACCTAGTATTTTTAAAGAGTATTTCCCAAAGTAATTCTGACAGATTTGACAGATGTAATCTTTTTACCTGGTCATCACCTACCAGGGGTTTTTAAACACTTACTTATGTCATAAGAAAATATTAAAAAGGAGGCCTAGCACTGTAGATACTACAACAACTATCGTGGTGGTCTGGGCTCTAGATGAGCCTTTCTCAGGGGTATTGCAGCACAAGCCAGTGAAAAAGCCACCGTGCCTACCAGACATTACTGAAAAGCAATTGCTGTGCCTTGCTTGTATCCTGGTACAACAGTCAGGGATGTGTCTTAGGCTAATGCAGAAAGGTTTGTTGTGAAGGAGTCTAGTTAAGGCAGTTTAAAATAGTCTTGGAGCAAGATGCTTTTTAAGCACTGTGTAATTGGTGCTTTCATTACATAGCCCTCTATTTTTTTTTAAATTATTTTATTTTATTTTATTTTATTTTATTTTACTTTATTTTGCTGTAAATGCTAAACCCCAAATATATAGAGAACACTGCTGTAGGATTTAGTGGCCCTAAATCTTTTCCCTTAGCACCAGCACTGAAATTCATCCTTCTTGCTCAACATTGTGATAGAGCTCCCCCTCTCCCCCTGCAGCAGTCAGCTGAACGATCCTTCCCTCCTGGGGAAGAAAAACCTCTCCTTGTTTTGTTCTTTCTTCTGTGAGTATTAACTCTTCCCTTGCAGTCTTTCTTTTCTTGGGCTTCTTTTCTGCCCTCTGGTAAATATAACCTTGATCAGCATCCAGTCAGTTCATTTCCAGAGAGTCTTCTCTCAGCTTAGTCCTCAGCAACTTCTTTAATGCCAGCTCATGAAAACGCTCATTGTGCCTTGTTCATAGTCTAAAATAATTCTAAAATCATTCTTCAGGTACTGTGGGACAGTTATCCTCATTTTCCCTGTATTTGTGAGGGTAAAAGGGGTCATGGAGTGGGATCAGATATCCCTAGAGGGTGGAATCTTCACAGTCACACCCAACTTGTAGGGTTTTGGGACCACTAGACAGCCCTTGTATATACACTTCTCCTGAACCAAAATATCTTAGCCCAAGTCCTAGCCAGCAGGACCACATAACTCTGTGATTGAAATGCTCCCAACCAGTCACTGAAACTTGGGAAGAGATATCTATAGGTTTGCATATGAATATACATATGTATCCACATATATATCTAACTAATTATATATATCTATATATCTAACTGTGTATAGAATCATAGAATCATGCCTCTTCTATGAAGACAGGCTGAGCAAGTTGGGGTTGCTCAACTTGAAGAAGAAAAGGCTCTGGAAAGACCCTAAATGGTGTTCCAGTACCTAAAGGGAAAGCTGGAAAGCTGGAAAGGGACTTTTTACAAGGGCATGTAGTGATAGGGCAAGGGGAGTGGCTTTAAGCTGAAAACAGGTATATTTAGATCATGTATCAGGAAGAAATTCATTTGTCTGAGGGTAGTGAGACACTGAAAACGGTTGCCCAGAGAAACTGTGAAAGTCCCGTTGTCACCGAAAACCAGAAAATAAACTCTCCAACCAGACTGTTAGGTTAGAAAGCTGACAGTACTTTATTCAGCACTGAGGTACATGGGGATCACTCCACCCAACATGTACACCAGTTGTCAAAAGTTTTAATTATTTATACATTTTAGCAACCAAAGGAATTTGTGTTCAATGGAATTAGTATTCACTGGATGCAAGTTCTCATAGTAGATAGTATTCTATCTTCTACTGGTTAATGATTTTCCCACTTCTCATGCTAATTAGTTCGCATGCTCAGTTTCTCTCTTCTTTTGGGTTGGTGGGTTTCTTAGGTCAGTGGTCTGTGGGTTGGTGGTTGTAGATCCCCCCTGCCAGAATGACCTTTTACCCACTTGGAGCTGATTTCAGATGAGCTTCTTCCTTATTTTGGGAGTCCTGCCAAATGTCCTTGTTGGCCATAAATTCTGTATTCTTTGTGCCCATTATCAGAGTTGCATCCTTCTTTCCAAACTATGTTAACCTCCTCCCCAGGTCTCAGATCACTGGAGCATGTCAAGTCCTAAACTTTAATTTGTTGTTCTAACACATGGACATCACTTCAAGGTTGCTTTGTTGGCTTCTATCTGTTTCATGGACTAAATCTTGCTTCTTGTTGATTAGGTCCCAGCATTTTCACCCAATGCTGCATAGACTCCTTTTTAAAGAAATAGAATTATTTGGTAACACCATCCCTGGGAGTGTTCAAGACCACACTGGATGGAGCTTTGAACAATCTGGTCTTGTGGAAGGTGTCTCAGTCCATGGCAGGAGGGGTTGGGACTAAATAGCCTTTCAGGTTCCTTCCAACCCAAACCATTCCTATGTTTCTGTGATACCTACTTCATCAAAGGATAGGGTTTTCACCTGGGATGCCTGTGGCCACAGATCAGACACATTAGGAAGGACCTCCCTCACCAGGCTGAGAAAATAAATGGCTAAACCCCCTTTTTTTTACGGTGGGAAATACATCTGAGAAACTCCTCATTCTTTCCTGGACCTTCTTTCCCCTAACAAAATTTTTTTATATAGAAATCTTGTCTGCTTTTTCTCTGATGCTGGTCCCTTGCAGATTTTAGTAGGCAGTCAGAGTTCCTTGCTGATTCCCAAAACCAGCAAAGAGTTTGCTGTAGGTTCAAAGCTGGCTCCCTGCCAAACTTCTTTAAGGGACGCAGGTGCAGTGCTTCACTGACCATTACTGAAAACAGGTTAACTGTGGAGGATGGATCTTCTTTAGTAACAAAATTACCAATTTTCAAGTACATAAATTCTTTGAGAAGAAAGGGCTTTCAGCTGCAGTGAACTTGTGAGCAGCAAAATGCATACCTGTGATAGGGACTGTGCAGGCAGAGTGAGTACAGTGATGTGTTGTTTTCTCAGTGTAATAGTGTTTCATTCACTGGAGCAGCAGGATGGATGCTACAGCTGGTGACTGCAGAAGAGTGTGAGGTTAAAAATTGAGTGAAATGACTGAGGTCAGGTAATGGGACTGAGATCAGAAAAATTAGATCTAGTTAGACCAGTTTTTTGCTAAAAGGCTGGACAGGATTTAAAGGATTTAAAGTTCTTGGGGCGGGGGGGGTGTAAGTTGTACACATCTCAGAATTTTATTAACTTCTTTTAAGCCTTCTGTCATACACTAGCTCAGCTTTTAAGTGTGCTCTCTACTTCTGTGCTGTGTGCTGGAGAGATTTTCCTCCATATTGACAGGAAAGTATTGCAAAATGCTTCTTCTTTCCTTCCTATTTTTTGTTGTGCTGATTCTTAAAACATCCCATTCTAAAAAAATGTATTTTTTATTCCCTGGATGCCTTTAAAATAGTACATTGTGGGGCTGGACACTTTTAAGTGTTTCAGTAGACACACATGCACTGTTTTCTCTTTAAGGACTAAATAGAATGTCTTTAAAATATAAATGTAGTGGGACCTAAATACAGAATGATACATTAATTATATACAGAATTAAGACTATGCTTAATAAGAGCAATCTTCCTTGCTTGTTACAGCCTCTCTGAAGATTTCATTGCTCTTGCTTTTGTGTCAATACAAACTCTCTCCCTATGAATTGAAGCTTATCTGCAGACCTTTTGCAGTTTGCTTACATGGAAGACATTGTCTCCAAGTAAAAGCTACTGCTTTCCTCCTCTGCTATCCCTGAGCTAGAATGTTCTGTCTGTTTACTCACCATGAGAAAAATGCTCTTTCTTCTTCTCTTTGCTGAGACCCGTGGTGATGACTACCCCTGGCACTGAGAAAGAGGTGAAGGAATTACTATAATTTCTTCCCAAGGTTCTTGGAGTAATGCTTCAGTGGCTGCTTCAGAATTGTGAAGTTGTGTTCCAGCAGTGCCTGATGGAGACACATGTGCTTAATTCGTTAGAGAACCATTCCTAAGACAATTTATAAGGATTTCCCTGGGATCAGTGGACTTAATAATATGCGGCTCATTCACAGAAAAGTGAATTTTGTGCCTTTTCTTTTGTATTAAAAATATAATGACTCAAGAGAGGTTTTAAGCATTGGCATAATACGTGGGCTTGGGGTTTTTTAGGTCTTTATATATCTTTAGCTTTTATTGCACCTTAGACAATGAAATGTTAAAGCAAGTGCGAAATCTCAGACTGGAAAAATAAAAAAAATAATGTAATAGCAAAACCAAGAAAGTCTGAAGGTGTAAAGATTTGTGCAGTGTACATAAATGTAGGAAAAAAATTTAATCTTGATTAACTATCAGTGATGCCAGTGTTGTATCTTTCCATATTTTATTTCTGAATATTGATAAATCATTTTAGTGATTGGGAACCCTCGCCTTCAGTCACTGTTTTGCTTCTGTATATTTCTTGGGAGTGGTTCAGTGAATTAGGTCCTAAAAGTTCATCCATTTTTGTCTGGTAGCTTTTCAAACCAGCAAGTCCACAATCACAAGAATACACGAGGAAGTTTCTTGAGTCTGTCAAGTTAGTGCATGTCATACTAAGCTGCTTGGGAAACCCACCCTGCATCCCCTCCATGTTTCTTTAGGTTAATGCTGGTGCAGTTCAGCTGATTGCAGTAGATGGAGAAGAATTGCAGGGCTGTTGTAAAGGCTGTGGTTTCAGCCAGTGCCTCTCTAAATGATAATGTTACCGGACAAGCAATATTAAAACAAGGCAAAACAAAGCAAACCTCCTTCTCCACCAACAAAAACCATTTAGGAACACAGATTTCTCACAAAATTGAAGTGATGATCTAATGGCAATTTTTACAGGAAGACAGGGGATAAAACATACCCTAGGTCTACCTTTAGATCCCTTTCAAAACTGCTAGAGAATATATGTAATTTCAACCGCATTTTCTGCGATTGCTCGCTGTGAGTAACTGCACTCCTTTTAAATGGGAACAAACTCTATCCCTTCATATACATGTGCAGTTCCCAGAGAAAGCAATGTCTTTATATAAAAGTGGTTTCTTGAAAAGGTTTTCATGTTCTGAGAGGCTTTGAAAGAAATGGTTGATGAACCATTACTGGTGACCTAAAAGCTGTGCTTTCAGGATGGAGGTTTCAAAAGCTCTTATTGAGGACCTCCATAAAACTTGTGGGAACAAAAGTAATTCTGTTTTTAAAATCTGCCCTAAACCTGTGAGCTTTCCAGGTACTATGGAAGAATGTGATTGGGCTGTTTTCTGCCCAAGAAAAGCCTGTGTGACCCCTACTGGTATGCCCTTACTCTGTCTTGGGGCATTTCTGCATTCTGCGAGCAGTGCAGAAATGGGAGTTGCGTCCAGCATCCAAGGACTGTCATAAAATTAAAAATTAACAGTTGAACTCATGTGGAATCAACTCAATTTTCAGTTGTCTGCTTCTGTCCTAACAAGCAAAGAGTGTCATTCCTTCATGAGAATGAATATCTACCGTAATTGCTTTAATTAAATGGTACTAGATCAGTAGTCATATAGGATCAAACCACTGCCATATTATACATTCAAGGGCATACAGACATTCAAAAGAGCCCTGGGCAAAAGTTGAAACTGTGATCTTTTCTAAATTGTTATTTGTTATTAGCATCATCGCACAAAGCTCACTGTGCCGCCTCAAAATATTGCAGACTGTCATTTCTTCCTCCTGAGCCTCATCTCTTGGGCAGCCCTGGGCTGTATTTATGAGATGGGTTTTTTCCTGGTTTGGTGGGGTTTTTTTGTTCATTTGTGATTTTTTTTTCTTATTTAAACTTCTCAGTTTCCTTTTTCTAACTTGAAATGTGGTCATTGCTATAGAGCCAGTGGAGTGCATAGTGGAATGGCCACTTGAGGTTGGATTGAATAATATCTGGGAGGACAGGGTGAGGTCCATTTATAAATTATAGCAGCTTGAAAATCTTCGTGTGTAATAGCTTGGGAAATACAGCAGATGTATTGCCCAAGTTCAAGAGCAATTGATTAAAATACTATCAAGAGAAACATACTTACGAGAGTGCAGTAACTCTTGAGTCAGTGCTTAAATTCCATTTTTCTGACTGCTGGATCCAACTGTTGTCTCTCATTTTCTATATGCATCATAAAAGCTGCATGATTGTGTTGCTGTTTCTCCCAGCCTGACAAAACCTGGAGCCTTGGTTAGTGACACTAGGTTTCATCAAGTTCCAGATAATAAATGTATCATGCAATGAAAGGAGCAATTGGTACCTGCTACATAGATTTTGTAATGGTGGCATCTTTCATTGCTACACTATGATTTCTACAAATCTTTTAATTTCTTCTCACACTACCTGAAGTATTTTATCTCCTGCATTATATATTGGGTTTAAAATACTGTATTAATAAGTATTTAAATATTTTATAAACATACAAGCTTTCCAGTTAATATTGTTCTTGCTCTTTCTGCTAGTTGACATAGATTGTTCGCTCTTTCTAGACTGGAGAACACTCTAATTCTTAGGATTAGACACATGGGCTCCAGTGCTCAAATGGGATCCACAAAGTGCAGAGGTTCCATGGAACTCGGTAAACCTGTTGCTTAAGCATGGGGGAATGATGCTGGCTGTGGACTGCACATCAGCACCCATCCCTCACCTATCCTTCCTTTCTAAGTCAGGTTGAATTGAGTATGCAGTAAGTTAAGCACAGTATCCTACAGGCCTCAGTGTCTGTAAAAACCCTGCCTGCAGATTCCTCTTTCAAGTGCCACTGCCAATGTCACTGCTTTTATTCCCAGAAAATATATATTTTATTCCAAGCCTTCTGTACTTTTCATGACTGCTAATTTTGTCTTTTATAATGTTGTTATGTCATCTATTTCTTTGGATGGCCTTTTTAAGGAGGCTGGAAATAAAGTTGCCTTTGCCGTCATGAGAAGAATTTTAAAGACCCAAGAACTTGAAACACCCACAAATAATAATAAGATTTGGCTACTGAATGCTGAGCATAGCCACTGACTAATGTTTAAATATCAAGATCAGAAATTGTGTTAGCAGCTCTTTATCTTGTACTTGAGAAAGTATAGGCTACAAGGGTGAGAACTGAGGGCAGGACAGCATAGCTGCTGGGGGGCAGACTTGGAGTCAAGGGCTTTAAACCTGCCTCTAGAAGCTGTCTAGTTCCTTATGCTAACCAGCTACTGAATACATTTCATAATCAGTTATCGCAGAAGGAACCGGAGCATACTTCTCTCCCACACAGCTGCTCTACCCTTGAAGCTACAGAAGTATGCTCTTTGTTTTTTCTTTCTCCTCTTGACTAAGGAAAGGCTGGAGGGGGCTCTTTCCCAGCCAGAATAACGTACAACCCATTTGTGGGGACACTTTCCAGGGAAATCAGATGTTGCAGATAAAGCTTCAGCTCTCCCACCTCAAAGAAGCAGTGAATCCATTAGACAAGCTTATGTAGGGGACCTGAAAAATCAGATGGATTTTTACCAGTGCTGCCTGAAGGAAAAGAGTGATCCCAAGCACATTTTCGAAAGAAGGAGTTTCTTCATCTTAGGAAAGTTGTTTAGCTTTTATATCTCTGTAGAGATCTAGAGAGGGATAGCACTTAAGATATATATGGGTCTCCTTTGCTAATTGCTGCCTACTTTTGGGCTACTTCAGCACAGTTCTCTGAGGTTAATTGGATCCTCCATCAGCCTGGATTGAGCATCTACTTCTGTCATAATACAGTGTACAGTGTGAGGAGCTGTGCCTCCCATACCTGATTTCTCACTCGGGTCACATAGCCTGATGCTTTGCATAACCTGCAGAGTAGCAGGAGACAGGCTGAATTGCAGTAGCCTGAAGAAAGGAGCTGAACTCTCATGTCTGAAAATATCCTAAGTATATCCTTGAATCAGAGTATATCCACTGAATCAGGATCCTGATTTTTTTTTTTTTTAATGCTATTCTGGCTGAGATGTATATCCATCCATAGCAAACTTAAGTCTTATTGATGATTGGGATGCTCTTAGTTATTCCTTATGGATTACACCAAGGCAGTCTGTTCTTGTATAATGCCTGCAGACTACAAATTGAAAATCGGCTCAGCTACATTCAGCTACTGAAAAACAAGGGGAACCAGCACTTTGTTACATTTTTAAAAGTGTTGGTTAACACTGTACTTCAGATGTGCTTGATCATGATCCAGTGTGTCATAAAAATATCTAATGAATTCAGTTCTTCATGGAAGGTAGGCAGGAGATTATCAACTTGATTTTTATGTTTCTTTTAGCTAAATGCTGGCTTCTCAGCATTCCCAAACCTGGAAAAAAAATCTGTGGATGTATTAAAGGGAAATTTTAGGCACCCAGGAACTTTCAAATAGTATAGATAGATTGCTTAAGTAAACTTTCATCTGGGTTCAGGTCTTCTGGATTACTGTCTTGTCTAAAGGCAACTCTGTTTTTTTACTGAGGTGACTTTAAGTGCTTGATATCCTTCTTCACTTCTTTTAGGTTTTTTTTTTCCTTTTGGAGTGACATGAATTAACCTTAGACCATGCCTACAAATGAGTGAATTAATACCTAGACTATGCTGCTAATGGTGTTGCATTTACTGCTGAACTAGGAAGGAGAATTAGGTACCTTGGTGTCTGGCTGTCTGTGATCTGGCACCAAGCTTAATTGGACAGCAGCAGCTCCTTGAATTAACAAGTCCTGCTGGCAGCACGCACCTGATTCCCAGCATGAGCAGAGGGGATGCAAGGGAAAAAAGATCTGACAAAAAAAAAAAGTTGCTGCAAAACAGAGGGAAAACGAAGCTCATTTTTTCCCATTCTTTTTTTTTTTTTTTTTTTTGCCTTGATACTTATTAGGTTGTGATCAAACATTAACTACATTTCAGGAGCTGCTAGCTGAGAAATACTTTCTACATTTTGAAAATTTTTGGCAGAAGTCTCGGAATTTGTATCCGTCTTGTGAAATCTTGGAACAGAACAGTCTTATTTATAGTAAACACTAACAGAACATTGGATATATAATGAACAATTATGCTACTTTTTGCAACAAAACTTTTCATACCACTTTCTCTAGTCGATGCATGCATTTTGACAGTGAATCAGTGAGTATTTGGTGATGTTTTTTGAAGTATTTTTGACACAGGCAAGGAGAAATTATGGCATAGATAATTATGCTAGACCATCTCAAACTAATCACTCAAGAGCTGTAAAAATGGTTTTGGTGGGGGAGTCCCAGTTCTTTAACCATTATGTGTTTCCTTGGCTGTGGAATATAGGAAATGAAAATGATTTTCAGCCTTCTGTCATTTTTATCTGCATGAAAAAGCTGAATCATTCAATATGTTTAGTTAGTAGCAGCTAAATGTGATGCTCATAATCGCCTTCCTGTATCTGTGTTTGTGTGTGTGTGTAGGACTTCTGAACCTGGTAAAACTGTAAATGTATTTAAATGTAGGAAAAAGCTGTCCATCCTTATAGTAACTGATAAACTTTCTATTCCATCTATTTACTCTTTTTTGCTACAGTATGGATTTTGTATGCTTTTGGTTTTCATTTAAACTGTTCCTCATTTTTGTTTAATTTCCCCCCCCCCCATCAGCCTGGTATCTTGGCTGTCTAGTTAAAAGACAAAAGGGCTAAAAGAACCAAAATTGAAGAGGACCAGTTTCTTGTGGAATTATGTCCCTTGGTTAATAATTGAATTATAGAGGTCTTCTTTTATCTCTGAATATGCATATATTCTGGTGATGGTATGCCGGCTGCCACACTAGGCAGCAGAAATGGGCTGATAAGATTGTTAGCGCCCTGCATGTTAATATGAGGATCCTGCTCTCTCTCTCTTCTCTCCAGCAGCTGCCACTTTCAAAATTTGTAAGAGTGTAACTATCTTTGAGATTTCTATCTCCTCAGTCACATTTAGTGGAAATCAGGCTACTTAGTTCAAAAATTACAAGGAGAGGACACACAGACTGTATTATATTGTTGCTCAGTCTTGTTTCCATAGGAAACCAGGCTAAAAACAGCCTAAAAAAAGTCAGCTTTATCTTTGGCCAAAAAAAATCGCCTCCCAATTTGTATGCTGTAGATCATAAGATAGTTGAGGATACTCCAGAGAAATTAATGTAAATTACTTTTATTGTATGCCTAATCACACATCACCTTCTGTTAAAAAGAAGCTTTTTACCTGACCAGGAGTAGGTAGGAGTCATCCAGCTATGGAGAGCCTTTTCTGCCCAAATGTCTCCATGCTGTCTCTCATGGATGAAGGCTGACATGTTGTTACGTGCATCTGTGAATAGGAAAAGTAGATGAAGGAAGGGAGGACTACAGAAAGGTAAAACATTGTTTCTTCCCTACCTGCTGTTGAAGGAACAAATAAGTCTTTTCTTCTGCCTGCACTCTGCCTCTGTTCAAAGCTCCATTTCCCTACAGGTGTGCAGGGAACATTATTAAACTAATTGGAAGTACATTATGAAAGAAATCGAAGGTGCAACCTTCCAGTTTTATACTGCAGCAAGAAGAAGCCTTGCTTGTAGGATTTAACTGATACATAAGTCAAAATGAAAGAATGAATATTTGGCTAATCATAAAAGAACTAGCAAAACCCAGCATCCCAGAGAGATGCATGATTCAGGAAACAGAAACTTAAATGAATAGTTTCACCTTGAAATAATATTATATACAGAATAGTGTTGAATTGTTTAATAACATGACTTCAGACATCTCATAGCGTATTTTCAGGAAAAAAATTACCACTGCTTTAATGGTAAAAATGGAACTGGATTAAAAAGCAGTCAAAGTCTATGTGCCAAGTACAAATAAATCAATAAATTAGAATACCTTAACTTGAACAGTACAAAATTTGAAGAATTTTGGCTTGGCAGGCTTGTTGAAAACTTGTCTAAGTGGTAATTTGTCGTCTATTTTTTTCTGGGAAAAACATTTTTTTTCTGGTCTGATAATGAATTATTGAGTCTTTGGGTAAGTATTGGTCACTCAAGTCTCAAAAAAATAACATACATTTTATGTCCAGTACATGTAACAGGCAAGCTGTACACAGACCGGTTACTACCCACAAATACACGCAAACTAAAGGCTTAGGAACCTGAAAGCATCCCTGTATTTTTTAGAAATTCAAATAATGATTGTTTCTATAGTAATACATTCGGAAGTGTAAAGTTCTGAAAATGACCTCGTACACATAAGCAAAAACTCTCTTAAATTGAATGCAGCCATAGATAACCCATCTAGTTGGTATTAGATGGGCTGAGTGCATAGGTTGTTTAAGGGTTAAGCATCAAGCCTCACGTGAGTTACAGTTACCTCAGCTCCTTCTGCAGGCAGCGGAGAGAAAGGGGCATCTCCAGAGTGTGGCTCATCCCGTGCTAAGTGTATGACTGGCATAAATGTGGGGAGAAGTGAAAAAGAGAGATAATCTCATTCCGAAGATAAGGAGTATTTTAAAAATTTGTCACTGATCTTAAAGCATGTGATTCACCTTCAGAGCAGGATTTGAGACACGTGGCGAGTTGTGTTGTGACATTTGCAGCATATCACATACAACCACATTAAGATGTTTAGGCAGTGGCATAGGAACTGGGTCAGGTGAGGGGATTTTTTTTTTCAGCATTTTGAAAATGGACGAAGGTTATGACAAGATGCAGGTAGGGTATATCTTTCTCACCACTTTGCTCAGAGATAGTTTGATTGGCTTACTGAGTTCTAAAAAGCCTTTTTCGCTATTATTATTTAATCAGGCTTAGTACTAGCACATACTTTCAATGGCAGTTTTACTGTCTGAGGAGCAGAGTCTGATTGCTGATTCCCACAGTAATGTATTCAAGAGATGATGTTATGACAGCCGCCATTTTTATTTCATTGATTGAGGATAGTAATGAGGTCAAAATCATACATCTAAAATTGGTTCATTTAAGCCTCTAATGAGCTGTGTGATATGAAAACTTTTTCCATGTCTTACAGTATAGACACTGTGCAGTAGGAAAAATACAGATAAGCAAAACATCTGAAAGAAGTGCATAATTTCTAAAGGCTACTGAAGTAGTAATGTTTTGAATTTTTTAACCATTCTAGTAAATCTGTGGTTGGTCAAGGACTTGTGGTGCAGTAACATGAGGCTGCAATGCCACGTTGGCTTGCAGCCAGAAACAATTCGCCATCATCACCTGAGGAAGGTATGTGCACTGAGGCACAAGTTTATGGAATTTGTTGGTGCCCACTGGTTACACTCTGTATGGTCAGGGGTCCACTGTTTGGAGACCTGGGAGATGCTGATCAGAAAGCAATGCTGTTTAGAGATGCAGTCTAATTTAAGATGTGATTGAAGAGGTAGAAAGTGCTCCTAGGAGGACAACTGAGGGCAGGAGGCTTCCAGTACCAGGGAAACAAAGCCATGAAAACTAGTGCTGTGCAGCAGTATCACGTGCATGTTTTTATTCATTTACTTATCCGTGTGCCATTTTTAATTAGTTTTCAAAGTTTACTGTAAAATTACAGGCCCTTACTTATTTGTGTCCATTAAGAGACAAGTGTGTTCATCTACCAAATCAATATGTATGTTAATTTCTCAGGTATATCACTCATCTCTTATGGGATTGCATTCCCTTGGTGTGGAGTTTCTGGTGGGCTGGTATGCCAGCTATCGATACTAAACTGGAATACATAAACTTTAGTGCATTGCAGGAGAACTCCAGATGTGTGTTACTGTCCTAAGCTTGTCTTGAAACAACCCTTCCCTTGGTTTGGTATCTTGCTTCTTGAATTTATAGGATGTAAAACAGTCTGTGAAATTAATCACAGATAAAGGAATTGCAGTTCAGCTTGATTTTGTAGGCTAAAATCCGCATTTATTCATGCAATGTCACAACTACCCAGGAAGTTTGGTCTGCTGGTCCCAATATACCGACGGTTTCATTCACGTGTTCCAAATCTCATGAAGAACAAGACCAGAAATTAGTTTTATTTAGTTGACAGTTTTTTATCTAAAAAATCTTAAAAGTAAGAAGATACTAAAAGATCAGTATCTTTCCATTCTTAATAATCATAATAAGATTTATTAAAAAATCCCCAAAACCAAAGCAAAACCAACCACCAAACCCACAGGCTTGAAATTTCTCCAAGTAATAACACTGTCAATATTGAATCTGCCCATATTTGTCTATAAAATTATTTCATATGTTTTTAACCATAGTGTTTTATTCTTTATTATCTTGTCTTCCTGTCACTGTTTTTCCCTGTCTTCTAAGGAGATCTCAATCTCCTTATCCAAAGTTTTTTCTATCAGTTTGATCTGACATTTTTCTTTCTCTCAATAACTCATCTTTATACTTTTTTTTTAAAATGTGTTTCAGGTAGATATTCTTGACACATGTTGTTTGCCTCTCAAATGCCAGTGTGGAGAACAAATTAAAAACCATTTAAATTAATGTTGATAGATGAAGGTCAACAACTGTTTCCCTCACCTATTTTCTTTGGCTGATATACTGTAATGCAGATTAACTGTTTCAGCACTGGGTTTCAAAACAATTCCATTATGTTCCAATCCTGAAACCTGCTTTTTGCATTTAAAAAAAAAATCCCATTGAATCAGTGCCAGGTTGATTGTATTTAAATCTCAAAGAGGTCTTCTGAAAGACTGTCTTGCAGTGTAGAGCCAGGCTGTCACTGCTGTTTGTGTTATACATGCCTCACTGATTTTTGTGGGACCACAAATAATAAGGCATTGGAAGATTTCTGTCCTTATGCAGCACACCAGCCATTATTACAGGACCATTCTGTTTATTTCAGCCTCTTCCAGTGCTTTCTGCGTCCAGGTTACCAGCCTGACCTGCCACAGAGGCCAAGCAGCAGTCACCCCCTCTCCTCAGGAGAGCCTGGATACAGAGCAAAAGAAAAGGAAGTAGCCAGTACCATTGTGACAGAAAGCTACAAGATCAGAAAAAGCCTTGCAGTTTTGGTGGTGATGTTCTTTCCCCATTGCCAATTTTTCTTTTTGAAAACTTGTTAATATTTGAAGATAATTTGTATCTTTGTCCTTGGCTCTCCATGCCTGGAAGAGGAGAGGGAAAATTATGACCATTTTGAGCCAAGCTCTCTCCAGGCCTGAGAAGAGGCCCAGGATCATTATGGATGAAGGTGGGTGTGTTGGGTGTGGATGTAGATAGCTTGAATGTTCCCAGGTGTGGAGCATCCACCACTACTCTGGGCAACCTGTTTGAGTCTTCACCACCTCATTTTCAATTTATTTTTTTTTCCGTCTATCTAGTCTGAATCAACTCTCTTTTAATTTAAAACCACTGCTCCTTGTTCTATTGTTACAGGTTCTACTGAAGTCCTGATTAACCACAGTGGCTTTGAATGAGGGCCCATTCAGGCTCTGAGGGACTTCCTGGAACATCTAGTTGTCAAATTCATTTCCACAGTGTGTGTCAGGAGAGAAATCTTCCAGAAGAGTTTGTGTTTTGTTGAGAGGCAGTACTTTTTTTCCTAGGGACCACAAAAAGCAGCTTTGTTGACACATTTCAGTTTGCTGCTGCTCTAGAGTGTGAAGTGACAAGTTATCCGATGAGACCAGAGAAGAAATTCATAAAGCTATTGCATAGCAAATCTTTTCTGCCTCTCCCGGTCTGATTTCAATCTGGAATGGAATATCTGAAAAACTGTTGCATACTTAAACAACAAACCTCAACCAGATAATAGGTTAAAGATTTTTTTTTTTTGTTGAAAATGTATTGCAAAAATTTGAAATTTCTGAAAATAAGGAATTTCATAGAAAATGTCAAGCAATACAAAGGCTGGAACTTCCCATCTCCATTAAGTAGCTCCAAGAATTTGCTTTTAGCCGTGTCTCTACAAATAATGAGAAATAGCACAGAAGATTAATGACAGTGCCATTATCATAGTGCTGATTATAATTGGATACACATTAGAATAGCTTCACACTGTGATTAGCTGTTCAGATTTGGATTATCAGAGGTTTAGAGTTTTTGAATTTTACAAAGGTTTACTATGGTAGTTAGTTGCTTTCTGTGACATGTTTTTCATTGGTTTACCAAGATTTAACAGAGAGAAGTGAAAAAAAAATGTTCATCCTTTATGCAGACTGCTGTTATTTCATTTTCTGTTTATACACTTATAAAAGTGTCAGAGTAGTAGACCAATAAAAAACCCTTTTGTATTTTACAAGTTAAAGACATTTGGAAAATCACTGCATGCCAAATCACTCTTAATAACAATATGTACTAGTTGTAACAAGATTATTACAAGGCTTCTGTTAATGATTAGTCCACTTTCCAGCTCCTTTGAACTTGCTTTTAACATGTGGATATGCATATAAAAATTGGTATTAGTAAAATCTTTCTTGGTTTCTAAGAATTGCTGGAGAGAGAGGGACTAAGAGAGACAGGTGGCTCTAATATTGGCACAGTTTGTATTTGATAGTCACATGTCCTCCAGCACTGATCTGGGATATAATTTTTTAATGTATTCAGCATAATACAGAGTAGATGTTTTTTAATAAACATGGAAATGCTTTTCTCAGATGTTTCCTTGCAGAATTTTAATTTAGTTATTAGTAATTCCCTGAATCCTTTAGAAACCACTATTTTTTAGCTACCATTAATCTCCACGACTCTCTCTTCAGACCCCTGTTTTCCAAGGGGAATTCTGAAACCTAGCATAAAGTTTTAACAGCCTCATTGAAAAACTAGTACTATACAATACATTTAATTTTTACCTATCCTCACGAAAGCGATACTTCATATGAAAAAGTATAATAAACTGTAATTCTTTAGTGAGAAGACACTATTTTTCTCATGCAAACCCACTTTAAAATGGAAATACAGTCCTTCAAAGCATTTTTGTTAATAGTTTTTTGTAATTCAGAGGAGTATAGGGAATGCATATGAGGGGCAAAGAAAATTTTAAGCATTTGCTAAACCCCACTGTATAACTAGATCCTACCTCCTGAATAAGCATGTCCAGTATCTACCACAGCAGGAAGATTCTGCAGTCCCTTTGGTAAATACACTGTTGTATTTTAAAAATAATGAGCACATTTTACCCACTTACACTTTTTTATCCTTCATGCTTACCCCATTGTCATGGTTTAGGAATGACACTCCAAGACACAAGCTGCTCCTCCGACCACCCTCCTGTGGGAGAAAAAAGGCAGACATTATGGGTTGAGGTAGAGCAATTTACTGGAAGCAGCAATGAGATAAGAAAACCAACGGTAATAGCAACAACAGTATAACAAAAGTATACAAGGAGAGGGTGATTTACATGCAAAAAAGGCTCACCAAGCCTGGGACAATGAAAAACTGTGGTGGACAGGCCCTACATGATCGATTGAAAGCCATGCAGCTTCTTCTTGGAAGTGGGAAAGTCCCTTTCTCCTGCCCCTGCCCATGGCACAAGACGTTACTGAACAACACAAAATCTTGGCCCTGCCCACATGGCTCCAGGCTCCGCCCACTCATGCCCCCTCACCCTGTCCTTGGCTGAAATGAAGACACCCATTCAACCAGTGTGGCTATCAGGCAGAAGTATTCCAAACAGAACGCATTATGAAAGAGTACAGACTCTTCAATTTGATTTCTGCTCCAGGTGTGCCCAGCTTTTGTTTGGCTGCCTTTTTTGGTTTGGTTGCTTTTTTTTTTTTTTTTTTTTTGTTTCATTTTGTTTTGTTTTTCTTCATCATCATGTTGCCATCTCCTAATCTTCTGGGCTGGGTTTCATAATGAGTCACCTAAAAGGTGAGCATCCTCTCTAAAACAGTAGTTGAAGGGGAAAGAAAAAGACAGACATCTAGTATGTGTGATTCATCCCACCCAAGATTTCAGTTTTAGTTCAGTATGAATCATGAGCTAAAGATACTCTCCACTAAATGCAGAGAAATCCTTCATGACTGGCTGAGGCCAGACATCTTTTAGATGTCTGAACTGGATAAGTTATATGTGATGGTCTGTGATCACTTGTACACAAAGACTTTTTCGTGCTTTGGTTGGTCACAAAGAGCGTTCTCTTGTGCAAGAAGGCCATAGATATACCTGTGTAATGTATTCTGCCAATGAAAAAGTTATGCAAGAGCCAGAGCATCATTGCCTTTATTCTTGCATCTCTGTTCCCTCTTCACAAGGCCATGCGGCACCAGCAATGCTGGAATTAAGTGTCAGTCTACTGAAAACATGATTACTGTCAGATTTTGAAATAGCACACTACTCCTCTAATAAAATAAATTCTTCTGTATATAGGGTTTCCCTCCAAAATTAGTCTTGGGATAAAGTGGTGGATTTAACCTAACATGACAGCCTGCAAAGGGATACATGGGAAGATAGAACCCTGCTGTCATTCTGAATAACTGAATTTAATACAAGGAATCTGCATCTAGACCTCTCTGATTGTTTTCACAGTTTTCAAAATTTTCAGTCTTAGTGGTGCCTCATGTTGCAGAAACATTTATGAATTTTCCCTAATGCTTTATATATTATTGCCAACCTAAAATACACTCTTTTCAACTTAAATAATGGTTAGACTGTGTAAAATAAAGTTTTAACATTGGCCAATATTCAATAAGTTACTAAAATTTTTATTTTTTTTTAACTCTTGGAGAGCTCATTCTTGTCTTTATGAGCCTGGCAGCTTGTTTAAACACTGCCAGATGATTAACTAGCTTCCCAATTAAAATCAGCACTTGATAGTTAAATGCTGATACTAAATTGATAACCACTTACGATGTGAAATGACCTTGCAGGTTCTATACATAGAACAGCCTTCCTTGTACTTGATGATGACATTATAAAGTATTGCTGTTTTAGAATTTGGTATATTAGAAGCAAGAATTTTTATCTCAATATTGAAGCATTCATTAGATATAGGAAGAATTTCCTGTAGAATAATCTCCAACCATAAGCATTATTCATAATATTGAAAGTATGAAGTCTTCACAGACTTCATGACATACGACCCAAAGGAGTTACAGAGGACAAAGTTGAAGTCAGTGCATACTTTTGTGTTGTGGGATATAATATTGTAGATTATAACTGTACATGCTTCAAGATTTGAATAGAGAATATCATTCTTTTGGGCAATATTATCTATAGGTTATCTAAAACTTGTACACATACAAGCGAGTACATCTTAGATATCAGTTAGCCTTAGAGAAGCTCATGATAAAGTAACTTTAGAAATCAGCACTTAAAAGTATCAACTTGTTTCTTACATAGCAACCAAAAATAAGTCCTGTCTATCTTGCAGTAACAAGAAACAATGATGTGCTGGTGTTTCCCTTTAATCTGGAAAATACTGTCATTCCCACATTGAAATGGTCTCTTATCTGTACTATTATAATTTCCCACAAGTTTGTAAATACTTGAAGACAAGCACACAGTTAAAAAAATCTGTAGCTGTGTTTCTTGAAGCTTTTATGCCCAGATGATGGCAGGAGATCAAGACACCAAAGCTTCGTGACTATTGCCTGTAAAGCGAGCTGTGGGAAATCATGATTTCTCTGTAACCACAGTCATCTGCACTTGTGAATTAAAATACACAACCTTAAACCGGGGGCACTCAACCTTTTTAGTTGGGCAGACAATACTTACTATGGGGCCCTAGTGACTTCTGTCAAGAGGCACACATTAGGTGAACATTAGTAGAAACTAGGACTGAAGAAGGCTGAAGAGCTGGCGATGTTCTGATGGCCATAAAATATGGTAAATTTTTCGTTATTCAGGTGTTCGCTTAAACCCCTTTGGAGTAGGTGGTGTCAGTTTTAGCTCTTAAGTTTGACATGTGAGCAAAGTATTTTTTTCTGACTTCCATCACTTTGCAGGTGCCAGCTTCTGCTGCCAGACATTTTTATGTGGTGTCTTTTGCTGTTCACTCATAGAATATCTTGAGTTGGAAAGGACCCACAAGGATCATCAAAGTCCAACTCCTGGCCTTGCACAAGACCACCCCAAGGATGATTGGGTGGTATAGAATAGCAATATAGCCACACCCACACAGTTCTAGGCTCCGCCCTTTCTCCACACGTTCAAGGAAAACCAGGATCAAACCTTACATCATACCTGATCTGGGATTAATCTTGACAATCCCAAAGGACTGTTCTTGTATTTCCAGTACTCATCTGTACTGTTAGCTGTATTAACATTTAGTCAAAATGTATTCTTTCCTCATGTATTTGTTCCTCCAGAACAGTATCAGAAAAAAACCCCTCTTCCTTTAAAGTATCCTTTGCACTTCAAATTATTGTCTTCAAATTCATTTCAAGATGTGTAAAATCCTTCATCGCAACATTAATCCTTTCATGGTTTCTTCTTTCTGATCTATTCCTTTTACATTTTTTGTATTTTCTTAGATTATAGGTATAAACAGAAGTTATAAATCAGGATGTCCTAATCATAAAATTATACTAAAAATTTTATTGTATATAACGCATGTGGAAGAGACCATGTTTTTATCTGTTAAAGAAAGTGTCTGTTGGCACCAAAGGCCAGTGTTTTCCTAAAGGCTCCTTTGTTTCATATGTGTATTTTTACAGTAATAAATAAATAGATTCACTTTTGATAATATAAGAGGGAGAAGCCAAGGTAAAATTTAAAATTTTAAATTGGTTATTTTATGGTATACCATCATGAATTTAGTTTCAGCAAATTACTGTGACTGTTTTATGTAGGCATGGCATACTTGCTAAAATGTACTCTAGTTATATGCTGGTCTAGATTTTGGTTTTTTTTTTGGTTTTTTTTTTTTTTTTTTAATAAATAGTGCTATTTATAGAAATTGTATTAGTATATAGCTGTATTTTCATTTACACTTGATTTACTGCATTTACTCAAACTGACTAGGTACTTTAAACATGTAATTAAACAGGATCCTCTGCTGTGTGCAATTTAAGCAAAAAAAAAAGATTATTTCCAATCTTCTTTAGTAAATATGTGCAAGTATTATTTTTCAAAGTGTAAATTGTAACCCTGAAAAAGTTTTTTTTAAAAATATTTCAAACCTGATATTATGTAGGTGTTACTGCTTTAAATTATGTTATCTGTGAAAGGTGAACAAGTAAAACGCAGCAAATCTAATTTCAAGACTGATGCATTATATTTATATTTATTTTTTGTGATACTTTCTGTTCAATTATATCAAACCCAGACTTTTCTTGGAGATTATACTGATTTTCCAGGAATTCAGATTACATTCTTTAAGAACCAATTACTCTGAAAGCATTGACCTGTTGCACTGACCCATCCCTTTTAGAACCTCCTACTTTTTTTTACCTCAGACTCAATTTGACCTGAACAATACAAAACAGATTTTAAATAATGATTAAGAGGAAATTGCATTGGGGGAGGGGGAGGATTGTATTACCTGAAGTGGTAGCAAGGTAAATAAATACACAGCTGATATGTCCTGTTAGCTTTCACTGCTTCATGATTTATGTCTTATGGCTTCAAAGAAAAAAAAAGACACAAAAAATGCCCCCTAGCAAGACCAATTAAAAAAGCCTATAACTGCGAGTTCAGTTCAGTTACTTTCATTGTATTGTACAATAACAGTAGTTGTTGGTTGCAGTTAATGCTCTTAGGCAGCAAACACTGATCTGCCAGCATCTCTGTTGGTTTGATGTAAGGCTGAGAACACAACTGTTACTTCCAATAACTGGAGGGAAGTTAAAATTCATCGTTTCAGTCCCTATGAACTATACAAAAGGAATTTAACTTCGCAAATCCCCCTCGTTTGGTTTGGTTATATAAAAATAAAATAAACACTGATTTTCTTGAATTGCTTAGAATTGTTGCAGGTTTTCCTTTTTCCCCAACTGCAATGAAACACACTTGTTGACATGGACATTTGACATGGGATTTCAAGCTGTCATGCTAAACAAAATGGTGTGTCAAAATGCAGGTCCAGGATGATGGCTGGTCCCTAAGGTTGGTATGACTTCGGCTTACAGAAGATACTAAAGCCCACTAGAGGGCTCACAGTGTGTGAAGACACCCAGTTTTCCTATCGAGTCTACAGATTTCCTGTACTTCCCTGCAGGACATAACTGAGCCGGGAAAGAACCCACTAGCATCTGGAATATAGGCATACTGAGTACAAGTAGAGAGCTCTCAAATTGTTTTAAGGAGTACTACCAACTACAAATTCCCAGTGTGTGTACCAAGCCTCTGTAGTACCCTTGTACAAATGGCGTTCCCTAAGGACCAGATTCTGCATGCACTGGTGCATATGGCATTTTCCCTTGCCAGGAGCAGTTCAGTTTTCTGCTCTGCCCCCTATCACATGATTGAAAATTCAATAAAGACTTTATTCAGCTTCAGAACAAAAAAATCTGAGTGTGAACCAGAGGTCCAGGCTTCTCGTATAGAAAGCAAACTTTTTAGCAAACCAGTCAGCATGGCCAGGAGCACTAATTGGGCTCCTGTAAAGTTAACACGCTGGATATGATTCAGTTGGCTGCAGTGGTCCCGTTTGAGATGCCCTGTTACAGATGCTAGTGCAGCAGGTTACATGTATCCTACCTGCCTCAGCCTCACTGGAGTGGTTTGGATTGCTATAAGACCTCTGAACAAAACTCCTGAGGAGGCAGCTAAAGTAATTGCCTTTGGTCAGCTGAGTAAGTCCTAGGGTTGGGTTACAAATTTCTAGACATTATGACTGGTAGAGTATCTATCTCTATGCAGTTTTTAACTAAAGCTAAAGCAATTTCGTATAATTTATTTCTACCCCCCTATTGCTTTCCACCAAGAATAAATTATACACATGTTTAATTTATAAGTATGTTTGGTATAATTCAGTCACTGTATGTTATCAGAGCAAGAACTGCTGCTGGTACAGTGAGAGGACTGGAGCTCCTTATCCCAACTGTGCTGGGCTGTCTTCCCCACAACTAGGATGAAGATTACCAGTTCTTTGGAGAAGACTTCCTATTTCATTCACGATGGCTATATGCTAAACAAGTGCAGTAGGCTCGTCAGGACTGACAATACCCTAATACCTTTGCATTGTATATCAACATAGTTTGGCTCTCTTGACAAAGAAAGTGCATCTTTTGTAGTCAGAAAAGCCCTATATATCCTTTGAATAACATTATTTTGAAGCCATTATTACCAGAAGAATTCAAAATCATCAATAACTCTCTGCTTCTATCTGAAAATTGAAATATGATTGTTTGGAAAATCTATAAATGTTGATAAATATCTAAACCTTGATATATATATATAGCATCTCATGTGGAAAGCACTTCAAATATCAAAGTGAGACACAAAGAGCCACGGTTCGTTTGTTCCGATTTATACTAATGATACTATTTTCATTTTTAATGCTTTTTCTTTACAATTGGCTGCTGTGTACTTAGAAGGAAACAAAACTTATCTTAAGTATCTTCTAAACAATTTCCACTTGAGGAAGAAAAGGATTTCTAAGCTTTGAAAGAAGCATTTGGAAGCACATGAATGAAGAACTAGAATAAAGTCAGGATAATCCTCTGTCCTTTCTCATGCAGCAGGTCAGATTAGAGGATCACTGAGATCTTTGTGGCTTTATAATCTATGATTAACATACTAATTTTTAACTGTGTGCTTTGGATCAGTTCTTTGCAACAATGCATATAAGCATGTCTTCATTTGGGGCAGGTGGAGCCAAAGCAAGGGGTGAAAATTAGGCAGATGTTGAAGTGTTTTGCAGACTGGAGCTTGACTCCTGACATGCTGAACTCTCTTTGTCTTTTAGAATATATGCACTGAAGCTTTTGTGGGTTTTTTTTTTTTTTGAGTGGTGGTCTTCATACCTTGCACTTTATTTAGAAAAATAAAAAGAAGTAAAAGTATTAAGGTTTTAGTACTTTTTCTTTGTTTAAAGAAACAATTTTATGAATTAAGAAATGCATTAAAATAAGTTTTATATTGGTGGAATAATTTTTTCCCCTAGGTTTGGGATTTTAAAAAAATTTTTACATTTTCATAGAATTGTAGCATAATAGAAGTTATTAGAAGGGACTTCACAGGTCATCTGGTCCAACCTTTCTTGGCAAAAGCACAATCTAGACCAGACGGCCCAGCACCCTGTTCAGCTGAATGTTGGAAGTGTCCAGTGTTAGGTAATTCCCCACTTCTCTGGGGAAATTATTCCAGTGTCTGATTGTTCTAACTGTATTCTCAGGGCTCATCCGTTTGTAGGGGTCAAGCTTCCACAGCAGTTCCCAAATGAACTCCTCCTTCACAACGGTGGGTCTGTGATTGTGTCATCCTGGATTTTTGTTCTCAAGGTCTGGGACCCAACAGAGCTGGCAAAGACAGAAGTGAAGAAAGTGTTAAGAACCTCTGCCTATTCAGCATTGTTGGTGATTAATTCATCTCTCTTGTTTAAGAGCGGGTCGGTATTTTCCTCTGTTTTCTCTATTTTCAGAAAAAAAATAAATGTATCACCTGTAGAAATATTCTAAAAGTTCAATTTTTCTTGTGGAGATACAGTAAGAGAATGTAAATGATGGAAAAATAATTGTCAGCCTGAATTCTGTATTTCAGGATGTAAATTAAATTGTGAACAGTAACAGGACAATTAAATAATATATCTTTATGTTTCTAATAACCTGTTAAAGTTTTAAAAAGTAGTAAACCTCAGGATGTTATTCAGCTTGCTATCATTCTTAGTTAACTAATAAAAAGGTAACATTTAACTGAAATATACTGACCTCTGAAGACTATACCTTTTACAGTTGTAATGTGTGACTTTTAAATACCTCCCTGGAGGTATTAAAAGACATGCAGATGTGGCACATAGGGATAGTTTAGTGATAGACTTGGCAGTACTGGGTTAACAGTTGGATTCAGTGATCTTAAAGGTCTTTTCCAACCTAAATGATTCTGTGATTCTATGACTAACTCTCCAGATGTGTTTTGGGGTTTTTGATTCCATGCCAGCTAAAACCAGTAAATTCATAGCAGTGTGGTGCATCTTGAAATGTATCAAGGAGAGAAATAAAAAGTACATAGACCAATAGTGAAAAGGACCTACAGCTTCCTGTAGGAAGGATTCATCTTTCCATCTCTCATCCATGCTCCCTTTGGTACTGTAGTTTACATCTCTCAGAATGTTTCTATTACAAGAAGAGTTATAAATCTAATCCATAGACAGTGATATGATCAACAAATGGCTTTGCATTTGCAAAGTTTCCGCCAAGATTTCTTGCACTGATTTGTTACTTATACACTCAGTACTTCTGCATAACTTTTTTTGTGTGCTGTTTTCATCTGTCTTCAAGAATCTCGGATGTGCTTGGTTTACTGGGTTCTCAGCCATTTTTCAGCTGCCGCTCTAGCCACTGCCAGTGTTTTCAGTTACCCAGATGCTACGAGTAGGATAGCTGCATCTATTCTGGTGAAATACACACTTTCTGACAATCTTTGTCATTTCTGCCATCACAGAATTCTCTCACAGTTTTGTTTCATTTCCATTGGTCTCCTTTCCTGCCATGTCTTATTTTTCTCCCAGTTCTTACTGTACTTTATCCCTTCTGTCTGCACTTCTGCTTGCCACAGCCCTTTTCCTGAAACTTCATTGTCCTGCTTGCTTGTTGGATAGTCTTGCATCTGTGTACCATTTTGTTCTCTGCAAAGCCAGCTCTAACTGTTGACCAAAAACCTGTTGACTAAAAACTAAACCGACAGATAATGAGCAAGAGAATGAGCAGAATTTGTATGAAAGTGTAGGTGATTCCAGCTGGCTGGCTGATTCGTAAAACCACCCTGCGAGTGTCTTAAGACATGATGGTAATGAATAGTTTTTGAGGGCCTGTTTCTCTGTGTATAAACAAGTTCTGGGTTTTGAGCTGGTGAGCTGTATGGTTGTCAGCTGAGATGCTATTTAGGACTGCGCACAGACAGCAGTGGGAAAAAGAAAGCATAAAAGCAGCAAGAGAGTTTGTCCTGCATGTTTCTATCTTTTGGCAAAATTGCACTTTTACCAGTAGCGGTGTTGATTTGTGATTCTTAGCAAGTGTACATTAGCAGTCCAAAAGTCTGCTTCAGAGTTAAGGTTGCCAAGGGCACTTTCAGCTCTTGTGTTCAATTACTATAAACTCTCATACAATATAGTAGTGTATTTTATAACACCAGAAAATGATGAATTAATGTTGAATTCAGCTTATGAAAAGCACTTGCAGGTATGCCCCAAAATAATCTAAGGCTACCCTCCTGAATAGACAGGTAGTTACTGGAAAAAGCAGTAGTTGTGCAGTAGTACACCTAAGTAGCAGTGGAATTACTTGTGTTGTATGTCAGGTTTTTGAGTTCATCATATGCCTCGTTCGTTATCCAACTTCCATTCACAGCACTGAGTTCAAATATACTGAAGAGTGGGGGATTGGTTGAAAGGAGTTTGTCAGTGTTGTGAATGAATGTGGAAGCCTGAGGCTTCAAGTTATAAGACACCTAAATATGAGTGTCTGCAAGTGAACTTTATGAGCAAGGGTAGAATTGGACTCAGTTACCCCACTTTAGGTGTCTAATACTATTTGAGCTGTCCTGTCATATCTGAGGCAGGAATGTAGGGCTGGTGAAGGTGACAAGGCCCAGATGGAGATTGGAGTAGTGGACCCATACTTCTTCCCCCTCTGTCTTCAAGAACATCTGGGGCAGAATTTTTATTGTGAGTGGTAGTTGAAGTAGCCCAGTTTATCCCAACGATGGGAATCTAATAAATCCTGATGAAGCTTACAGGTCTTTGTAGAGCCTGTGTTTTATCATCTCCATGCATGTGTTAAAGGTGCCACACAGCTTCTCAAATTACTTGGAATGCCTACATTGAAGTATTCAATTTTGTCCCTAACTGTTTATAATGGTAGGAACTTGTTCATATTTAGACACCTAAATGTATAACAATGAAGAACTTAAGTACAGGGCACTTTCAGTACTAAGATGTCATATACTGAAAGAAATAGGGTGGCATGTTTAAACTGAGATGGAAAACAAAGTAGTAACATGAATGATTCAGATCTCTGCAATAACAACATCTAAATAGAGGCAGTTAAGGAAAATATTCTTGTACAAAGGAGAATTAATGAAGTTTGCAAGGGCTGTTTGATGAGTGTTAGATTCAGAGACAGAGTAGAAGCCATACTTAAGAGAGTGGCTTTCTTTTAGCTTATGCCTAATGCACTCTTCTTCATTTCACATAACGATTTCTTTTCCCATGATTTTTCTATACCATTCTTCAGCATCTGTAGTGGAAATGTTCTGACCCCATTATTAAAGAGGGCAGAATTGAGGTTAACATTTTTAAATATTCTTTCTTGGATTTTTCTAGAGGCTTCAGGATATTTTAGTTCAGATTGTGACATTATCAGGTGATGCTGACTATGCATTAGCTGATGGGTTAACTTTAGCCAGCAGTGAGATGCTCACCCTGTTCTCTTGCCACAGAGTCCATCCCCTGCAGCCTCTAACATGTACACAAGCCTTGGGACCTACACCCTGTACTGTCAGAAATACCATATTCCTTTTTGTGCTGATGAAGGAAATATTCCCTCTGTTCCCTGTAGTTGTTTGAAAATTGTTCTGATGGCCAGAATTAACCCTTTTTCTACTTACCCTTTTATCTCTACTTAGTTTTTGACCTTCCTCTTTTGAGGTGAGGAAGTGGTGTGAGTACGTAGGGGTTGATGAGCTAAAGAAAGGAGACAAGGAAATTACTGAGTGAGATGAGTGGTGACATACTATGTGCAAGAATGGAAGGGAAAGGGAAATCGTTGTGACAGGTGCATCTCATGTGTGCAGACTTATTCTCCCCTTCATACTGTCCTGTGCTGTGCTGGCCATACCCATATATCCCATGAAGATCCCATGCTCACAAGCATTTAGAGAAAAAAGGAAATTTGGGGTTCTTTCCTCTAATCACAGAACAACAAATGATTCTCACAAGAGATGCTGAAACCAATGCTGAAATTAAAAAAAAACATTACTGACAAATAGTATTTCTAAACTTTTATTTTATTTTATCCATTAACAAAGCCTCTTGCCTGTTTCTCAATATTTGTAGTTTGCCAGAATTACCTGAAAGCAAAGGCCAGTTTTGATGGGCCTTCAATACACAGTATTTTTGAAAATCTGCTTCTTCATCTTGGCAACAACCATATTGGCTTTGAGTGCTGCCTCATAGCTTTGTGGGGAATCTTAAGTCAGGTTCACATTGATAGAAGAGTATGATGTTGCTTTATCAGTATCGTTACCTGTCTGGCAGTGGAAAATTATTGTTAATGATCTCTATTGAAAGTGCTTTTAACTTTTGAACTGTCATAATACATCCAAAAGTAGCATTTCCTGTCCTAGATGCAGCATCATGCTTGAAGTATGTGTTTAGTTGGTCATTTAAGCTTAAGTTCTCGATTTCACTGAATTCCACTGAAATTCTTATGTTGTATTACTATAATCTGCAGTTTCTATTTTGAGTTGCAACCTTGAATTTAAACCCCTGACATCCACATTGCTCTAGGTATACCGTATACCAAGGAATCCCAAGTTTTCTGTACAGTTGACCCATTTCTTCATCGCTTCATGTCTCCAAAAGCTTTGGATTATCTACAAATGTTTTCTGTACTGATTTTTTAACCCGTAAACATGTGTTCTTATCCAGAAGCTATTGGGATGGTGTCTGATATTGCACTGTCGTAAGTACCTAGAAAAACACTCACATTGAGGAAAACCAGAATAAAATATAGTGATATAGAAATTTGTTCTTCCCCTACAAATATATTTTATCTATTTATGTGTATAATTTAGGTGTGTTTCTTTAAATCATTTTCCTATATTTATGCAGTTTGTCTGTGAAGGATTTTGTATTTATATAAAAAATATCCTTTGAGAAAAAAAAATCATAAGACAAATCTGGATGTTTTTAATCATTTGTTTAAAACTTTAAATTTTGGATTCTTGAATGTGTATGCAATACTGAGTACTAGAATGCCGGTGATCTCCGACAAACGGGACAGGGGGCCTGGACAAGCATTCCAGGAGCTTTTATTGGTTTATCAGTCTCACATACAGAGTTGAGACAAAGTTGGTACAGAGCTCACACTGTCACAGAGGCATCCCCTGATTTCCTGGTTGCAAAGCATTCTTAAAAGCTTTTTGGCCAATAGTGTGCTTCTAAAAGTTACAGGCATCTGTCTTAAACAATCCTTAATAAAGCATGTACATCTATTGTACACAATAGTCACTTGTTATGCCTTATGTAATAACATACAACATCCCATTATTAAGCTTAAATTTATCTCTCTAACAAAATATACTTTTTTGCAACTTCAACATCCATGTAGGCCAAGCCAAAGAACTAACCATTGTCTTTTAATGTCCTTGCTGCTTATAATTGTATCTTCTTCTAATTTTACCAGGGAAAGCTGAATTCTAAATCCCTTGCTTTTTTTCCTGAGAACTGCTTCTATTTCTCACACCTAAAATCCTTTCCACCTTTTGTGATTCCCCACATAGAATAGTTTGCATGTTTAATCATCTTCTTTATTGCATTAAGTTGGCTTGCTGAGAACAATAGTTTGTTTATGTACATGTGGGAAAAGGGATAAAACCCTTCATTTTGAATCTAGAAGGAAAAAAACCCCCAAACCAACTATGTGAGTACAGCTATAGCATATTTGCTGGTTGTGCCTCAAAATACATATTTTCAATTACATCTTGCACTAGGGTATTTCAGCATCAGTAATATAGTTATTCATACCAGGATACAGTCTATGGTCTCACATCATAGTTGGCATTTTCTCCATTCTCTCAAGAGATAATACAGGGAACTTTGGTCATTTACTTTTCACACAAGCAGGATTTTCCCATCAGTAGCTTTACAAGGTTATCTGTTTATAATCCCTCCTCACTTCTTGAGCATAATTTTGCTCTTAATGATAGTGCTGAATCTTCTTGTAAGGATTGTCATCAGCTTTTGTTACAGGAGTTTTAAGTAGGGTAATAAAACCTAGTGATGTGGTCACTGTCGTATACTAAAGCCTAGAGTATGACAACTTCTGCCTGAAGTAAAATTGGAAGCATTATCAATGATGATGTTTTGTAAGATAAGATGGGTTTAATTATGTTTTATAAGCACAAATGAGGAAAAAGTGTACTTGTTAACTACCATTTCATTCCACTTATTCACTGCACTTCCTCCAGTGTACTGTATATATTTCACAGGAAGCTCTCCAAAGACAGTATTTTGAAATTAATTATTGTTATGGCTTAGGCTTTTTGCTTTTGAAGAAATAACCCTTCAGAGAATCCTTGGAGTTTCCAAGGGCACTGCACTGTGAGGTCCTGTGATGCAAGGAGGTTTGCAGGACAGTAAGAATGCAGATTGTGCTTTTCCATGTTTACAGACCCTTTAGAAAGAAAAGATCAGTGAAACTGTTACTTAGCATCTGGTGCTGGTCTGTCTAAATTGTGTCCCATGGGGGTAATTCCTGTTCCTCCTTTTCAGCAAAGAACTATTTTGTTGAATTCGATTTTTCTGAATTGGTGGTGCACTTCTTGGTTTACCTATTTTCCCTTTCCCCCGTGAAAATGCTGGATCCATTAACTGTTGTTCAGTGAATACCTTTGATACCTGTTTTATGTTCTACATTGTAAAGCTTGCAAGAAAAGGTCTAAAATCCTCAGAAAATATAAACATTTTTAGCAGGGATGAAAGTCTACTAGGAACTAACAGTAAGTTAAAGCCTTGATTTTTCTTCTTATAGTTTGGTAAGTGGGTTAAATTTTAAATTCTATCTTCACGAAATATTCCCAGTGTATAAGTTTATACAGTGCTCTTCAGAAGAACACTACCTTTGCCAGAAGTTCAGCTTCGGTTGCCTAAGGAGTAGTGATGGGAAAATAGCAGGAACTCAAAACAGAACTCTTCCCACCTTACTTTAGATGGCTGCATCAGAGATGAACTGTAAATGACATGTAATGGAAAGAAATAAACACATCATTTTTAGCAGAATTCCAGATTGCTCCAGTTGATCGCCGTTAATCTGCATTAGGATGAGATGCCTTCTTCTCTTCTGTGACTGGAAAAAGTGCCTACGATGAATTCCTTAAAGGTAAATGTGTGTGGCATAAATATTGGGGCAGAT
This sequence comes from Corvus brachyrhynchos, assembly GCF_000691975.1. Taxonomy (NCBI): domain Eukaryota; kingdom Metazoa; phylum Chordata; class Aves; order Passeriformes; family Corvidae; genus Corvus; species Corvus brachyrhynchos. The sequence continues at coordinate 2,997,873 of NW_008237885.1, read as the reverse complement.
AAATTCCCATTCAGAGCTTCACGACACTTCATTAATGCTAAATTATATTTTGCATAAATAGAGGCAAATAGACATACATAACCTATATTTTTGTGTAATTTAGGGAGATATTTTTCTTCTTACTAAAAACTTTATTTAAAGATGAGTGCTTCTGAAAATCAGTTTTCAGCTTGTTTATGGGAGGATTGATTGAGTTGAGCAGATTTGGCATTTAATGGCAGAATAACGTAAAGTTGTAATATTTTAATTCCAACCTAAGCCTGCTTGGTAAAGTACTTTAAATATGATTGGAATCCAAAAGGAAGTTATTATTAAATGAAATGGAAGTGTTTTAGTGACACAGAAGCACTAGGTAGTAAGTGACAGAGTATGGATAGAGAACTAAACCAAGATCCAAACTGTTTTCCAGAATATGTAAAAGATTACAAGCTCCTGAGTTTCAAGCACATATATATCAAGTTAAATGCAGTATGATTGTAAAAAAAATTAGGAAAGTTTATATTACTTGCATCTTCTGAAAACTTAGGGCCATGTGTCAAATCTATGTACAGAAAATGATGTTTAGCTTTGAATTTGAAAATTTTAATTTTTATTTTAAATTACTTTTCTTCTACCATACTTTTTTGAGAGAAATAAGTGGTTTTTATATGGAATAGTTTAAATTATAATGTTTGAATCAAATGCAACAAATTAAATTCTGTGATACTATCTCATATTACAGAAGGTAGTAATCATACTCTTCAAACAGGAACTGTGAACCAAAACATGTTTTAGGAAAGCTAAGCTCTTAAGCTTATTGGCAAAGCCATTCATGTAGATACCAGAGAGATCATGTTTCTAAAGTAAGTTTACTTTAGTAGACATCTCCAACAATTTGAAATTTCTTGAACAAGTTGAATTTAATTTTGTGTTCCAAGTTGACAAATCCCAGGAGCAGCAATTTTCAAAATGTCTTCTGGCTAAATACGAAGCTATGGTAAAGTCTCATATATTAATGTTTAAGAGTTCTTTATAGAATATTTCTAATCTACTGAGAATCATCAGAACCCCTTCTACAGGGAAAAAAATGCTTCTCCCAGGTCTTCCTGGCTGTCCCGGGTAAGCAAGGTATGAACTAAAACCCATGGAAGTTATCAGAAGGATTCCCTTGTATCTCAGCACCTTGGGTTTGCCTTGCTGCGTCTTGACTTATCAGAACTAGTTGCATGTTTTAATTAAGGTTTATTAAATGGCAAGAGGCAGTTCTGTGCAATGAAGAGAATGTAGCAGCATTACTTCTTCAGCATGGCCTGTTTTGCTGTCCAAATCATGCTGCGCTTTTTGTCTTTCAGGAGCTCTTTCCAAGCCAAGCAAAATGGTTGTAGTGCTGATGGAGGCATTGGTTTTCTCGTCAGACTGGGATGTGTCAGCTTTTGGAAGAAGGAATAGACTAATGTGGAGTCTTACTTACTTCTGTACTTCATTTGGACATTCCTTGGCCTTCTGGTTGACATATGACAAGCTTCTGGGTTGGGAAGGAGCTTAGGTATCTAAATCAAACCTGGCATTGATTGTTCATGTTCGATTTTGTCTCTTCTAAATCACAGAATAATACAACAGCATAGGTTGGGACCTCTAAGGACCATTTGGTCCAACGTTTTTAGCAGAATCACAGTTTGCTCCACTTGATCTCTGTAGACCTGTATTACTGATCCTTATCAAAACCACTCCTATTGACTGATTTTTAACTACTACTTGTTGAAAAGAGTGAGGCTGCTCTCTGGGGCAGCGTCAAGGATCTTTACACAGAAGGGTGATTTTCCATTCATCAAGCTGACACACACCAAGCTGACCCAACAAAAGTTGGTAGCATCGTACAAGATTGTGTAGCAGCATGTGGCCATGCCACCATCGATCTGAACCCTTTGTTGGGTCAGCTTTGTGCCCCAGCTGATAAGCCTTAGTTTTCCATTGCTGGTCTCCCCAGGCAGATTGTCGCAGTTGCAGCACTCTGGTGGCAAAACCATTCTACTTCTGGCACTGCACCTTGCATGACCCATGTGGCACCTGGCTCACACTAGTCAGTGCATCCTCCTTGACAATGGTACCTTCAGCTCCTGTCTGCCTACAGCTCCTAAGAGATTTGCTCATTTGAGGTGTGCTCAAGCATCTGTCTCTCTATCTGTCTATCTGTCTATTTGCACGTTGCTCTTACTGCTGGTGAATGTGTAATCTTCTAAGCCACTATTATTTTCATTAACAATTATGTACTGTAAACTGGCAATTTTACATAAATTATAACATATATAAATAACATACATAAATTTATTACATAAATTACGATACTGCAGGACTTTGACAGATCTAGGATCCAGTTAACATAGGAAACATTTATAATGCATCCCAGAGAAGTTTTCAGTTGAAGTAAAAGACCAGAGAAAAACTAACAAATCTTAAACCCCTAACAATATATATATATTTGAAAATAGATATAAAACTGATTTGTAGCTAACTATTCTTTTATGACTGGTGAATGTTGAAACAGGAAATAACACACTAGTAACAATCAGAAAGCTGATTATTAAGCTTATGTTTACTGTAAAATGCAGGATTATGATACAGCAAGGCAAAGTCTAAAAGGTAAACAGCGGTATCTAATAGTGTTGTTTCTTGTGATTAATGTGACATTCTGGTGGCTGTAATATGCTCCATACATTGTTTTGGGGAATATTTGTGTAGAATATGTAAAGTACCCAACAATATTGTATGGAAGTAGCCTTCAGACGTTATTCAGATCCTCTTTCTTATATATTATTTATTTTTGTGTGCTTTTATTCATTGCATAACAATAAATATAGTCAATATTTCTCTAAATGAATTGCAGAATAATAACCAAAAGATTTTTTTTTGTGGTGACTAATCTATGAATAAGGAAGATGTATTTATTGAATTGAGTTGCAAATTGAACAATTATCTTAAATTATTAAAAAATATTATGTTTTATCAGTATAGTTTACCTAGAAATTGTTGTGGAACACTCATACCTGCTAAACAGAACATTCCCTGCATCCTTAATACAAACAAAAATATCCAGCACAAAACTCTTTGGGAACTGAAATTAAAAGACTGGTGCTGTGTGATGGAGAAAAAAATTTATAGGTTATAAAATATATGTTTACCTGTGGTTTTATTTCTTGATTATGTCATTAATAAGCAGGATACAAATAAAATTTTCTTCATGCAGTCTGGGCTAACAAATGAAAAATGTATCTAGTTAGAGATCATTCTCACCCGCTCTCCCAATATCAATCAAAGGCTAAACATTTTTTATAGAATCAGATATGCTTCCTAATAATTGTTTGCACGTAGCTGTGCCCTTCTTCACTTGATTTGTGTGAAGGTTCTAGCATGGATCTTGTTCATACATGGCCTGACAATAAATTGGGTTAAGGATTGAAAGGGGCATCTGATCTCATTGATAAAAGCTTGTTGGTTTTATTAACAGCTGAATACTTCCGCTGCTTCGGATGAACGCTGCCTTAGTTCCCAGGCCATTTTACTGAAATGAATAGGCTTTCCTCCTGAAAGAAGATGACAAATATGGTAGAAAGCAGACCTTAATTTTGCCTGATAAGATGAAAATCTATCATTTGTTTTATACTTATTACTCTAATTCTCCAAATGTTTTGGGAAATAGCAATAAACCATACATCCTTTACAGATTTTACTGGTGCGTATATATGCTTTGCATGTATATCTGTGCAATTAGCTGCTGGCAGTGGGCAGTAAAATGGCTATTACATACTCTCCTTTCCATATGGGTATGAATTTCAGAATTAAATTTAGCTTATTGCAGAGGAAATGTGCTGATCCACTGGCAGAAGTGTGCCATCTATACCAATGACTGTCGGCTCCTCAGCAGAGCAGGGGCAGTGGTAGTGCTGGCACCTGTGCTCAGCAGATGCTGCTGTGGTGGCCAGCAGCAACATCTGAGAAGCACAGAAACACTGGCAGGAGGAAAAGAGAGGCCGGGCAACACAGAAACAGTATTTATTCCCAGAGAGGAAGAGAGATTTTAGCATGGCTTTTATCATTACTATTATTATTTCTCTTCTGAGATCTCACATGAGAGGAAGAGTTAAAACATACTCAACCCGGAAGCAAAAGGAAAAGAGAATCTACTTAGTTGGCACCAATCTACAAAGGGATAGAAAATGTATTTTAAGGACAGAGAGCAGAACTTGCTGGGACGTGCACATCCAGCCTCTGATATAATGCAGGTCTCTAGTTCAGTGGCACATATGAAAACCGATTCACTTACCTTAACATTGATTTAGCCTATACTGTGTAAGTCTTGGCCTTCAAAAGCTTCTTATCTTTTTTTTTCTGAACCTACTTCACTCTCTTTTGTCAGAAAAACATTCCAGTCAAAAACACACCTAATTTATGCAAGTAACTGCTGAAAAAGTCCCCTCCATCAGGAGTTCTCAAGGCACTAACCTCAGCTGCTGCTCCCACTAAATTCATGAAACTGCAGTACTCTAAATCCCCCATCATCTTTCTCTCAGAGGAATATGAAAATGTATGAGTTTTATTTGATACTGTTCTAATATTTAAGATACTTCTGTGGAAATTCCAGTTTGGAGTAAAACTTACTGCAGTATTATACAAATGAAAGAAAGCACATCAGAAATTACGTGCAGCTCCAATGAAGGGGATAATAGTTTATCCCCATCCACACAGGAATAATAGTTTATTAGGCTTCCATAATAAACTTCATAGTGATGTTACTTTTTAGATCATGAGTTGAACATTTGTGATGACAGTACTGACAGTGTTTGTCAACAGAAATCCTGCTTTGATGCGTCCAGACAGGCATGAGGCAGAATGGCTCACAGGATTAGAAATGGGATAAAGAACAGTAAGCTTTGCATTTGTAATTCAGGAATGTTGTGTTATTAGTACCTCTTATTGGTATCATATAATTTGGGTTTTGGGCTAATTTGCTGTAGAAGCTATTGTTTGTAAGCAAATACTCATATTGCAACTCATAAATTTCTAAGGCAGCTGAGATCATTAAATCCCAGAAATCTAAAGCTGAAACTGTCTTGAAGAAATCACCTAATTCATCACCTCTACTGAAAGCAGGATCAAGTACATCCATATGTGACAGATGCTGGTGTATATTCCATTCTTAAAGTGAGAAAGCTTTTCCTGAGATCAAACATAAATCTTCTTTGCTGCAAATTAAGATAATCTCTTGTAATCTGCCATGGTCCCAAGGAACAATTGATCATTGTGTTTTCTACTCCAGCTTCTGCCTACTCTACTCAAACACCTCTCTCCTCGCTCCTTCCCGCTGCCACTTCCTCTCAGCTGCACCTCGTGGGCTCCGTTTGGCTTTTCCTTCATTAAAATTGCATGTTTTGGTCTTTTAGTGTCTTCTTGTTTTCATTTTGGCTCTTCAGTTAGTCTAGACTAACTTGCCCCAAAACACTTGACAGTTCTCTGGAAAAGGTCCACTAGTGATGAGTAGAAGAAAGTAAATATTTCCAGTATCTCATATGAAATACTTGTTAGTTAACAAAGCCAAAGTGACACTGCTCTTGTTCTGTAGCAGTGACATGTACAGGTAGTGATGAATCATACATTTAGGGAGCCATTTTAAATCCCCAGACCCTCTCTATCATTCTGCTGAGTTTCCAGGCTGTTGTCATTTGATTGTTTCGTGTTGTACTTGACACCGTGCCCCTAACCCCCCTTCTTTTTAGTATCACACTTGGGACTGTGGCAGTAGACTTATTTGGCACACCAGGTTCACGTGGCATTCTGGTTGTCTGCAGGATTTTGTAGAACCTTCCCCAGAGTCATGTGAGCACTGTAAGCAAAGTCTCCTTCATTCTCTGCTGAATGAAGCTGCATCCAGGGCAGACTTGGGTAGCTGTGGTTGCTCATTGTCCACAGCTCAATAAAGAAACACTCGCAGCATTTCATGTGTAGTTTTCCAATGTGTTTTGCACCATCTGAGGCTACACTCACTTGTACCATGTAGACATTAGATCTGTTTGAGATGTCCTGTTTTCTGCCTGGCTTCCAAATGCTAGGTCTTGTGGACAAGCAGGATAGGCTGCTCCTAGTAGGTCTGTGACAGATCTATGAGCCTTGTCTTGTGTCTGGAGACTTAACATATGTCAGCATACCTGACCCTATTTAAAAGCAAATAATATTTGCTATGAATGGACTTTTGTTTCCTCACAGTGTCAAAATATACATATGTATAACTTGACAGATTTGGCATGTTTTCATATTTTCCTCAAAAGTGGATAGAGAAAGAAGCCTTTGCTTCAGATTTCTTTTCTTACACCTTTTATTAAGATCAACTGATAAAGGTTGTTCGAAGACATTATTAATTTCTTAGAGTCACATTATTTCAAAATAAAAATTATTTGGTCTAGATATTAGAAATGCACTTTGTATTTTATCTCCTCAGCTGTATAGGGAAATCATCGTATACAAAACGTCACTAACTGAACTGAATTATTGTTAGACTGCAGTGTCTTATGTACAGAGCTGTCACACAAAAGTAAAAGACTGAAATACTTAATACGGTATTAATTTCTGTTTTTCTGACTCTAATTATTCTTTACCTTTACAATGGATTAAGTGCTTTCAGAAAAGATCTGTTCAAACTATGTGTAATTCCTGCTTTGTAAAGAGAGTCAGCAAAGTTGATAGGGATAATTTTAGAAATGAAGCTGAGTGGCTCAGTTTTTGCTGTGAAAGAGATGTAGCTTCAATAAATGAGAAAATTTAGATGTGGCTTGTGGGAAGAACCTTTTGATTTAGTTGAGGCAGTTGTTGCTGATCTTACAGTTTAATTTCTTAATATAAATTGAAACATTTCCAGTAATTACATATATGTTGATATTAAACCTTTCACTGAAGATAGTAATCATATTGATATAAATACATTGCACAAGGATAGTAATATTTGAAGTAGCTTATTTTATGTTAATCCAAAATGAATAGCTAGAAATAAGTTGAAAACCATTCATTTTTCAATATTATTTGAAATAATAGGGATTGTTTGAACCTTTTTTATCAGTATGGCTCCAGAATACATGCATTAATTTTAATTCCCTTTGAAGATGATTGCCACAGGAAATTAGCTTTTATTATTGAATTGGCCTTATGCAGCTGAATAAAGCTTGAAAAAACAAAGATCAAAAAAGAAAAAAATTACTTTTCCTACTATACCTTCATTTTCTTCTCCATTTTTTTCCAATGGAAATCATTGGTTCACTTCTGGTGAAATTGCTTCCTTCTGACTGAGCAGTGTTGTTAAAGTATATTTGGGATTAAATGAGCTAACTGTAGATTGGGTAGATACTGCTGAGACACAGAAGCTGGATTCTTTTAAACATTTGAATGAACTCCTATTATTGAACCTGAGAAAGTTTGGTCAAACATCAGCAGTTACCATCCATATAAAGAAATTTTTACCTTCCCAAATTACTTTTGCTTTCAAGAGTTAAAATTCCATGTAAACTAAGAAAAAAAATGGCAGAGGGACATCTGAAGGTAAATCATACTGTGCTTCTTGGTATGTTTTAAGGTGTGGCTGAATTTTATTTGCAGTGTCTTTATTGTTTCTTCAGAGAAATGAATGTTTACAGACATTTTAAAACACCTGTACAACAGACACAAACATACAGATTGTTGTCATTTAGCAAATTCTGAGGACCTTTCTACAATGTGCTGGGGAAGCACTAATGGGAAAAAAAAAAGAGACCAAATGTAGTTCAAGGGCCATTTTCTGGCTGCCTTGGCAGGCTCCAGTCCCGATTTGTATTCTCTGAGCTGTAGCAGAAAAGTGTGACTTATGACTGATGAAGTGGCTTAATGTTGCTGTATTCAGAGATTTCAAAAAATAATTTTATCTATGGAGGCACTGGATTGCGAAGTCTGGCAGTGGTGGTGGTGGTGGTGGGGTAGAGAGCCCTCTAGGATGCACCACATCCAGACAGAGAGTTAAACATCACAGGCTGTCTTCAAGTTGCTGGGTCCAGTCTCACCCCCAACATTTGTTTTGACTTCCATTATTTATTAATTTCCAGTGCTTGGCAAAATCCTTGCAAAATATTTAAAGTTGAACATGGGTGAGGAAAAAGTAATATTTAGTTTTACGAAGAAAAAACCCATCCTCTTATTACAAAGAAAATAAAATATCTTTTTATTGCAAGGGTAGTTACGCATTTTAGGTATGGGTGCTTCAGTTTTACATCCTTAATGTGGGATTATGCTGTAGAGGTTGTGTTTTAAAAAAGGTATTTCAATAGTAAAGTTTGCTTTCTTTCTTACCTACTTCACTCTTAGTTTAGTTAGAAAGTTAAGTTTCTCTTTGCCATAACAGGAATATTTTAGTTATAGATCCTAAACATATTAGCCCCTGGCAGGTATTGCAATTGCCTGGAGGAAATTTTCAAAGTGTTTTAAAGTGCAGTGTTATGAGTAGATGGTTTGCAGTATCCCAGTTTCCCTTTTAAGCTTGAATCAGAAATGTTTGTGCAAAAGAATATATGTTAGTTTACTTGTAAAGCAACTGAGGTTACCCAAGTGGAGGAAAGGCAGCTGACAGCCTGGGAGGCACAGCCACCCTTCAGGGTTTCACTAGACCAGGTTGCTCAGGTGTCCTTGCCCGTGGCAGGGGGCTGGAACTAGATGGTCTTTAAGGTGCCTTCCAACACAAACCATTCTGTGATCTATGATTCTGGCTGCAGCTGTAATTTGCCACGACCTGTAGGACATGACAGAGAAAACAGGCTTTCAGCAGTGTGTAATGGACAAAAAGCAGCTGTCACAAACTGCAATGCAAACAATTTCATCTGAATATAAGGAATAACAATAATTTAGAGCAGAAGTGGTTTAGAATAAGAAAAAAACTGAACAGGGAGGTGGTAAAATCAACTTCAGTCTATTCCCTGGAGAATTTGAAAGTCTGCTGACTTGAAGCACTGAGCAATCTTATCCAGTTTTTCCATCAAGTGCTGTTTTGGGCAGAAGCCGGGGACTAATCTCCTCCAGAGGTCCCTCCCAGCCTCCATCTCTCTGTGGTTCTTTGAAGGCAGCTAGCAGGAAGCCTCTAGAAAAAAAAATGTAGTTGAAAAAATGAAGGGGGTTTGCTCTCACTTTCTTTAACCTGCTTAGGGAGGACATAACATGATTTATTACATCAAGAAACAGAAAGTGCAGATCATAATAAAACCAATAAATTACACGAGAACAAACTAGTAGGGCTGATGAGTCAGATCTCATTGCAAATAAATCTAAGAGAAAAACATTTATGAGCACTGGCAGTTCCCCCTGGAAATTATATTTAAGGGAGAAGCACAAACCATCTCAATACTTGTGAAGCCTAGGAAGTAGCTCCCTTAAGTAAGCCTTGACTGCAGTGGCCTAAGGCCCAGGAAAAAAAAGAATCCCTCAGAAAGTGGAAACTAGGTCAAATTACCAAATTAGTGTAGATGAAATAGCACTAATAGAAAGGGTGACAAAACTGGAAAGGGCAAGACACAGAGTTATGCATGGCATAAAAAAAAAGGACACAAAAGGAAATGAAGTAATTTTATAAACACATTAATAATCAGAGCAGGGTAAATAAAAAGGTTGATATTGAATCGTTAAAAAGCATGCTATCAAACAGGGAAGGAAATAAATTGAAAAATTGTTTTAAAACTGAAAAAATATTTAGTATCTTTCTCATTTTTCCTTAATTGGAGCTACTGTGCATTAATGCAACTACTAAGCCTATGAAAGGGCTAAGATGTCAGATTGGAATGATAAAAGAGATTCCTGAAAGAATATGTAGAGCAATTACATATTTGGAAGTAGTCCGGGTTTAATGAAATTTACTCTACAATATTTAAGTGACTAGATGAAGCCTTTTCAAGATCCATTAGTAGTTCTCCGTTTTGAAGAATGGAGAAAGTTTCAGAAAATTCAAGAAGAGCTGACTCAGTGCCTGCCTTTATAAAGGAGAGGAAGGAAGAGCTGTGGAATTACAGACCCATCAGCATAATTTAAATGTCTTAAAAAAAAACCCCGAACAACTGGAACAAATAAATCAAATGAACTGTAAGCACCTGCAGAATACTGGGGAGATGAGTAATAGTCAAAAGGAATTTATCAAGGAGAAATTGTATAATACCAGTCCCCATATCTTTTTGTGACAGAATAACAGTTCTTGAGAAGGTGATGAACCAGGAGATGTCATCTGTCTTGACAAGTAAATCTTCTGACATTATTTCACATGACATTTTCATAAGAAAGCATAAAAAAAAAAGAAATTACATTCTATTATGTGATCATATAATTAGTAAGGAAGCTGTGCAGAGTATGTTCCCTGTCAAGCTGACGTGTGTCCTGTAGGAATATGCCCTCAATCTTGTTCTATTGCACATTTTTAGTAATGGTATGGACAGTGAAATAAAGACTAGTCTAATTAAATTTCTGCCAAAATTGGTGGGAAAGAAGGATAAGCTGAATCAGTAACCTGGATGAGAATTCAAAAATTTATAAGTTAAAAAAACCCCAAACCACTAAACACCATAATTCTGTGATGACAAAGGCAAGTTCTTATTTTAAGTGAAAAAACACCTGATACAAACATGTGTAGAATTGAACTTTAGATGACCTGGGTTTGTCCTTTGTAGTCATTAACGTTATCTCCATGATTGTAATGATAATTCTTCATTTCATTTTCTTAAGAAAAGTTTCAAGTAATGTAAATGAGATGCTTTTACATTACATAATTAATTATGAAGGTAAATAGGGGAAAATGACATATAGATCTTCCAATGTCCTTAACTTTGATCTTATTACAGGTTGTTGCTGTAAAAGAGGTAGAACTTAAGCTTTTGAATTTTAGTAAAACATGCTTTGCCTTTTTCCAAAACTAGAATCCAGTACATTTTCATTCTACCTTCCTAAAATCTTGATTTCTAGATAATTATAATCTTTCCCTTGCTTCTCTGGAACAATTATTCCTGATTTGTAGTCCTTGAGTTCGGAATACAACATCATAATATTTTTGATAAAAAACAAAAAAAAAGTTCAGCTTTTGTAATATTTTCAGGCAAGAGTTTTCTAAAACATATTCCTGAGGAACATTAAGGGCCCAGCATTTGTATCAAATCTTAATAGATACCCTAGAAGTTCTCTCTGGTGGATGCAAACCCAAATTTTTCGGGCATAGATTTTCACCATTAGTAAAAGACCGTAATAATCATCTGCATCATTACAGTCTTTTACTAACTGAATCCGTATTAATGCTGTTGAAATGGTATTTCTATGGGAGTGGTTATTGTAGACTCTTGTTTACATTTTTCCACTTCTACACAAACAATATCATTGCATTTTTTTGTCTTATTTTCATACTACAGCCAGCTTGAACAAAGTGTAATTCCAAGAGATGTCTCATATAAAATACAAAAGGGAAAGTAAAAATTGCATATTAAGCTCACTTAGACTAAAAAAAATGTACATCAAATAAAATGATACAATTTGTTGGTACTCTTAAATTTTATTGAGGCTTCGGTAACCTTACTATAACATGAGTAAACGAAGAAAATTGTCAACCTAAAAATTCTGCTATCTCTGTTCAAAATAAATGAGAAATTTAGAAAAGAGGCATTATCTCTGGTTCATATTTGTTAGGTAAGTACCACCATGCTCTTTAAGAGGAGACAAAGCATTCATTTCTAACTGCTCCATATTTGAAGCTAGGGGAGGGGAAAAAAGGTGCATCAAGGCATTTGCCTCTCACTTTCCTGTTCCAGAATGTATGTACATGCAGACAGTTGAACATCTTTAAAAATCTTTGAGCAGGACATGCAGAGAACCAGGAAGGGAAATGAAAAGCTCACTGCTACAGTCAAGAAGAATTGTGTCAGATTAGCGACAGGTTAGACTCTGGGGCCTGGATTTACGTCACCTAATTTTAGACATCAAGGTATCACACCTCATTTAAGTCAGGCTGGCCACTATCTCTAAAAAAATCTTTCAAAGGTGCAGTATAGTGACTGGGCAACCCCACACAAATACATAAAAATAATAGTGTTGCTCTACAGTAACAGCTTAATCATTGACAATTCCTTTGGAATTTGTTTTAATAAAATTAATCATGAAGTAGTCAGTTGGGATGAATATGGATGAAGTACTTAAAGGATTTCAGTGTTAATTGACCATTATATTGAAATGTTCCTACATGAATTTTGAGCTTGGGAGCATCACAGTAAAGATGACTTGGTCGTAAGTTAGCTCTAGAGCTACCGAGCATATGATTTAGATCTGGGGATGGTTCTACATCCTTCCTGCACAGACTGAAATCTGCGTGTAACGTCCATTGTGGTTTGCTTTTGAGCTTAATTGAAGTTGCTGGATCAATTAATGTAGATCTGTTTAAGTCAGTGAGTGCCTGTGCATAAAGAGATATTTACAGTTAAATTGCCTACATTTTGCAGAAGTTATCAACCAGTGGCTTTTGATTGCTGCTTTGCTTTGAATAACTTTCTTTAAACTAAGCTGCATAGGGTCAATATGGATATTTGAACTGTGAAAATTGTTCTTTTGATTCGGGATCAGCTTCTTTCATACTGAGCACCTGTCAATGGGCAGTAGATTCAGATCATCTGAAATCAAAAGGAACAGTGGTGGTAATAACTGCAAGTGGTTATCTTTAGGGTTGCAGATTGGTTTTCTACCTACCTCCTTCTTTTTATTATCTCTTTCTCACGTCTTTTGGACTGTGCAAATTTAGGTCTTTGTGAATATATATTTTCAATTTCTATTTTGGAAAATCTTCAGTGAAATTTGAGGTCTTCCTGTGGAGTGACACTTTTTACTCTAAGGTCATTGTTCATCTTCTGTCTTTTACGATTTCTAGAGAATTGGGAAATGTATGCTTTTGTCTGAATTCTCTCCATTTTTATAGACTAGCTAAATGCAGATCTACTCTATGCAGCAGAATACAGAACAAAGGTTACTAACCTTAGTCTGACTTGCATATACCACGTCACAGGGCAATACTCTACAGACACACCAGCTGGTGTCCCAAAATGCATATTAAGTGCAACAGCTAAAATAGCCACCATTTCTAACAGAGGTATTGAAAGAGAAATGTGTTTTCCAGAACAGAGGTTGAAAAGGCGGGGGGGGGGGGGGGGGGGTTGATATAAAAATATTCAGCCTGAAAATTCATGCCTGGCAAGCAGTTAAGGGGATTTCTGGAGGGTACTGGAGAAGCAAAAAGAAGAGGTTATCAGCCGTTCTGCCCAGAAAGCAGAAAGATTATCAATTTTCTCTCTCCAGTGTCTGAAAGGAAGTCTACAGTTTATGTGTGAGCAATAATATATACGGTGCTCTGTGTTTTGGGCTCAAGTAATGGTATCTTGCTTTTGCAAATGAAGAAGTTGGAAAGCAGACTAAAACCATAAAGCATTAGTGTTGCTTTGTTTTAAAATATTCTGCTTTTAATTGTGCAGTTGTTAATCTTATGTGATTGACAGCTGAAAAGAAACCTGAGCAAAATTCAGCACTTGGAATGCTGTAATTAAAACCAAAATCAGAACCTTAAGATTATGCTTTTTTAAGTTTTTCTCAGTTGTCAAAGCCCATAGGCAGAGCAGACTGAGCTGTCCATTTCATCAATAGATAAAACAATAAATACAAGTCTAATCCAGGGTGACCAACTTGAGTTTGGAAATTTTAGACAATTCAGGTCAGATCTGGTATAGTGTGAAATATTATTTAGGAAAACAGAGAGCACTATTTATAGTTTTCCAGATTCCCTACTTTACTCATTTTGACAAACTCTTTCTCTACTGTAACATGGAGCAATAAATGTTTCGGGGTAGACTTTATGAAGAAATGAAGCGGTAAATTGCATTATGTTTTGTATTATCTCTGTCTGCCACTAAACAATGCAGCATCAAATTGAGCTCATATGTACAACAGCTTTTACTAGAAAAAAACATTAGTTCTGATAAACTCATTCTGTAAATGGCAGGTTTTCTACCTCATGCAATATCAAGTTTTTTTTCCCTGAGCTTTGTAAGTGTGTTGCACAGGATTGCGAGCTCAGGTTCATTAGTTTTTGAGGTCTGTGAAAACATTTCATTTAGTGTGTCAAACCAGTCAGTCATGTCCAGTTCCTGGGAGCTGCCTGAGATGAAGAGGGAGGATGCTGTGGTCCAGGTGAATCGTGCTGGCTATAGCATTCCACTGAATGCCCTCTTATGTTATGGGCCCTCACTGCTCACGTGCACTGTGAGAAGCGTACATACATACACACACACACACACACACACACACACACGAGTCAGTACAGGCACCAGTGCTGCAGGTCTGCTGCAGCCTTCATCTTGTGTCAGGAAAGGGGCTACAATCCACCATCCTCAGCTGCTGGTAAGGAGATACGTGACTCTGAAACTCAAAGCAGCTGAACCAAGAGTAAGAATTTAAAATGCATTAGTTGGGCAATGCTAAGTCCCTGTTTGTTAAATTGAGTGGTCTTTCTTCAGAAGAAACTGGTCTACATCTGTCTAGTTGCATGCACATATGTATTCAATATGTATTAAAGATACACTCAATTGGCTTCATGTCCCGTCTAGAAAAAAAATTATTTGATATGGAGAAAAAAGTGTTGTAAAGACCAGGCTGCTCAGTGCTTTCACTAAGCCCCTGCAAAGGTCAGAGCAATCATACAGCTGTTGTCTGGAGTTACTCCTTTATCTGCCTCTAAGCAGGTCAGTCTTCCCAAACCTGAAGAAGAGCAGGACATACTCTAGGCAAATAAATAAGAGGAGCTGGAATTAAACCCCTGACTGTGATGTAGTGTTTAATATACACTCTGTCCATGGTGACTCACAAGTTAGAGATGACCAATTCCAGTCATCACAGAGTACATTATTCTTCATTACCACCCATTTAAAGATCATTACAGTGTAAGTAAAAAGGACTTCTGGAAAGAAAGAGAGATGACTGAAACTTAAAATGGTAAGCGGCCAGACGTTTTTATGTTTCCTTGCTCTGTAACACTTTTTGGTGGCCCTTAGGATGCTTTTTCTTCCATTAAGCAAATCACTTCCAAAAATTTGTTTCATCTTTCACCTCTGAAAATGAAGATGCAGTGCTCTGTATCTCAGTTCACAAAAAAAAAGGACCTTGAAAGCCTTTTCTTGATCAAATCCTTTCTACCTGTGGGAGAGGATGAGATCAAAATAAATGTCATTGGTCTTCTAAGAAGAATTTTCCTTTTAACATGTCTTTCTGCTGGGCACTTCATTTCCACAACTTCTTTATACATGCTTTAG
The DNA here is from genome assembly GCF_000691975.1 of Corvus brachyrhynchos. Classification (NCBI taxonomy): domain Eukaryota; kingdom Metazoa; phylum Chordata; class Aves; order Passeriformes; family Corvidae; genus Corvus; species Corvus brachyrhynchos. Next base: position 2,982,523 of record NW_008237885.1, on the reverse strand, counting down.
AAAATTTTCTTTTATTGTTTTCAGATACTTCAAAAATTATTGGTAAAGAAGCCTATTATGAGCGAAAAATATTAGCCAGCCATTGTTCAGATATTATTAGGAATTAAATATTGGTTTTTATAAATAAAAACCCTGTAGCAAAATCATGCTCCAGAACCTGCAGTACTTGAGAAAAAAAACCTCTAATGATGGAAACAGTTTAACTATAAAACATCTGCATGCACTGATGGCTGAAGAAATTCCCATTTTAGTGTAATGGCTCATATTGTTGAAAAACTCCACTAAAGATGATGAAAAAAAGAACAGTAAATGTTTTTTTATTATAAAATATGATTAACTTTTCACATGATTGGGCCATATGAAAGAGATGGAAGAGGAAAAGGTAATTTAAAAAATAATTAAAATTGATATTTGCAAAAGGTTTATTACCTTGATTTTTAATAAGGTTTTCTACTAGCTGCTCTACTCCCTGCTGTTCCGGATTTTTCTGCTAGAAATCAGTCATAGATTTTAACAGTAATTCACCTGTCACCAGGAATTTTAATTGTCAGTGTGATCATTTATTAAAAACCAGAGGCTGATCTTCCTTCTGCTATGCAGGATGTATTTCCATAGATTCAAATTAAAGCAATTGTGCAAGCATGTCTTATACAATAGAAATAACACCTCAGGAAGAAAAACTGCTGTGTATAGATAATTCTCTAATGCTAGTAATGCTGAAGGTGGAGATACCACTGAGGTCTCTAGTTCTGTGGGCTGTGGTATATGCTGCTGTGGAGGAACTTCTGTTGAGTCACTAGGGATATTTGAAAAGTCTTTTCACCGAAGGAGACTATGCACTAAGAAAAAAAAGGGACGTTTAAAGAAACTGCCCTTTATCCTAGCTCTGCTCAAGCCAGTAATGGGGCAGGAGTTGGATGGGGACAGCTGCTGCTCTCCTGAAGTAATAAATGTTTTGGTTTGAGATTCGAAAGTCACAATCTGGTCTAAGAGACCACATGGTTAAATGTAAATAGGTCCTGACTTTAAAAGGCTGGAACCAACTTATTTTTTACAGTGATGAAAAAAAAAGAAAAGAAGACCCTTAATGAATACTAAATCAAGAAAAATATGTTCTAGTAAATAGTAAATAAAAATTACTATTTAATAGTAATAGTAAATTACTATTCATTAATTTATCAAGTAGTAAATTGAGTAGTAAATAGTAATTGAAGAGTAAATCAAGATCTTTCATTTTCTGGTCTTGTTTTTTAATCATGGTAAAATACTCTATCACCTTTTTCTATATGAGTTAATATTTAAAATATAATTTTAGTACCAAACCTGCATGTATAAAGAAACATGAACTCTTAACTCTTGGCAACACAGGCCAGTCTCATCCTTAACTTAAGGCACCTGCTCGAGTCACTGTCTCTAAAACGGTACTTGGCTATGAGCCCTCTACCATTAGAGGAGAAAATTACAGCCTGAGATGCTCTGAGGAAGATGGTGTATATCCATCTTCACTGGCCCTAGAAGGAACTTAGGCCATTAAAATTCAAACTTAGATGTCTCAGATTTCATAAATGTTGGTCATTGTAGCCACGTTTGGGACACCGGACTCTGTGTCTCTCTGTTAAAACTTAGTATTCTCTACATTTGCCACCTCTTTCCTGTAAGTTTTCCTCTGTGATGACGGGAACAAGGAACAGAGAATACAAGAATATATAGGTGAAATCTCATTTACCAGTCTCAAGACTATAAATCTTTATACACAGTGATGACTTAATGAAAACTATGCAAGTGGTCTTGAGTGCAAAGTATCTCTTTGCTCACTAGTGAATGGAGAAACCAGCATGTATATCCAGCTGTACAAAAACTGAGATTGACTCTGAAGCCTGTTAACTTAGGTAGATTGATGGTCCCCCTTTCACATTCTCATTACAACAGCCTTACACTGGTCTGATTCTATTAAATCAAATGGAATCACTGAAGTCAAACTGCATCAGCATGGGTGCAATCCAACACAGTCCTTTGAAATCATACAAGGGTACTTATTACGACAGATAACTTTGTATTGAACATGAAAATGATCAGACATCATTATTTAGTGACCAAGAATGGCTTATCTTTTAGCATAATTCTCTGTACCTGGGGATGTTGTAACTTTCTGTAAAAAAGGCTTCCTTTCATTGTGGACTTGGTGGAGTCTTTTCTAGAAGCACAAATCTGCACCGTGATAGAAGTAGGGTATTGGATGTAAAGGATTAAAGTACTCCTGACAAGTTCTCAAGTAATGTGTATGCAAAGGACAAATAATCCAGAGCCGAGCCAACAGCTATGGGAGCTGGTATTTAAGGTCTTCCACCAGACTGATTATAAAGGAATTCCACCAGGAACCTCTTTGAGATGTTTGCTTTCATCAGAGATCTCCCACCTCTAGCAGAGGGAATTATTTAGGTACTAAAATACAACTACCCTATGAAACAGAGTAAAACTCATCCCATGTCCTGAATTTACCAAGTTTTGGCTAGCAGGATATTTAAACTGCAGAATTTAAAAAATCCCTCCAGCAGAGATTTATGTTAGACTGGCAACACTGATACCCAAATAAAAACTACTACTCTGCAGTGTGATGTCTGGAGCCTGCAGAATACGGAATGAGTTCAAAAAGCCACTTCTCTCTTCACCTTTGACACTAACCAGGTTTACATTTCCCTCTCTGTTAGTGGACACCCTTTTCTATTGTTCTTTTTTATTCTTTTATGCCTCAATAAGTTTTTCTTGCAATATATACTGAGGCTGGGTTCACACACACTTGGGTGACTTCCAAGAACTCAGAATTTCACTTAGGGACTAAAAATTAATCCACTTCTGATCAGAAAAAATTTTTTATTCCTGGAAGTCGTAGTTTGGTAAATTTGAAGAGGTAGAATTTATGAAACCCTTTCCCTTTCAAAGTCTTTGCTTAAATTAAAACCAGTCAAAAGATTATGTAATCTATTTTATTATTTGTATGGAACATCACTTCAGTTGAAATTAAAAGGAAATGCCATTAAATTAAGCAGCAGTCTAAGTCATTTTTGTATGACTCCTAGCTCTTAATAAAAACATAGCTGTTCGTGTAATTCACTGTAATGTTAGATAGCAATAAAGTGTCTTCCTCATTACAATCAATACCTATGAATAGCAAGGACCTGCAGTGTGCCATGGCTTTTCTCAACAGGCAGCCTCACTTGGTGGTAAGGAAAATTGCTATCATCTTATATGAAACCATTTTAGCATCACCCTGAGCTTAATAGAGCAGTCTTTCATTGCCTGTTAACAAGCTGAGCTATTGCCAGGAAGTGTTTAAACTGAAAAATGTTGTCAACGCTCTTTCTTTGCAAAGATTAATCTTTTTGGGGTGTGTAATGTGTTAACATCAGTTTGATTTCTATCAAAACATATGTTGATTATTTTATTTGACAAACCAGTCTGTTAGTTCAGGAGGACACAAAAGGTCTCTCAGTAACAACAGCCAGGTATGAGCACACTGATGGTAAGTGGGAGTCCCTTTGTTTGTGCTTAAATTCATCATCATTTCAGGTGCATTAAAATACAGAGCAGATACAAATGTTAAGGGCTGCACTGTGCAGCCCAGCCTCGTGCTCAGTAGTCGCAAGTCGTTCTATGCAATATACAAGACGTTGCTGTTATAGCGACAACCCACATATATCAAATGTGGTGGAGTGACAAACGTCTCGTAAAGGCCAGACGTGCTGACATTATACAGGCATTTATAGTCCTATATGTACTTGCAGCTGCATAAAATGCATACTGATAATAGCATACCTAAAACAGGACAAATAAGGTACACCATATTTATAGAGGTTTGGTGTAAGGTGAATGGTCACATAAAGAAATTCAAGAAAAGGATCATTGCATTACTCTCTATTCTGTAAAGGAAAAGATCAATCCTAAAAAATTTGTTAACAAGAGAAAAATGAAACGTGGGCTTTTCAGAAACATACATCAATTTTATGATTTCTACAGTTGGGGTTGTAATATGGATGCATTCTTTGTGCTGCAAAATCTTCCGAATTACACAAATGGTCAAGCAGATTTTGCCCATCTGCCTTCAATTTTTGTAAACCTTTCACAGGCAGTTAGAGACAGTAAGAGGCAAGAAGAAATACTGAAGAAGAATATGGGCTGGTGTGTGCTGCTGTAGGCACCTTCCTTCCTGCTTTATTTTATTACAACCATAATTTATCACAAGGTAACCCCCTTTCAACCTTCATGGCACAAAGCCGTGCTGTACTTATCCTGCTGCCTCTTTTGCTGAATACTCTTCAGGTAGACCCAGTGGATGATACCTATTATTTTTGAGTGTCATAGAACCAGTAGTGGTTTGGCTTCTAAGTCTTACAGTTAGGATTTTACTTTTCAGTAAGCCTGGCAAAAAGAAGCAATAGTTTTTATTTTGCACTTGGTTTTATTCTATGCACCTTCCCAGGAGCTTCATCAGATTTTCTAGATTATAAAATTATTGAGGAGTACATTTGTTGCACATAGCTCAGTTTGCTAGCTCCAGTGTGAGCTGACCCTGAGACAAGAGGCCATGAACTGCCAACCTTTGGGGTAACAAAGGGCGTGACAACAGCCAGGTGAATGGACACTGAGAGAAGCGACAGCAGCTGGAGTCTCGGGAAGATGAGCAAGAGTTTTGCACACTCGGACTATGAGGGTATAAAAGCCCAGAGATCCTTTGTTTGGGGCACCAGCTCAGGCTGTTTCTGTGTTGTTTCACCATGTACAAATGGCTTTATGGAACGAGACCTCCAATCCTGTCATGGGAAACCTGGTGTGGCTGTGTGGGCGGGGTGAGCGGGGAGCCAAGCGCGGTTCCTGTTGGGTCACTGGAGCCGCCTGCTGGGAAGGGGCTTCGGTCCCAGCAATGAAGGTCTGGCCTTGGGAGTGTGACTGCCAGGGAGCCCCGTGAATGTTAAGGGAAGTTCCCTTAACACAATGGAGTTGGATGTGAAGGGGAAGCAAGATGCAATTAGTTGTCTGAACTTTCTAATTTCAACTGGTTTTCATGAAATGATTAGCAATTTCAAAATGTCTCTTGATTTGAGCTGGAACAGTTATTAGACTCTTCAAATACAATCCTCTATTTTCATGTAGTCCAGGAGCAACCAAAAAACCCCCTTGAAATAAAGATCTGTCCTTGAGTGTTACTTTTTCATTCCCCTGTCCAATATAAACTTAAGTTGTAGCCTTTTTGCAACATGTGGTTACTGTGTGGGGAAAAGTTACTCTTTTAATATAATTTTTTTGCTTTATGCTCTAAGGAATGGTTGGAATATTACAGTGACTAAAAAGGAAAAAAAAAGAATTAATTAATAACTTTCTTACGCCGGCTGTGGGTTCAAATCCGTATTTCTTGCTACTTTTCTCAAGATACTCAGACCTAGAAATAAGGCTTCAGAGTAAGAAAAAAAGCTAAAATATAAAGAAATACAGAATCTCATAAAGGGGGTATTGTCTTCTTTTTTTACTTGAAAAATCTCACAGAATCAAAAGGAGGACAGAGCAGTTCTCTACAGTGCACTGAAAAACAGTCCTCCTCTATATCCTGGAGAAGGAGGATTTTGCATCAAAATCAGGCTCATGCTACACTAAGTCTCAATACAAGCACTGTATTAGTTGAGACATGGGGAAAATGAGAGGAGGGAGCAATCAAAAGAGAAACATACAGGAAACTCCCACTTAATTTAAAACACTTCCATATCAGTAAGTTCCTGAAATAATGTTTGAGACAACCCTGAAATTTCATGTGTTCTAATTACATACCGCAAAATAAGATAAAGGTTTTTCAAGAATCTGTTCTCCATTTTCCCTTTCCATGTCTGTGAAATGCCAGTGATCATTGAATGTACAGCCTTCTAGATCAGGAGACCAAGTTAAATTGAGTGCTGTCACTGCATAATAACAATGTTCTTCTTCATGAAGTGTTTGTTATTTTGTGGGCCAAAGGTTTCCTGTTTCCCTGAGCTGGGGGATTTAGCACAGTTGTGTTAGTGCTGAGAATTTTATGCAAGAGCCAGTAGTTTTGCTCCTGATATCATAGAGGTATCAGAAGTTTTAACGAGTTATACTTTGTGCAGCTTGGGAGAAAAATTTGGGCACGCATAATTTAATTTCTAGTTCTTTATAGGCAGGATTTGAAAGACACTTTCCAAAATGCCAAGCTGATTTGTTTTTTGGAAATAAAATACATTCTTGTTAATTTATTTATAACTTTTTACCTAAGATACCTTACTTTGAATATGTAAGTGAGAAATGGCCCAAACTAAATGATAAAAAATAGTGCCTATGGGTACATCAGACAGACAGAACGTAGAAGGTTAGTATACTTTAAAAAGTTTGCATACCACTGGGGATGAGACCAGCGTTTTTGTCATCTGGTCCTCATGACTATTTTAAAAAAAAATGCAGAAGGCATTTCTATGCAATGTACCATAAAACAGTTTGTAAGCAGAAATCTTTTTGTTCATAATCACGTCATTGTACTTCTGTTCCAAAATATGTTTATCCATACTCTGAATTTTTGGAGTCTAGCTTGTTACAAGTTCCGGCCTTCTGAACGTTTACACTTACTTTGAGCAGATTTTAATTTTTGTAGAAGATTCTCAATGCTAACCAGAAGCATTTTCACTGAAGATTGCATCTGCTGTAAAGGAACAGCAAATGGGTGTTAATATCAGTGAGCATGCTTATACATGAAGACTTTTCTTGGTTTTGTTGTTAAGTTTGCATAAAGTCCCTGGAACGTTTCTCCCCTTATCTTCCTGCACCAATACATTAAAGCCTTCCAGAACAGCAAGGATGCTGTATTAGCATTTGCAGTGTGTTTGTAAAATTATTGTCAGATTCCTTTTGTTCAAGTAGATCTCATACGATCTTTCTGAATAGCTGAAGAAATAAAATCAGCTTGCTGGCTACAAAAGGGAAGGATTTGCCAGGAATCAGAGGGTAGCCCTAGCAAAGGAGTACTGCCGGGGAGTTTGAATCCAGATCAAATAACAATCTCAAAAGTGTGGGGAACACGGACAAACATAGGAGCTCTGTCTTTGGAGAACTGGACCGAATCCCTTTATTGAAGTCTGCTGTGCTAATTGCTTAAGAAATCTTTCTTAGGTTGCTTTTGACTGCATGCAGGTGAAACTTCATTAATTAAAAAAAGCGAACAAAAAAAAGCCCATTGCAGTTTCAAGTACTTTGTGGTCAGTCTGTGGTTTTTGGGCTTTATGCATTAGTCTGTAAGCAATGTAGTTGGCTAAACAGAGGGATATGCAAAAAATCCTATGGTTTGGAAGCAGATGTCTGAAACAATATACATTTATTTTCCTGCTTCAGTCGTTTAGTATTGTTTGGAGAAATAATTTAACAGTGTGATTACAAGAAAATATATGCACAATTTAATGTGCGTAACCAAGGTAATGCTGAGGTCTGCTAGAAAGGAAGAGGATTTATTTTGGAGCCTGTTTATAAAAATGTGTATTAATTGGTATCTCAGGATTGTGTCTGAAATTCAGCTTGCTGTTTTGACTTCCAGTTTCTCAGAATCTGCCTGTGTGAGCACTGTACCTCTCAAAAATGCTGACGTTAATTTTTAGGCTTTGAATCCAATTTTGAAGGAAGCTTTTACTGCAGGGAGTTGAATTAGGGCCTATAAACTGTATAGACTGTGATGACACACAGAAAAGATGTGGTAGGTTTTTATAATAAGGGCTTGTGCTTTCAAATACTTGACACTTTTTGAAACTTTATGAATGCAGTTTCTCTTTCAATTGTCCTCTGAATTCTTACTGCCCCATGCAAACTTTGCCCTTTGCCTGCATAAAAAAAAAATTGTGATCCTCTCTCTCCATCTGGAAATATTGAGTGGAAATATAAGGCCATTTTACTCATAGATAAGTGTCCAGGCTTTCAGAACAAGTTTCGGGGAGAATTTTAAGATCCAGCCTTGCACTGACAAATTGAATTTGGTGCTGTTAAAAAGCATGCTATCCTATTGCAGTGCATTTAGGAATGGGGCTGCACTAATAAGTTCCAAAACCTCTGCTGCTTTTCTGCTCATTTTCATTTAAGGAGTGTGTTTCATGGCTGGCTCAAAATCTGTAGCTTGTGGATCTCAAGCAGACTTTTGCCCTTCCTATAGTCCTCTGTTTAGGTCTGATAGTATATGTATTAGTTTAATAATAAGAATACAGTTTTGATCAGTGATTGTACTGGAAATCCTTGGTGGAACTGTGCAACTGCACGGCTTCTGAAATTGCTGTCTAAAATCAGAAATCCACATCTAGTATTTTCAAGGTCAGACATCTGAAGTAATTACATCATTTTGCATTGATGAAATACTGCATTAGTAATATATAAATGTTGATAAAGTGTTATTGACAGTCATTGGTAGATTGCTTTTGTTGCTACTGCTAAAAACCATATATTTCTGTAGACTTCTTACAGCACAGATACAGTTTGACTTAAAAATTCAGTGATCACATACAGAGCTGCTTACAAATACGTTATATAATGATTTGTGTCTCATTTATAAAATATGAGAAGGCTTTCTTTGTGTGTTGTGAATTTAATTCTTTTTTTTAGGGATTTGTGGAAACGAGTTCACAATACTCAGTTCACTAAACATACCAAAACATATATATAATTTTATTTCAAGCACAAAATAGCTTGTCCACTTGGATGGGACTTTGAACCACCAGGTCTGGTGGGAGGTGACTCTGCCGCTGTCAGGGGGTTGGAACTAGATGATCCTTAAGATCCCTTCCAACCCAAAGCATTCTATGTTTCTATGATTATTAAACCCATGATCATAGAAATGCAGTGAGCAGATCTTTATCCATCTGTCAAGAAGGAGGTCCAAAACCAATTCCTTGGACTGCTCTGATTCCTCAGTGTAAAGCTCTGTTTTATAGTCACTGAAAGACACATCTTTATCCCTCAACCCTTTTGCTGGAAGCTCTGAAGCTGATCTAGGTATTTGCTAAGGAGACACTTGTTTGTTGTACTTTGGATATTCTGAAATTGTATGGAAGAGATAAAGCATTTGTTAGCATGTCACAATACCCACTTAAAATCTGCTAAGCAGTCCTGGATGAAAAATCCTGGCAAGCATGCCTAGCTCAAATCTGTGTCAATTAAAAATGTTAAAAAAAAAAAAAAGGTGGTTACCATGCTGTCTATTTTGCATGTTGTAAATATTTCTAACAACTGATCAGTAAGTGAAAGAAAAAAACCACTTTTTTTTTGACATCAGCATTAAAACTGAAAGGCGTCTCTATGTCTGTATGCCTTACATAGAGGATTATACTTCTACATGTCATTCAGGTTCCTTTTGGGAGAGAACTGCTTCCTAGCAGAAGTGTTAGCTTTATACCTAATCTTTCTTGAGTGTCTGTAGGCATGTGGATAGATTTACTTGTTCTCTTTCAGTTCTTTCTGCCTTACAAACTTCTGCTTTTGTTAGGACCTAGTTTTACGCTTCCTCCAACTGAAACAGTGATTTCCTTAGGGGAGCAAAAATAACTTTGATGAGTCAGGTATCAGTTCCTGTGTTTGATGGTCACCTCTGAGTAAATGAGGTGGGCTCTTGCACTGCTGTCCTGTCTGGTGGCCTGCTCAGAAGTGTCTCCATCCAATAGACTTGATGTCTTCTATGTCCACTTATGTCATCTGTGAGTCTGTGTACTAAGAATGGAATTGATGCAAACATGTATAGGAAATAATGCGTGTAGCCATTACTGAGTCATGATGGTTCCTAGACACAGTGGTAGCTATCCACTTTGAGAGGACAAGCAATTCATATCCTTGTCAATCTCCATCCTATTTTTTCTAAATATACCGTTCTGAATCCCATAACCCAGTAATGAATCTAAAATCTAAGAGACAGCTCTGTGGTTCATAACACTCAAATGTGTGTTAACGCAAAGTGTTGCAGTTTTCATGCTGCTGGTGTGAGTAACCATAATTGAATCTTAAGGTGTTGCAAATGTTTAGACATGAAATAAAGCCATAGTTTAACTTAAGTAGTAAGAGAGTGAGGAAGAGGGCTGCAGTCATCTCAACAAGACAGATGAGGGAGAGTAATGCTGAATGACAGCACTAAATACAGTAAGATTCAGCTGGAAAGTAAAAGAGATTACAGCATCTTTTGTTTCTACTGTCCCTGCTTGCCTTTTTGCCTTTTTCTCAGCCAGACAGGTAAAACATGAGGATCCATGTGGTGCACTGTGCATCCCTGGGGCCCACCTCATGAAGCAGATTGAGGGATCCTGTTAGTGCTTGTTTGGCACATCGTCCCATCGCTCAGCACTGGTGAGCCTGGTTTTGTCCCTTTCCCTCTTCTAAGCTAGTTTAAAGCTCTGTCAATGAGCCACACCTAGCTCCTGTGCTAGAGCTCTTTTTCCCCTTTGAGACACATGCATCGCATCAGGTGTCCATAGGCCAGGTGTTGAATAGGTCATCCCATGGATGCTTATCCCATTTGAAAACTGAAATTATAAGTGTAACTACATTTTTTTCAAAGAATGCTGTCATGTACCCATTCCTAAGTAGCAATTAGTTTAATTTGGGTTTGCTGAGGGCAATTTGGTCATTACCTATGGGGATTGCAGTCAAAGATCATGTCTGTCTACAAGTTTGGGAAGATAGTCTGTGATTTTTGCTATGCCAGGAAAGCTGGAAAATGATTGAGCTAACCTAGAACTAGTTGGAAACATAATTCCTTCATATTTATACATGAAGAGACCAAAAAAGGAATACTTCTGGTTATCTGAGGGGGAAAAAGTTCGCTAAATTCTTAAAGTTACTTTGAATTTTTATGAATGCCATCAGGTGCCCAAGTTTTTAAATTGCATACTTTAGGGAGCCAGTCAATCATATTCCAGTAGTGCTTTCTATCTGTACTTTTCACTTTATGCTCTAAGTAGAGGAATGAATTTGTACCTAAAGGAAGACTATAAACATTCTGATTGCCTGTAACAGGAGTGATAGATTTTATGTTGTATATCTTTTCAGAGAGTTTTCATGGGGACCCTTCCCCTCCACAGTATTTTAGGATTTTATGGATTGATTACTAAAGCTAAATAAAAAAAATAAATCTGTTTCATGACCATTTCTGCTGCATCTTGCCCTTCTGTCAAATTGATATATGGGCTTTAGAACTTTATTAGAAGAAACTTTGACACACATGAAAATGGACTGTTCAAGCTCTTCCTTCCCTAGTGTAGAGTGCATGTAGTTATATTAATAAAATTTTGGTTTTTATAGTGAAGAGAGTTATAGAAAGGTGAACAAGCAGGTGAAACAGCGCTTGCAAGGGATGAAGAAAAAGATGTTGCACCAATGAAGGAAGGCACAGGGTCAGAATCTGGGGAATCCTCAGGTTGTGTGTTTGGATGGGAAGGGCTGCACCTCTGAAAAAGGTGGATGAAATAGTGTGCAAGGTAAAGATATATCCTGACTATAAGGAGCTAGACATACCACTTGAAGTAAGTCATAGGATTTATATCTGAGGGGGATGAAATTATTCACAGATATATAGAAAAGAAAGTAAAGATCTCTCAGGCCAGAAAGTAAAATTAAGAGTTCTCTTTTGAGCCATTATTATCTTAAGCCAGTAGTTAAGAACTTCTTGAAATGTGTAAGTGTTATGTGAAAGCAAAATTAGAGAAGTAGGAATAAAAGCTGAAAGGAGTGATCCCAAAAGCTGAAACATGACTGTATTTCAAGAAAAAAAAACTTGTGCCAGAAGCATTTGAAGATTAGGAGGGTGAAAATTAAGCCTTGATTTTGCTTTTGGCTAAGGCAAAGCATAAGCAATCTCTCTGAAAAAGTTGTGTCCATGGAATGTAACGGCTCAAGTTATGCTGAAGTAGAGAAGCTACAGACACTAAGTGTACTTGGAGAAAAATATGACCTCAGAGGTAATTGTAAGAAAATATTTAAGGTGCTGGCATCAGCAAATGTAGGTGGTTGATTATGACTTGTTTCTGTTGTGGTTTTTATCCATCTGGAAGGACTGAGCATGTGGACAGATAGGCTCTGCTTAAAGAAGTTACCATATCTGTCTTTTGTCTCACTTCAAACGCTATGAGGAGGACTGAAAAATAGCTTATGCAAGTTTTAGTTTTCATCACAAAAATATTGCAGGTCCAGGATCCAGAGCACTATTAAGTACACTACTACTACTACTATTAATAATAATAATGATGATGATAACAACAACAACAAAACAACCACCTCTATCAGCAGTAAGAACATATGACTGATAGGGCAGGATCAATCTGAAGAGACATTTTACTGTAATACTGTGCATCTGAGAGCTGCCACTATCAGATGCTGAAGGAAGAGTAGAAGTTCTAGGGACCATACAATGATGTCTGTGTACTTGCCCAGCCTCCAGCAATTTATCGGTCTTGGGGTTTTGTTTTTGGATTTTTGTTAATATTTCTTAAATTAATTTCTTCTGTGATTTAGGCAGCATTGCATTTCACATTTCAGTAAATTTGATGATGGGTGTAGCCTGACATAGCCAGTCATTTTTCTATGGAAATGATAGCTACAGGTAGAATCTGGCATATACTTCACTTATGGTTCTCCCTAACTTCTCCTTGCAGCAGAGAACTTTCTTTTAAAGATGTTGACTCAGTCTATTTGTCTTTGCATGATTTCCTTGTATAAAGTGCTGTTCTTTTTCACTTACTACGATTTGCCATGTTCAAAAAAGGCAGGAGAGACAGCAAGATTTCAAAGGGTGACAAAAGATAAGGGTATTGTGGCTTTGTTTTGTGAAAGATGAAAAAGTGAGAGTTCTTACGGAAAAGATTGTGTCACTGCATGTTCTTTTTTTATATCTTTGTAGCTTTGGACTTTAATAACTGTGGTTACAGAGCTAAATACCCGTCAGATTTCAAAGATTTGGTCTGAGAATCAATATTTTAGTGTCGGACTTTAAAACCCATTCCTCAAATCTCAGGTCTTAGAATAAAACCCCTGAACGGTTGAATGACACATCATGCTACTCCTGTCTGGAAATAGTATGAATCTCCTTTTTTTTTTTTTAAGGGATTTTGAGTGTGTTATTTTAAGTGGCTTTAGTTTTAGTTAGTTAGTTTTATTTTTTAAAAATCTGTTAAAACTTAAGCTGAGTCATTTCTCAGGAGTGACTTTCTGAGTGTTTTTTTCAAAAGCAAACTCCTTTTTCTTCAACCTACTGGCTTTCAAATCTATTCTACTGTCTAAAATTCTACTGTGTGAAGCATCTAATGTGCTTTCTGAGCACATGGTGCTTGAATTATCATGTAACAACAAATTTTTCCTTCTGTCTTATCTTGGTGGAGTTGATCTCTTTTTCTTTTTTTTTTTTTTTTTGACAGTGAAGTTTGATGTAATTCATTGAAAGTATTACATGGTAAGGGCTTGGAGAGGTAAAGAGTGATGTGTGCTTTTGGAAGTCTGCTGTGCCATCTTTGCTTAGTCATAACAAATATGTGTCCAGTGCTCCCAAAGTCCGGATATACTGACAGTCCAACATAATATCTTAAGGATTGCTTAGGATCTTCTGCGTTTTGTCAATGAATGTTGCAGTGAGCTAAATTTAAAGAAGCTAAGTCCATAAAACTGTTCAATCCCTTTCGAGCAAGGTGTGACAGAAAGAGCACTAATCCATGGCTTTGATAGCGGATAGGCCTGTACTTGAGTGAGGTTAGACATTCACTTCAGTATTGATAAATCTGGCCAGTTTGATTATGGAATGTTTTTGAAACCATACACTTCCAATTTTGACTTTGTTTCCGCTACTTCAAAGTCATATGGCTAATGAAGTCAGAAGTTTTCTTTGGTTTGATTTGGTTTGGTTTGGTGTGGTTTGAACTCCCATAAATACTAATTCAGTGGTGAGATAAGAGGCCTGACTTTAGCTGAGTTAGATCCACATATACAACATTTGGCCGAAGTAAGCTGAAGCAGGGAAATACCATGTTGAACAGTAAATCTATTTGAAAAAAGCTCTCTCTTGCCAGCTTTAATGTGTTACTGGGAATCAGAGTGAGAGACAAAAATATTACTAGGACACAAAAATCTTGAAATGCTATGGGATTCATACTTTCTTAAAAAAACCCCAAACCCTCCTTCTTTAATTTCAGTTTAGGAATCTTTATTTTTGATAAACAGAAACAGTAGAAGTAAGGATAAAGCAAATATAGTGGGAATAAGAAAATATATAGGGGCTAAAGATTACTATGTGAATAACATGACTTTCTTTAACTGATTATGAAAAAGGTAACAGCCAAATTTTTCACTCACTCGAATGCAGAACAGGCTATGCAGCTGGAAAAATACATTGCCAATAGCAGAAGTAAAAATCAGTGCTGCAGTGTAGCAGGCATTGCAAAATAATTCCTAAAGCTGTTACAAACAAAGGACGGATAATTTCTACCATGTGTATGAGTTATTTGAAGAGCCTCTAGTAAATGTTTGTACATACAAGAAAAATGGTATTTGGACCCATTTATTTCCATGTCTCTTAAGGTCATTCTTTGGATATACTGAATAATTTTTACTTTGTTCAGCCTTTTTTACGGTATTTTTATGTTAGCTACCAGACAACACTTAAAATTAATTTAAGCAAGTTGATAACATTTGGTTGTATTTTATTCACAGAGTGTGTTTGATTTATAACTTGCTGTTTTATTAACACCATGGCAGTTATAGCCTGTTTTCTTGGGGGGGGAGAGGGGGGCTAAGTTATATAAAGCAATTATTCTGTATTCGCCAAATACAGAATCTGTAAAACTGCTAACCTACAATTTGATGTAATCCTGAAATCACTAGCAAACTCCTTACAGGCAGCAGAGAACCTGCCAAAGCCAGTGAAGATTCTTACCACACATGGAAGTTGTTTCCTCAAGGCAGGCACCTTTCCAGTTTTGTGAAATGATCTGAAACTGTAATTCTGAGGGATTTTGTGTTTCCTTATGCCCCTTTTGCGTTATTTTTTAACCTGCAGAAGCCAAAATGGTGGTGTGTAGGAGGGTATTAAGGCCCCTGGCTCGTGTTCACAGATATTTTTCAGGATGACTAAAAATGTTCTTTATTTTTTCCTTTACTGCCATACCTAACACTCAGCTTTACTATTGCAAAGTGCTTTTACTTTCAACTTAGAAAACACAGAGGGCTGTGAACAGCAGCGGATTAGGAATGTTTCCCTTTCTGCTATTCCCTGTGTAACTTCCAGCTGTCAGAGGAGTGTACGGAGCCAGGACAGTCCCTGCTTCAGCCATTTCAGCACTTCCCATTTGCAGGCATTCCCCATGCAAGCCTGAGTCCTAGTTTTAAACTCCCTAAAGACTGCTTTGGTTTTGCAGGGTGCTGAATTCTCAGGCTCTCTCTACTCTACTGCACTGTAATCATGGCTATCATAAGCAGTTCTCTGTTTCTTTCATTAATGAAATTTAGCTTTTCAATTAAAAAAGTCATCTAAGTGGTGAGTTTAGTTGCTTCTGCAGATTTTCTGAAAAGTGTAAAATCACGTTATTAAAGAGTCACCTAGGTGTGGAAGTTCTAGATATTGCTTGCATTTTTATATCTCCATCTTAAAACAGAAGAGAAGCTTTGAGGAAATTATGTGCCACCTTATTTGTGGGCATATATGGGTGAAACACTTAAAACACTGAAAAGGGATGTAGACAAGCCAAATTAATTTGTCTTGCAGTCATAAAAACAATCAAGTGCTATTAAAACCAATGATCTGAAAAAAAAAATACAGCTATGGGTCAGGAGACAAGGCAGTGAAATTGTCTTCTGAGGTAACTTATTTGCATTCTAATTTCCATCCAGAAAACTGAATGATTATTTGATTTCTGCATATTGGGGAGTTGGTAAACATCTTCATTTTTTTTTTTCCTAGTGCCATGAAAGAATACCCATTTTTAAAAATATTTTTATTCTACCCTGGATGTGCTGAAAGAAGAGTCTAATTTTACAATATATTGCATATATTCAGATTATCTGAATATTTAAAATGCATATATTTCTTAGAATTGCTTTATAGTTCAGTACAATTAGATGTTTCAAAATAAAAAGTACTGGTGTAAAAATATTTATATCAGACACAAGGTTAAGCAAACCTCTAAAATTGCCTCAAAACATTATAGTGCCTACAATTTATTTTCATGTTTGTGGTGCTGTGAGAATCACTTCAGGTTCATTGTTGGACATGTGCTTAAATGATGTTTCCAGTATTGCTGCTTTCTGATCTGACATATATAACACAATCTCAAAGCCACTATGAAGATACATTTCTACTTGAGAGCATGTTTAATACTTTTGTGCATATCTTGTGAAAGAGATGGTATTTTCAGTAAGTTATTCATGAAGGATATGCTTTGCATTGCTGCTTGAAATAATCAAGTATCTTGTTTGCTAGTCATATCCTGGTTTTTTTACCCTTTTGTTCTTGGTATCATCCAACTGGATAAAATTAATCCCCTCAACTATATGTGTTATGCAGCTCAGAGATCATAATAAGACTTTTTTATATTTTTAAAGTAACTTTGATATTTTTTCTTTATATACTCATGATTTAGTGAGCATATGATAGTTGAATTCCTATGACTTTTCTTTTTAAGTAGTTTTAAAATGATTCCATCCTTTTTATGATCAAAAATATGAGAGATTCTGAGAGATACTTGAAAATAATTTATTCCTTAGCAGAATTTTGAAGAAATACTATGAATTAATTTCACATCTTTTAAACATATTGTTAAAGTGAGTAGCATGATAAAGTCAGCTTTATTGCTGACCTCGATGTGTTACTTTTAGCTGAAAGAGCAGCAACCTATCTCATGCAGAGAGCTCAAACAGTAAAGGCTATACAATATAGGGTGATTGGAGAAAGGGACACTATCTGGGTGGTTTAGCACAATAGGAACTTATTTCTGTACTTGAGAAAAAAAAAAGAAATGTAGAAATTTGTAAGTTAGTGTCCTAGCCAGGTTGTGCTCTGGTTGTGAAAGCCATTAACTTGCCTCCCGCTACATGAATGAACCCCTGGACCAGGGTGTTTTGCTACCTGCAGATGTCTGCCAGAAATGGATCTCAACCTTCAGGATCTATTACCAGCAGCAATAACCTAGCACACTTGTTACTGCTTCCAAGCAGAAGTTACATGCCCTTTCCAGCTGCTTTGTTTGGAATTACAGGTTTCAAGCTCAGTGCCATCCTCCCTAATTAGGAGGCCCTGAAGATCTTAGCCTGAGGGTTGTTCAAGCAAAAGCTATTCTCCAGCACAAACATATTTTTATTTCCAATACAAGTCTGCTTGCAAGGTCTTACTGCAGTTCGTTATTACAGTCATACACATTTAGCTTTGGGCAAACACTGTGAGCAGCATTTGTATTCAAGACAATAGGCACTCATCAGTGTAAATTCCTGTCTACTATGCAAGGTGCATCTTTTGATCTTTTAGAAGGAGCTGGAAAACTGGATGGTATTTGCAAAAGTCTTTCAGCAGAGCAATGTCAATAAAGTAATCATGTTGAGACCAGTACGTGGAACTGACTTCTTGGAGGGGCCACAGGGATGGTTATAGGTGCAGAAATGAATTGTGTAGCTTTTGATTACGTAGTCCAAAGTTCATAGATGAGAAATTGTGCAAAGGCTCAGCGTCTCAAGGCTGCACCAATCTTTCATTTGACGTGGCAAATTGAAGGTTTTCCTGCTTTTTTTTTTTATACAATGTGTATGGAAACACTTTGTAAATACTTTGCCTTCAGCGCACTAGTAAATACATAAAGGCAACAATGAAATGCAATTGCACCGCTATGGCTGATGCATGTTAACAAATGGGAGCAAATGTGTAGTTTAATTTCTTACTGAAACATTCTTTCACAGTTTGTGGCTCCCCACAAACACTCTTCCTGTGCAGACTTTTGCAAATCTGCAGTGTTTAATGTATATCTCTACAGATCACTGCTCCCTAGCCACACTACTTCCATAGATAAAAACAATAATAATAAAAATAATTTTTAAAAAATTATAAAAAAATTATTATTATTATTATTATTATTATTTTGCACGTGTTTGTTGTTAATCCATTAACTTGAACACATTGCAGTTGTGGTTTTTGTTGGTTTGTTTTTTTTTTTAACACATCTGGAAGAAGTTCTCTAGTGAGTATACGTAAATCTTTTCTCCTTCCTAGACGTCAGTACTTCGAATGTAGCAGTATTTGCAGTTTATTCTTTTAAGAACCCTATAAAGGTGTCCGGATGTTTGTGAAGTACAAATGCAAGTGCTGTACTCAGAGTGATATTGCAGGATTGCCAGGGTAAGCTGATGGTTCATTAAAAAGTTGGGTTTAATATGGGAGAGAAGTAACCAAGAAGCGGAAATGAGAAAGTAATCCAAATGAAAAAACAGAGCAAGGAACAAAAGAAAATTACTTAATGGAACATATAATATCAGTGCTTCCTTTTTAAAAGGTGAGTGTATCATATGTAGGAAGAAGAATATGGTAGATTGGTGAGCCCACTGCTAGAAATACAAAATACAGGTTTTTCTGGTATCAAATTAGGATCTTCAGTTTTACTGATATGAGTCTTTGTTGTACCTTGTGTTGACAGCAGCATGTAGGAATTTAACAGTGCTTACTTAAGCTGCAGAGAAGCTCTTAAAAATAAGCTCTCTTTTTTTTTCAATGTTACTTTATTTCAATAATTTTCAGTAACGTATTTTTCAAGGAAAGGCTTCTTGTTCAGTGACCACAGAGGAGAGACGCTGATGTGATGCAACAGCTGCTAGAGATGGATATTTAAAAAGATGACATCTAATGCTTGAGACTGATAGACTGATTTTTTTTTTTTTTTTTTTGAGTACAGGGTATCTTTTCAGGTATAGGATGTGCTCATTATCTCTTTGAGATTTTCACATGTGAATTCTGAAATAGAAAAAGTTCATATTTTTATTTTGTTTTTGTATGTATTAGACAAAGACGATTAAAAAATAGCAAAACCCAGTATATACATAGTTTTAAAATGCTTGGAGATTTCAAACCACAAGACAGTGGCATAAGAACATACTCAAGTGCATATCAGATTAGACCTAATATTCAGCCAATGCATATCCTGAATAAAACGGATTAGTAATAGGGTATTGACAACCTAAGGGAGAGTCTAAGCTGGAAGAGACATTGCCCAGGAATTTTTCCAGGGCTTTCTGAGCCATAATGCTAGGTTTGTATTTAATAACTCCAAACCAAGCTTTTTGTCCATTGATTTTTCCTGTCGGTTTTGAAACACTGTAAAAATTTACAAGTACTTTCTTACCTTAATTTGCTGTGTGACACAAGTTATGTTTTTTTTCCTTCCTTGCTTTTTCTGGGGTCGAGTTTTTTGGTGGTTGGTTGTTTTGGTAGTAAGGCATTCCCTTACTCCATGTATCAGGAAAAAGAATGAGCAGTCTGTATGCACCTTCTTCAAACTGCTGAGAATTTAATAACCCTCTATTATATCTCTCTCCTCTATTTATCTCTCAGTCAGACTGAAGCATCCTTGAATGTTTGGTAGTTCCAGGTACAGAAAAGCTGTTAAGACTAATATGTTAGGAAATTTAATAATCAAAAATGGCAAAGCTGCATATTTTAAGCAGATGAATTAAAGAGGTCTCTGTTGGCTTCTAGAGTTCTCCCAAGCATTAGCTGGTATTGCTCATTGGAAGTTTATTCAATATTTCAGTGCTCATTTAGGAAGTGTACACATCTGTGAGTCTGTTCTTTATAGTTCTTCCTAGAAATACAGGCTTGCTAAGACACAGCAGATCTCTATGATTCAAACGTGGTCTTTGTGATAATTCAAAATTTAAAAATAAATCAGAGAGTCCCTTAACTTTTTTCCTTTGATATGCACATACCTAAATAGGGCAAGATTACCTTACATACACCAAAGTTTGTTAACTGACATGGTGTGCTATTAACAGTGACACTTCCAAACTTGATGCTACTTGCAGGGGCTTTATTATTTAATTCGATTGTTCAGACTTCATTTTTTGGAAACATTTGTCTGATGGGTCCTGTGAAAATGTAGATGGAAATTAACAATGAGAGTAGAAGGACTAAGAAAAAAGAACTTTATTGGATTTTAAGGTTTGGGGGTTTTTAACAATACAGAGTAAAGCAGAATTAGGGAGATTATGTTTGTTGGCAGATGTCATGCAGGATTTGCCATTTCCCAGTTCCTAGCTTTGTGCTGAATCTTGTTAAACAAACACTACTAAGCTCTCCATTTCCAAATTTGAGCTGGATTTTAAATACAATGTTGCCTACTCTTTCTATATGTAATCTTACATTTTTATGGGTTCTGTGGAAACACAAACTATGGGAAGATGAGAAAAAGAGGTAGTCGTTCTGCAGTTCCCATCTTGCTGTGATTCCTTACCACAACACATCCTTCTTGGGTGTGTGGTGGGAGAAATAATGTTAACACTCTCCCCCAGCTGTTTGGAGAGTTTAGCGAGATCCACACCTTCTCTGAATGACTCTGCTTTGATGCTAAGTATTGTGACATGTATAATGGACAGAATACTTGTTTAAAAAAACCCAAAAACTACCAAACTTTGGACCTTGGTATCCTGTAATACTTGCGTTCAGAATGAAATCACCCAAACAACGGATCTGGATGGAAATGGGAGTCCTTATTGCAAGAGTCTTTGGTATTGTTAGCTTGGACAAGACTTCCCAAACCACTCTTCTACTGGCTTGTGGTACTACTTGGCAACCCCAGTGCATACGTGGTGCATTTTCAGGAGCTATCTCAAATGACATAAGGAAACATCTTCTTAAAATTGCAAAAGTCCATGCAAAAGACTGTCCTTGATGGACATTTATGTGTTTGCAGCAAGTTTCTACAGGCTGTTTTCACGTGGCTTACCTACATATAATTGGATTGATTCCCCAGTAGGATCTGACTGGGGCACTATACTCAGGACGTTAATCAAGACATTTAAGCTCACAAATTGAACGAGGCACTGAAGGAACTGCCTGGGGGAATGTCTACATCCCTTTAAAATTCCCACCTGGAGAGCTCATGTATCTGCAGTTCCTCAGTCAGATAATTAATTGTGACAGAAGGTGGCTCAAAGATCAGTCAGTTGCTTAGCTTGAAGTCAGTCCCTTGTCTCCAGCCAGTCCATTAGCTCATCTGTGTAGAAGACCGGTCTTGGAAGTCCTGGGCTTCTTGGGGAATTCATTGCTGAGTGTGAATGAAGGCACAGCTACTGTGGACAAACTTGAGCTTCAAACTTGGAGTTTAACTTCCATAGCTTGTGCCCCAGAAGAAGAGCAGGGGAGGTGGCTCAGCAGGAGGGGACATTAAAATGTCACAGTCAGGGGTTTCTGCTCCTCCCAATCTCTTTCAAACTGTTACTTAATATCTGCAATCAAATGGCCAGTCCTTCTGCAAACCTGAAATATTTTGGTTTCTTCAATTCCACTCACTAATGTGACAGTGTTTCTAATTTTAGTGGCTGTAAAAAGACTCAATATCCCATCAAATTATTTCTTCAGGACCCTCTGGCTTAAGGGAAAATTCTGGATTGCTCTTAATCATAGAATGGCTGGGGTTGAAAGGAACCTGAAAGATTATCTAGTTCCAATCTCCCTGCCATGGGAAGGGAACACCTTTCCTAATATTTGTACTGGCATTATTGGAGGTCGGTCTTCAGATTTAGGGGATTAATTTCATAACGGCTGGAAGTTCTTTTTGCTAAATTAAGTGAGTTTTTCCAGTTATCAGCCTAGTGGGTGCAGAAAACTCTGTATGAGAAACAGCAGTGAAGTCATTTAGGGCTGTTCGGTCACTGAGAGCATGTTTCCCTGTTTGTCTTGAAAATCAATTTTGGAATAAAATCTCCATTCTTTATGCTGGTTTTGGCTGGGGTGGAGTTAAATTTCTTCAGAGCAACACAGATATGGGTCTGTGTTTTGGATTTGTGACCAGAACAGTGTTAATAACAAAGGTGTATTTTAGCTGTTCCTGAGCAGTGCTTACACAGAACCAGAGCCTTTTCTGCCTCTCACCCCACCCTACTGGCGAGGAGACCAGGCATGTGCGAGGAGCTCGGAGGGGACACAGCTGGGACAGCTGAGCCCAGCTGACAAGGGCTATTCCATACTGTATGGCATCGTGCTTAGCATATAAAGCTGGAGGAAGAATGAAGAAAGGGGGGACATTTGGAGTGATAGCCTTTCCTCATCCTAATAATCTTTTAGGAGCCTGTAATGTGATGGAGCTGGGCTTTCTTGGAGATGGCCAAACACCTGTCTGCCATGGGAAGTGGTGAATGAATTCTGTGGTTTGCTTTGTTTCTCTGCGTAGCTTTTGCTTTACCTATGAAACTGTCTTTTATCTTAACCCAATTTACCCTTCCAATTCTCTCTCCCATCCTGACATGATGGCTGCATGGTGCTTAGTTGCTGGCTGGGGTTAAACCACAACATTATTTCAGACAATTGTCTTCCTGCTG